>NC_059433.1:61827684-62133904 GCF_021028975.2 Sphaerodactylus townsendi
GGGTTTGCTTTCCAGGGTGGGTGAAGTTTTATGAAGTTGTTGGATGCCGCTGTAATTTTATTTAATCTGCTGTTTTAATCGGGGTTTTAATATTATTGCTGTTATTACTCTGTTGTTCACCGCCCAGAGCCCTTCGGGGGAGGGGCAGTATATAAAATTAATTATAAATTAAATAAATAAATAAATATTGAAAAAAATTATTATATCACATTTCACTTGACCCTTAAAGAGTCTTTGGTCCTGATTCCTGATGAATAATTCCTGATGAATTTGTATATATTAAAATGCTGGAAAATTTTTAATAATGATGATGATATTAAATAAATTATACAAAATTATTCTTTATGACTTTGTTGGAAACAGGTAAGTTAAGTTTCTCAGAATAAGAGTCATGAATTGACTTTTCAGAGAAAGAAGGAAAGAGAAATGGGAGGATGGAAAAAAAGCAACAATGGATGTCTTTTGCTAGAGAATGCTGAAGAGAAAAAAATTAATTCCCTAAGAAAATGTAGGTGTGAATGGTACAGAAATGATATCATCAAAACAGTTAATTTAACTGGGCTGTAGAAGTAGTATAAAATAGTGGAAACATTGTGAATTACAACATTAGACCAAGAAAGTATTATATTATACAGGACTTTACACCATGTATTATAAGCCTCTCACCTTTTATGTAAGATAACAGCATTCACGACATCTTTCCGCCCATTGTGTATTGCCTCATGAAGAAAAGAAGCATCAGTTTTGTTCAAGACTATTTTGGCCCCGGCATCAAGAAGCATCTTAACTGCTTTTGCATGACCTTCATTGGCAGCAAGATGAAGAGCTGTGTTCTTTTTCCACGGGACAACATACAACATATTAATAAAAATTTCCACATGAAAACAAGTTCTAGCAACCACTCTTAGTATATCACAACTTCATTGCAAATTTAAAGTTGCGGAGTGCCAGAGCAGATTGTAACTCCTGTTCTGTTGCTAATTTTCTTTGATTTGTTTCATTTTTTCCAAACATGAGGAAATATTATTTCATTATATGTCCGCTAAAGTATCCAAACATAAAATGTCATATGTCACCCAATCCACAGAATCCATGCTTATAAAAATAATTAAAACATTTCTAATTGGTTTGTTGGATGGTGATACTCTAAGAATTATCTAGCCTAACATTGCAAGCCTAAGCAGAGCTACACCTTTGAAGTCAACTGGAAACGATAAACAATAAGGACTGTTGATTTCAATAGATTCAGAAAGGTATAGCTCTCCTTAGGATTTCCCTGTAAGTTAGGAACAGTTTCTATGCAATACATACATTCTTTGGAGATACCCTGTTGAATGCAGCTGACTATAACCTAATCTAGAGGTTTTATAGCCATACTTGACAGTGTACTTACCTGTGGAATTGTTTTTGAACTTTTTGAAATTATCATTTGTGATCGAAAGATATTATTGAAATGAGACTCACTTAGTGAGTTGGAGTACGCATTGGTGTAATATTTGTGACAGTGCCTGTTGTACACCTGCCTTGATTACTATGGTGGACATGCTGGTTAACAGCATTCACTTTTTTATGAAAGAAAAACATTTATATGATCGTTCTATGCCACAAAAATATAACTACCAGTACTCTGAAAAATTAGCTTGTGATTAAATGTAAAGTGTTCATTAATCTAAAATAAATTTAGACTAATATTTCAATTCAGTTAAACTAAAGCAGAGACATTTAAATACATGTGATCCTAATGATTTCAAAAGCTAACACTAGATATACAATGTTTCTCTTTTTTAACAGACTACTATCACTTTTTAATCCAGTTGAGAGGCTAACAGCCCAATCCAGACTGGGGTGGTGGGATAGGATGGCGCCACTCCGGCACCACACCACCCATTCCACAGGGCTTTCCGGCAGCACGGGAAGGATGAAAAAGTTAAAAAAGAAAACACCATGAAACTCTCCCATAGGAAATATGAAAATCAGGGCGTAACTCAGCCGGTGACTCCACAAGTGCATGGGGCCTGGCTAAGCACTAGAGACCAACTAAAGCTAGTCCTGCCATCCTACCCTCCCCCAGAATACCCCTGGCCATACTGGTGCAGTGTTTTGTACCAGTGAGCCTGGGTGATACAGAACACGGAAAGTTGCCCTTCTGCAACTGCATTTGCCCCTGGTGCTGGTGGAATGGGCATTCACACGGTACAGGGATGCACTGGCTCCAGAGGTGTATGAGGGCTCCCCGGATTGGGGTGGCCATTTATTCATTTATTTAAAATATTTATGTGAGATCTTTCCACCCAATTCAGAGTCTACAGTGCAAACTCTAAAAGAGCCAAAAGAGTATCAACCTGATGACTAAGCTAAGTGACTATATTTTTTTTACTTTCATGCAAATGAAATAACTACAAGAGCTATTCACATTGCAATGACATTTCCATTAGAAAATGATTCACCCAAACTTCCCAGTAGATTCAAATATTAATTACATGATCTGGAACAATGTGGTTGCTTTTTAACACTTCCCACTATCATGGCTGGAGAATATAAATTCACCTACCCCATCTTCATCCACTTTGTCTGTGCTCTTAACATTGGTATCCAAAATAATCTGCATTGTGCGAGTATACCCTCCAAAGGCAGCATGATGTAAAGCTGTCCAGCCTTTAAAATCACTTTTGGAAAACCAATAGAAATAATTTGGAACAAAGTATTGCCATAATTTTATGTCATATATAAAAAGCAAAGATGATCAGCCCAATCCAGACCCAACAGTCTGACAATGAAATAAAAGGCCAACTAAAACAGACAGAATACAAAGTGAGGTTTTTAAGTACCCTTTGCAGGAAGGTTCATCCTACAGACAAGCATCCTGACTAGCAAAGACTATTTCAGGCCCCAGAGTTGGAGGTATGTGTGAATGGTAACAGACACGTATTTCCTCCTGCTCCTTGGATAACAAAGCTGCCTTGAGTCAAGACAAAAATCAGGATGTAAAACAATTTTATATTAATAAAGGAATAATGAATAAAATTATGGCTATTTACTTTATTGGGATCTGAGCATAGCAGCTATTAGCAACAAAACTATCTCTGTACAAAGACGATGAACAAATGGCATTCCTATAAGGCCCAACATCCTATTACATTTAATATTGATATGTATTATTCAGGTTGGGAAAATGTTTCCCTTAACAGCTTTAATTTATGGGAAGGTTATTAAATGCATACAACATCCTCTACATACGTTAAGAAAATAATGAAAAAAAACAAACACCTACCACAGAAAGAGAGCACCTCTTTTAAGCAGAAACTGCACTACTTTTTCATGGCCATTTTGAGCAGCCAAGTGTAGAGGGGTCATTCCCTTCTTGTCTCCTTCATTCAAAAGCCTGGTATCTATCATATCTCGTAGAAGTCGTTGACATGTATTAAAACGCCCATAGCTACAAAAAAGGGGGGGAAAGGTTTATGTAACAATCACTAATCTGAAAAATTAAGTGGAAATAAGACTGTTCACAAACTTACCTAGCTGCAAAATGCAATGGAGACTTCTTGTCTCGGCTTTTAGAATAGATGGAAACATTCAAATCAAGCAGATTGTTCACAGAAAGGGGAACCCCTTGTCTACATGCATAATGTAGTGGAGTACACCCCTCGTTATCTTCCTCAGTTACAAGATCTTTAATATGCTTCATCTGTCACACAGAAAAAATGATATTAATAGTAATAAAGGAAGTGTTTTGTAAAGCTATACTTCACTTAACTTGCACTTAACTTGCTTGTAACTTGGGGGCTCACAGTGAATCAAAGGGAAGATATACAATTGGATATTTATTCCCATTATTGTATTCAATTCTAAACAATGGTCTCAGGGTGTGGAACAAAAAACCTACACAATAGACCAGGGGTAGGGAACCTGCGGCTCTCCAGATGTTCAGGAACTACAATTCCCATCAGCCTCTGTCAGCATGGCCAATTGGCCATGCTGGTAGGGGCTGATGGGAATTGTAGTTCCTGAACATCTGGAGAGCCGCAGGTTCCCTACCCCTGCAATAGACCATGTTCCAACAGCAGCAATTTTTCTATAAGTTTGGCAGAAACACCAGCTTTGAATTAAAATATTAAATGTTAAAAATACATTAAAAGGTTTTTAAAGCCCTAAAATTATACAAATAATCACTGCTTCCTTATGAAAATGTTGTGACTGAGATACCAGGAGATTACATTATAAGATCTTTACAGTCCCCAAATAACATCACTGAAAATATCAAGCTTCGGTTAGTGTCAGGATGGGAGAAAGTGAGAGACATGGGCAGTGCAATCTACAGGGAGGGGGGAGAACTAGTTGCTTGGTGGCCTGGGAAAGTATAGCCACAGTGTCTCCAAAGAGGGATGAGGAGGCATGGAGAATACAAGAAAATCCCAAAATGCAGCAAAAGCCCCATTCACCATTGTGTTCTTAAAATGGGCTTTGTCCTGCTCAGTGGGTAGCGCCTGGGGGGAGGGTGACGCACTGGGCGCATGCCGGTGCTGGGGTGTGGCAGGGGCGTTCCGGTGCGGGGTGGGGGCGTGGTCTTGCTTTTAGCTGGCATAAGCCCACACTGGCAAAAGGGAAGTGTTCCCAAGCTGAATGCCCCCAGGAAGATGACTAAAGTCAGCTTTTACCCCAGGAACATCCCATCGACACCAGCACTGGCTCATGTGGCTTAGAGAGTACCAACACAGCAGCAACTTCCACATTCAGGCCCTATGGAGCCATGCTGGTGTTTGTGCCCCTCTCATCAGCATAAGTGCCACTTGTGCCAGCATACAAAGCACTTGGCACAGGCCTCCAGGACTCTTCTCCACCTACTTAGATTGCACTGTTAAAAGATAAAAGATAGGAGGAAGGGCAGACAACACTGGAAGAGGAAGAGTGAACAAGTTACAAAAGGAGAGCTGAAGATAGTTGGTGAGTGGGTGGGCAACAGAGGGAGGATGCAAAGGCTTCTAAGGGGAGAACAAAAAAGGTTGGGTGAGTGGGAGAGAATGAAAGGGGAAGAGCTGCAAAGGGAAGGGAAGGTGAAGATGGGCAGAGACAAAAACCGGATCATGAATGGCAGTAAAGGGAAGAAATTGTAGGCACTGACAGGAGAAAGAAAAGCAAAATGCAAGAGGGGACAGAGAAATTAGGCCCCTCACAAGTCCTCACAGGTTCCCCACTTGCTACTGCATAATAGTGTTACATTACTGAGTTTTCTGATCACATAGCCCTGAACATCAGACGTCTAGGGGCTCTTCCCATTTAGAAATCGGGGGGGGGGGGGAAGGCTTGGTCATGCTATTTATTTGCACTATAGTTATTTGTACAATAGTCTGCCTTTCTCACTGGGGCTCAAGGCAGATTATACAGAGTGAATCAATACAATGAAATAAGATTTGGGTTGTGGAACCAACCAGAAACCTAAAAAAAAATCAGAACTGAAGCAAAGCATAAGTGTTAATATGACACATTAAATTACACAAAATTACACAGTGTGGACCAATTTACAGCAAACTATACACTGTATTATAGACTAAAGTCCTCAATCATTCATCCAAGTAACTTTGTGAATAATCTTGTACAGTGCTTCGCTATTATCTGTGAAGAGCAACCCTTTTAAATAATTCAATTTTGCATTGTTTGTGTAAAGCCAGGAGAATGGGAGCCTTCCTGACCTTTTCAGGCAAGCCATTCCACGTGGTCGCCATAATGGAGAAGGCATATATATGGGAAGTCTTTGATTTTGCCTATTTGTATCTGCAGAAGGTCCTACGCAGATGAACAAAACTATCATGGTGAAGTTTAGGAAGAGGCATATGATGGTCCAAGATCATAAAACGATTTGTACATGATAGCTAATACTTTAAATTGATCCCAGTAACTGATGAACGACCAGTGGCATGACTGCAGAATAGGAGTAATATGCATGCCCCGTCCAGCTCCCAGTAATTTTCAAACTGCGATCTGAATTTCTAAATTGATTTCGAGGAAAAACCAATGTAAAGTGAATTATGATAGTCTACTCTCTATGTTAACATGGCACGGATCCGGGTGGGTGGATCAGCTGTATCAAGGCAAGGGATCATTCTTCAAATTACGCTGAGTTGGAAGAAAGCCTTGGTTGCCACTGCATTAAATTGCTTCTTTAGTAAAAACTTTTAAGTCCAGTATAACCCTTAGATTCTTAACTGTGCTGGCATAGATCAATGAACCTCACTGCAACTGAGAAGGATAAGGTCCTTCAAGACCTCCACTTTCTCAGTCAGCACTATTTCTGTCTTTCCAGGATTAGTTTGTTCACTCTTAACCATTTTACAATAGCAGCCAGGCAGTAATTTAGGGAAGGGGTGGTATAGAAATCCTGAGCCTAAAAGGGGAGGGGTAATATAGAAATCTAATAAAATAAAAATTAAAAAATAATCACCAGGAGATTTCGATAAGGATATATATAAATGTGTACACATTGATGACAGCCACCTCCAAAATTATGAATGATTTAGTCTAAGGGCTTTATCCCAGTAATTTTTATTACACCATGGCTTTCTTCCCTAACAAGATCAGTGTATTAAGTGGCTTCTCCTGAGAACAGGAGTCAGGGATATACACCTGCATTTGTCTCATGTTTTGCTGCCACTCAATGAGTTCCTTAAGACATCATGTTATCTGATCATAAAGAATAAGTATAGTAAATTGGAGGCTTGCTACATATGAAGTACCATGTACACCTAAATATATTTACTAAATAGTTTGTTTTGTCTACAGAAGGTTTTTGTGGAACAAGGCTGGAATAATAAATTTGCCTATTAAAACTGAAATAGGCAAAATAAGCAAAATAATATAATGAATATCACAGGCAGATTACAAATATAAATAAATTTCCCCATAATCACATTCTGCAGAAAAGAATATTGCCTCTAACACTATAAGTTTATGCCATAGTAATTAATATACACTAACTGTACCTGTAAAAATTTTTCATTCAACTGTTGTAATCCTCCAGGATGTAGTACTGTCAGATGTAAAAAGTTACGACCCAGACAATCTTTTATCTCTACATTTGCTCCTGAATACACACAGAAAAAATTATTTCAAAACCTATTGACTCTTAATGCTGTTATTTCAGCTATTATTAGAATTACATATAATTTATTCTCTTACAAATTTTGTACCTTTTGAGAGTAGTAAATTCACAATTTTCCATGACGCAGAAGAGGTTGCAAGTAATAGTGGAGTTCGACCTTCAATATCAACACAATCAATCTTTGCTCCCTGCAATTTAAGGTCCATCAAACATTTATATATAATGTAATTACAGGGCAGACAATAAAGCTAGGGACCTATTACATATGTTTGCTGAAAGGCTGTTTGCTTTTCTGACACATGACCTTTTTTACTTGACATAAATGGCCCTTTAAGTCCACTCTTTCAGTCTTAAATTCAGGGACCCTGAAAAAGGTACTGATAGATTCATTTTTAAGGAATGTTGTACCAAAACAATACATTATGAAATAAATTATGGTATTGTTCTGACAAAACCATCCAACCCAGATTGTTGGGCCATTATGGAAGAGTGATTTGTTATTGATATACAATAAACTTGAAAAAAATAGTACACTTGAAAAAATACGTAATTTTCAGATTCATATTTCAGGAAGGATTTCTATGCTGGTATTCCATATTATTTGGGTTGCCAATACAATTTCTGAATTTGGATTTAGAGGGGTTTTTTTTTTTAGAAAATCTGAAACTTTGCAGGTCTATTACACCCTATTGGACTTTTCCAGGAGGCTGGAGTGGCTGCTTTTCAAGCCACAGTGCTTGCACAGCAACAATGCAGGAACCTAGTTCTGCTTGTTCAGTAAAGATTCTCAGAGTTTCAAGCGTATTAGATCAAGGGGTCAAGTTCTATGGGTTCCTAAACTAGGTGCCCCCACTTGTCTCCCTTGTTTCCAATGAGAAAAATCCAATGCTTTTTCCAGGACAAATAAGCCTGGAATCTGTGGTTGCCTAGCAATGACTATTGAGGGACTCCATTTATTAAAGCTACAGGTGCTCCATTTATCTTTTTTGGGGGGAGGGGGTTTCAATTCCTTAGGGCTTTTTTCAGATTTCACATTTTTCTGCAATCTTATAGCATTTCTCTGCCTACTATCCTAGTTCTTTATTTCTTTCCCTTCCCCCACCACCCCCACCCCCATTATAGCCATTGCCCCCAAAAAGCATGTGTTGCTTTAAAAGTTATTTCCAGGCAAACAGCAGCCAGAGGAAGACTGGGGGAGAAGCCGAGGGGAGAAGTGCCCTCCCTGGCCTGTTCCTGCTCCCAGTCTCCTCCTGGCCACAATGTCGCTTGCTGGGAAATAAATTAAACTTTATGGAGCGCTAATGATCATGGGCAGGTTTCTTGTTTCAAATATCTGGAGCAGTCCTCCTCTCTTCAGAAAAGCTCATTTTGCAGGAAATGCACAGAGGAATTCAACTACTATCCTTAAGTTCCTTAGATGGTAGCTAACACATTCCTGCAGCATTTAATTTATTTGAAGCCAATTGCACAACTTAAGTATGGTGCCCAGTTGGGTCTCTTTCCCAGTTTGGTACCACTGAAAAGGGTACAATTTAAAACTTTAAGATCAGTCCTTCGAGCATCTCAAAATGTTTCAATATATTTTATTTTTTAATTGGCTGTATTTTATTTTCTGTATACTATGACTGTAATAAAGATTGACACACCGACTGTTTGGGTCAATCTCCCAAAATCGTAAGGTTCCTCTTTTATCTGGAGCAAAATTTTAAATTGTCAAAAATGATTACTGATCAGTGAAAACAGTAGCTTTTCTGTTTGGCAGGGAAACTGCAGTGAAAACAGAAATCAAAGTTCTTCCAGCCTCATATATTATCTTATTTCAGCATTATAATTTAATATGTATTATTCAGTATCATCAAACTTACATGCACCCAAATAAACATACCACAATGTTAATGTCCTGGACTTCTTAAACAAGAAATTAATTGTGTCTTCGTGCATGTTACTATGCAACCTGACAACAGTGCTTTACACTAGCCTAGTACTAGTAGACATTCAATTAAAATTAAATATTTACCATTGATATCAGATATTCTGCTAGTTCATAGTGATCAAACAATGCAGTCCTGTGAGAAAAAGTGTGGGAAAGGATATGATAAAAACACAGTGTGATGTTGAAGAAAAGATTAGTGATTCTGCCATGAAAACCCTACATTATTTTAATTACTGACTTTGAGCACAATCCAAAGCTTTTTAATGTGCACACAAGAATCTTCACCAGTGACAGTGTTCCCCTTGTTTTGTTTATAATGACAGCGAGGAATTTTCATGAAAGTGTGATACATTTTCCTTAAATAAAAATTAAAACACTCTGTATAACACAGTATTTGATCATAGCTACAGTCATCTACCACCTCAGCTGGATTAGTAAATAAGAACATAAGAACAAGCCAGCTGGATCAGACCAGAGTCCATCTAGTCCAGCTCTCTGCTACTTGCAGTGGCCCACCAGGTGCCATTAGGACCGGGTGGGCCACTGATAAAAATGATAAAAAACATGCTGACTAGACTGATGGTGGTAGAAAATATTTTTTCTTTGCTATTATCTCTGACACAAAACAGGTATTCAAATAGGCTATACCTAGGTTTTCCAATATTTATATTCTAGTCAACATTGTTTCATTGTTTCCAGAGCCCAGCTATACCAAGGATATAATCTGGCTCAATTAAATAGGAAAATACATCTAAGAATAAGTCCCAAAATCACTCAGAACATTGAGACAATAGTCATCTCTATCAATTCAAAGTTCCCCAGAGCTCTCTGGAAGCCAGCCCATATCACTGCAGTGACTCAGAGATTATTATAATCTAACTATGCAGTGATATGTCTGTGACAAAGGTGTCATTGATACCTTCCCAACTCCCACGTCTGGATAAAAATGCCATGTCCAGAATATTGTGGGGGACAGGAATCATCCCAGGGTTGTCAATGAGGTTATAATTTTTTCAGTTATACCAATCGAGCAGAGAATCAACACCCTCACCTGTGAAGTAATGTTTCTTTATTCCCATCTAAAGCATCAATTATAGAGTCTTCGCCTTTATAAGATGACATCATTAATTTCAGAATCTCAGTGGCTCCTTGGGTAGCAGCAAAATGAAGAGCGGTACATTTGTCATTCTGTTAAAAGTAATATAAAGCATAAGATAAATAGTCTATTAGGGTTTGTCTGCCAATGTTTTTTTTGAATACCCACTCCTGCTCAGATGCCAGAATTTTATAGACACTAAGATTTAGTATCCAGCTCATATATTTCAAATATTATCTAATTTTATTTATACTAATAATAAATCATATACATTTCTTGTTCCAGCCACAAGTTTAAGACACTGACTACTATTTCTTAATTTGGAGACAAAGTATATGCATATCATGAAATAAATATATTGTATACAGTAGCTATCCAATTCCTCTGGCTGAGATTGATTGTGATAACCCCTTAATTACAAAAATGTGAACACTTACAAGGTTATGAACATTGATTTTGTTACAATGCCGATAAGCATGCAAAAATATTCAGCATTAATCAGAATCTTGAAACTTTTGTCATTGTTCCTTACACATCTATTTTAACTTCACTGTTAAGCACATGCTTAAATCTCCCCATTAAAATCAGAATAATTTAAAAGAGTGATTTAGATAAACCAGGCCCAACATATTTAAATAACTGCATATTTTATTAGTTGTTACCTGCTTCAGATCAAGTTGTGCTCCATATTCAAGGCACATTTTAATCATTTCCAAGTCACCACTTTGAACTGCCAGGTGAAGAGGACTACATTTCCCTTGATTAGTAAAATTGATGTGATTTTCAGCAGAATAGCCTAACTCTTCCCCTTAAAATATAACAATGTATATTTAAATTACAAGCTGCTACAAAATCACAGATTACAACATTACAGTTATAACTTTAAAATGTCTCCAAGTTTTAGAGCACACTAATTTTGCCAAGCCAGTTCTTGCTGATACTACAGAATTTTATGCCAATAAATTCAGAAATTAATATAAAGTAATATGTATTAGCAAAAAAACAATGCAGCATTTTCTGTCTTTTATTAGACATCTGCTTTGTAACACATGTAATGGCCACTTTCTATAATGCTCTGAAAATACATGTATTGTGGACTTTCTTAACATTCCAAAATTATTTTCGCTGTCACCAAAGGAATAATTAGGTATGGAAGAAAAACAGAATGATCAGCACATGAGGAAAAGTGGCCTGTGAAGTAAAAGGGGATAATTTATTCTAAATAAAACAGCCATTTTTAGTACTAGCTTCTTTAGAAATATAAATGGATTCAGATTTAGATAACCTTTATTATGCATTGATAAAGTCAGGAAGTTTAATATAGGCAAAACCAGGAACAAATAATCAAATCAGAGTTTTTCCAGCACATGCAACAGGAAATTTGCGACCAATACAGTTACTTCAATCTCATTGTTGTTGAGGAAAAACTCCAAGAAAGACACAAAGAACCAATTAGGAAACAATGAAAAAAATTGGGCCTAACACCACTGAGTTTTGGACATATAAGCAGAATATGCTCGATCGAATCTTCATGGGTTGAACAAAATGAGTAGGACTGGCGTACTAGATAGCAATTATAAATATGAAATCACCACCAGTCCTTCTGCTACTATCATAGACACACATACAACAATCCTATGTAGAGCTAAACCATTTACTTAGTGAAGGGGAAAAGTAATAAAGGTGCCTAATTATCTAGAATAGTGTAAAAATAAAAAATATTCCACCATAGAAATGTATACAAAACATGTTTGAATCAAAAAAATCCCTTAATAACAGTCCTAGCTGCAATGATAGGGGAGTAATGCTGTACTCCTTCTCTAAAACACGAGGAAGGAAAGCCAGAGGTGGGATCCAGTAGGTTCTCACAGGTTCCCGATAGTAGGTTACTAATTGTTTGTGTGCTGAGAGGGGGTTACTAATTGGTGATTTTGCCATGTGATTTTTGCCTTAGTTACACCCGTCCTCTCAGCAGTAGCGCGCAGAACTTGAAGCAGTCTAGCAGGAGGTGCACCGGCGTGGGTGGCAGCCTGCGCCTGTGTGCATTCGTTTCCCGCCCAAGGACCAGCGCAGCGGCTGCATCCTTGCCACAGTCCCGCCCAGGAATGCCCCACTCCCTGAATGCCCAGCAACGCCCCCGTCGTGCCCCCCCAGCCCCATTGGCACTACGCCACAGTTTGAATCCCACCACCACGGGAACCTGTTACTAATTGTTTTGGATCCCACCACTGAGGAAAGCCATTATATAATGCCATTCATGATAACAAGGTGTTTTCATAGATTACTTCTTCAGTAGAATGCTGTTGAATGCTCAGTGTTGTAAGTAATCTCTGCAAATGGATAATTCAGTATCACATTAACACAGCTTGCTTAACCATTCTCAAGGCACAGAATTCAGCTATACCCTGCAGCTGTGGAAAGGTCTACATAGGAGCCACAAAATGCAGCATTCAGACTTATATTGAGGAGCACGAAAGACACTGTCAGCTTAACCATCCTGAAAAATCTGCAGTTGCAGAACACATGTTAAACAAAACTGGACATAACATTTATTTGAGAACACTGAAATTCTGGACAATTTGGAAGGTTACTATGTCAGACTGCACAGGGAGGCCATTGAAATTTACAAACACCAAGACAACTTCAACAAGAAAGAAGAGCCTTGGAGAATTAACAAAGCTTGGCTACCAGTACTTAAAAAATCGACTGATAACCCCACCCACAATACAATGCATTCAACCACACCTTTGCATACCAAGTTCACCCAAACACTTACTGATTGGTTCCCCACCCTGGGACATGGACAATATACCCCACTAAACTTTCCCTTCTCACTAGATACAGTGTGAAGAAGACTTTTCTCTGTGATACACCTCTGAAGATGCCAGCCACAGATGCAGGCGAAACGTTATGAACAAGATCTACCAGACCATGGCCACACAGCCCGGAAAAACCCACCACAATCAATTAATGTAAAGATGTTAAGAATATATTTACCCTTTTTCAAAAGAATATCCATGCATGCTTTGGAACCAGAAAATGCAGCTGCATGAATTGGCATACAGCCCATACTGCTTGCTTTACATATTTTACCACCATTTTCTATCTGAAAAAAAATCAGACATTAAAAGATAAGTTCAGAAAGCACGAAGGAACACAGAACCAATTGCCCAGTGTCATCTTCAAAATTTTGGACTGTTAATAGGTACAGTCCACAGAATGTCAGTTACCTCTAAATCTCACTGGATACAATATTTTTGGAGCTGTTAAACATTTGCATTCAGAAAGGATTGAGACTTTGATAGCTTTCCCTAGCCCTGTTCACATGTACATGCAGAATGGGCATCGGTCTGTAAGAAAGAGTCAGTGTGCACCAGTTTTCAATTGAAACCAGGGATCAAATGTAGGGTTTGTGTCACATGGTCAGCTGTACATGCATTAAATGTAACATGAAAATTATTCAGCACATGTTAAGAATCACTCGTACACTCTACGTGGATTGTACATGTATCCATAGTAATTTGAAAACATGGCTGCTGACACCAACAATTGGCATGAGTGGCTCTGTCAAGACCAACGGTGAACAGGGAAACAGTATGCTTGGAGAAACTATGAAGAAAATGCTACTCTACCAAGCAGACCAGAATTTTTCAGGGACCTTTGAAATATTTTGGGACTTTCTCATAATAGAAAAGAACCAGCAGTGCAGTAAGGAGTACTTCATGTGCTACTTCTGAAAAGTTCAGAAAGTCTGTTCCCTTGGATACTCCCTCTTTCCTCCTCATATTTTGTCACCTTGTGCACTCTGATTCTCTTTCCCTCCACCCTGTTCTGGGTTTGTAGCAAATCATAATCTGCCACTACATTCAATGCAGACAAACCACGGTTGTTCAAAGTGTACTCTGCCTACATACTAGAATTGTAAAGTATAATTTGTTTTGTTGAAGGCTTTCACGGCCGGAATCACTTGGGTGCTGTGTGGTTTCCGGGCTGTATGGCCGTGTTCTAGCAGCATTCTCTCCTGACGTTTCGCCTGCATCTGTGGCTGGCATCTTCAGAGGAAAGATGGACTGGAAAGATGGATCTTCATCCTCTGAAGATGCCAGCCACAGATGCAGGTGAAACGTCAGGAGAGAATGCTGCTAGAACACAGCCATACAGCCCGGAAACCACACAGCACCCAATATAATTTGTTTGTCATTTTCAAGTCAAGTCACAAGCCTTTATTGGCATAAAATAAACATACAAAATCAGCATACAAAATTTGCCCATTATTGCTCACAATTATAGACACTGGTACTAAAATACTAAATACTAAAATATATACATGGTCCTTCTGTAACTATAGGACATTCCTTCAGCTAAGTTAACTCACTTAAACGTCATCGGATAATGGACAGAAGAAGCCAGAAAATTACTACGCTGGCTATATGTGGTCATAATACATACAGACATTGGTTGGTATTCATCTAGACTTACGCCTTCATTATTGTTAGCAGAGGGAATTTTGCTAAGCATTCTCACACACTGTGGGATCCATGTTGTTCAAAAAAAGCATAGGTATCTTAAGAGCATCAGTTAGGATTGTTATACAGAAATGGGATAAGTGCAGATTGGTGACATCTTCTTGATTTTTGCAACCTTACACAATGAAAGAGGGTATGATCGAAAAAAGGTCTCCACCTTCTGGACCCATATTGCATGGACATAGCCTCCCTCTTGTTTATCAATTTGTTGGATATCTGCCATAGAGCAGCATAGAAGGCATTATTAGGATTGAATCTTGGCCAGTGTTAAAGCTCTTCTTAATTTAGGGTTGGTGATCCACTGTAAATAATTGGCCATGTGTCCTTGTTCAATTGGAATAAGCAGGGTCAGGGGAAACACGCTTTTCCTCGCGAAGAGCTGTTACTATCATATCCCGATACTCTTTGTTCTAATAGCTTAGTTTTCAAGCAGCCATATGCTTTCTGATAGGGAAAGAGGGACTAACGACTCTAATGAAAAGCCAAGAGTGTTGGATTTTTTCCCTCAACTAGTTTCAGCCACCCAGAATTTGCATAGTCGGAAAGCATGAGGTGTAAACAAACTGAGTGATCCCAGCAAATAGTGGATACGTGAGCCAGCATCTGACAGTTCTCTCAGCCAGGCCATCGCGGGCATATGATGAATGTCTGTGCCCGAAGTTCTAAAACATAGGGCTGCATATGAAGCAATGGAATTTGGTAAGCCCATAATTTTGTGGAAGAAACGGGACTGGGCTGTGTTTATATTTTTGTTTATAGCTCCGATCCAAATAGGTGCTCCATAGAGGAGCTGAGAGCCGCATTTAGCATTGAACACCTTCAATGCGGATGGTATATACTGGTGGCCCACAGTTTGTCATTTTCAATTTTGATCTACAGGCACACTGTGATTTACACAAGTGACTATTTTCTGGGTTCTGATATAATAAGTGTATTTTATTACGTGTGTATTTTATTATACAGAAATAAAAATGGTAGATATAAATATCAATTCATAGATAAACAAAACAATAACAAAAATCTTGTTCTACATACCAGAATTTTCAGTGCTTCAGCATTATCTTTATAACATGCTACCATTACAGGTGTGTTCCCACCTTCTCCTTCCAGGTTAACATCTGTAGTGCTGTGTTCAGCCAAAATCTAAATAATAACAGAAAAACAAACTATTCTCTCATATAATGATGCAGTTGCCTAAGTATAAGAGAGTACATTTACATTGCAGCACAGGCATTATAATTACAGGCAGATCTACTCTCTCTATGCAGACAGGTACAGCAAATTTCACAGCGGCAACCATGCTATATTATTAAAACAAAACAAAAACATCCTTCTGGCACCTTAAAAATTAATACCTTTATTATGGCATAAAATTTCATGGACTTGTGTCCACATCATCAGATAAATGAAATCTATATTTTAACTGGCAGGCCTATTCATCTAAGGCAGGGGTCTTCAAACTATGGCCCTCCAGATGTTCATGGACTACAATTCCCATCAGCCCCTGCCAGCATGGCCAAGTGGCAGGGCTGATGGGAATTGTAGTTCATTAACATCTGGGGGGCCATAGTTTGAAGACTCCTGATCTAAGGGTTGGGGAGACTGTTTAATGAAGGCAGCAGAGTGAAGTCCTCACCCCCCACACACACACTTTTATCTACCGGTAATTCATAGTCCAAGTCCTTAATTCAGTTTACAGCTAGCGTTGTTGCTTGGTTGTATTTTCGCCACCACAGTAACAATGTAGACTGTTGCTTTCTGTACCAAATACAGCTTTTAAATTGCTTAAATAGATGATTCATGTATAGCCCATTACAGTAGTTGATTATAGATGTTAGAAAATCAAGGATGATAGTTCTAACTCTAGCAAAGGTATAATCTGTACATTAAATTAGACAGCCAGGGTCCCTCAACCAAAATCCATTTTACACATCCTAATACATTTCTATAAGGCCTGCTCCTCACGGGCCAGGCAGAGTCTAACTGAGATACTTGATTCCGGTGGAGTCCTGGGACCACTTGAACGCTCTCGTGCGAGCAGCCAAGTGGCTGCTGGGGGCCACAGACGCACCTTTACATGGAGACATGTCCGTTGTTCCCTTCCCTGCCGCCACCCGCCTCATCTCTGCTTGCCTGCAAAGCGTCCCTGGGCCATGGGACAGCCCCTTTCCCAAGGTGGCTCCGCAAATGGGATCCGGGCAGGGGGTTATAAGGTGGTTATACGAGAATTGCTCAATTACTTTATAATATTCCAAAATGCCCCTCCTTTTGCATTATAACAGTGGTAGATTTTGATTGGCAGTTTATAAAATTTAGGCAAAAACTAGACATTTGATTGGACTGTTTTAACACAAAGAACCAACAGAACTATGTTTGAAGTCAGATGATTTGAATAGACAAAGGACTGCAGCGCTAAAAGTCTTTTTATCTTGTCTGGTCTGACTGAGTCTGACTGATAGAGACCCAGATATACTGGGCAACTAGAAGCCCTGACCTCGTTAGCTGACAACCTAAGATTCCTCTGGCTTCAATAATTTTGTAAAATAGACATTGCTGCTTGGCTAACTTCTATAAGTTAAACCAAACAGATACAAATTTGTCTTACAAAATAGAACAAACATAATTAAGTAGAACAAACATGATCTGACAATTCCATAATTATTCTCCAAGTCCACCATGGGGACTCACATCCCTATTTCAGCCTTTTTCAGTGGAAGCCCCATGGTTATCAAACAACTTCCCCAAGGAGGTACACCTGGTTCCTGCACTCTGGATCTTTAGGAAGCAGCTAAAGACAGTTTTATTCATGATGGCATTTGATTAATTCTTCTGCCAACTGGCAGTTTTAAATTACTGATTTTAACTGGTGGTTTTTATGTATTTTATTATTAACATTGTAAGCCACCCCAGTTCCTATAAGTTAGAAAGGTTACTAAAAATGTTTGAAAGAAATAAAATACCACTGCTTAAAGTCCTGTTGGCAATTTCTTTTTCAAGTGCTGCAAACCTGATTTAGACTGGAACCACAGCAAATTAGGAGGAACTCCTGCCTATGCCCTGTGCTGTTTTTCTAGTAGGGGGCTACATGTCCAAGCATTCAATACACATGCAGGACCTTGGAGGAAAAGGGGTTCCTACCAGGAAGTCACAGCTGCACTATGGCTGCAAGTCCCTGTGGTAGACTCGCATGCACTGTAACATATAGTTTAGCTCTGAAATGGGACATCTTTTATTTATCATTCACCACGGTATCTTGTAAGAGCAGAGGTGCTAGGATTTTACAAATGCCTGCTTCTTTCAGTCAAGCAAGAGTTAACTGTTGAAGTCACATGACTAGAATCACATGAACTTCAAGAAAGATCTTTCTGTTTCTTCTTTCAGCAAAAGATGAAAGACAGACATATAGGCATATCTAGACTGCACGGACACCCAGACTGAACATTTGAATAGACAGTTTTCTGTTCCTATATTTAGTATAAATTGATTTGTTATCTAGCAAAGGTCTACAAAATAAGTCACTCATGTCTCTGCCTGTTTGTTACTCTCCTAATTCACAGCAATACAACAAGAGGCCATTATTTCAACTGCAAATATAAAATAAGGTTATACAAAGGCCTATTTACTATTTTGGATTCCAGAAAAGTAGATGTGTTTTTCTGTTGCAACAAAAGCAAGAAAGAGTTCATGACATTTCAAAAACTAACAAAATTTTATTCTTGCACAAGCATTTATAGGGAAAAAAATTAAAAATTGTAGCATAAGCTTTCGTGGAAAGCTTCCACAAAATTTAATTTGAAATTAAAGAAATATTCTTTAAGACTCTACCAGACTTGTTTATTTTTTATTATTTCAGAATTAACCAATATACAGATGTTCATTTACAGGCATATGATCATGCACTTTAGCTTTACCTTCACTATTTCATTTTGAAGAGACTGTACAGTCAAGTGAAGTGGTGCCATCAAATTGGAGTTAAGAATATTTGGATTAGCTCCTCTGCTAAGAAGAAACTTAACACTTTCAATCTGCTTTTTTTTGGTGGCCCAGTGCAGTGGTGTGTTTCCAGAGTTGTCAGTCACATTTAGTGCTAAGTAAAAGGACAGCAAAACAAGTTAGATGTCATCTTACATTTTGGCTTCATTTAAATTATCAGATCTTAACAGGGCAATATGTTATAATAAACAATTAACTGCAAATGCAGACCCCAGCCTAAATAGATAAGGAAATAACACTCATTTGAGGCAAGAATTAAAACTGTACAGACTGTGTCTTTAGATGTAAATTTATCAAACACAGATAACATGTATAATGCTCAGGGTTTCTGAGCATGGATTACTTTTCCAATTCATCAGTATACTATGCATTTAAAAGGATCTTTTGAATCATTGCTTCTAGGGCAGGAGTCTCCAGCAAGATTTCTGATTAGCGTGGAAATTTTTAAAGATGTTGCTTTGGCAGCAGCTGCAACCATGGCTTAAGGACTTTCACTATGGTAAGCTGCAGCAGCCATTTTGTGGCTGGCTCTGCCTCCTTCAACAACCATTGTGTAGCTATGCCCACCATGCCGTGACAGAATTTCAAAGATGACTACGGACTCAAAAAGGTTGGGGACCCCTGTTCTAGGGAATTATATTAAGATATTCTAACAGAACATTAACATCAGCAAGGAAAGAAGCAAAACAGTCTATCCTCAACCACAAATTATATATTTAATTTCTAAACATTTTCATAATAAGTTAGTTACCTTTGGATCATTTTTCTACTTGAAAGGTATTTCATGAAACTAACCCCCAAAATTTCTAGATTAGTTCCAAAGCTCCTAAAAGCTCAGGCACAAGCAAATGCTGCTCAGTTTGTTAAATTATAAAAGAAAAAGAAAAAAGTATAGGAAATGTAAACCCATTAATTCAGATGTATGCTGAATGAGGTTATATGTTATAATAAGTTGAGTTCAGGACTTACTGTATGGTGAATCTATCATCCACCCAGGGCCAAACATTTTGCAGAGCCTCAACAAAAGGCAGTAATCACAGAACAAACAGCAGAGCATATACACAACCAGGTTGTGAATATATATAGAACCAAGTTTAAAAGCAGGTGCAAACAGGTTTAAAAGGAGTTGGCTATGTAAAAATTTACATGTACCTTTATTTAATTCTCATTGTATTCAAAAACTAGTACCTAAATTTCATGCAAAAATATTGTCTACAAAACCCAACATCGTACAAAACAAAACTGAGGCACCATCTTCGTTCATGTTGACTAATCTTAAAGGGAAAAATATTTTCAAAGCACTATACATTCAAACTAATGACTAAAAATTGCTTGTCATTTATCACCTTCAGCTGGAGAACCATCAATAATCATCTGCATTGAGTCAAGTTGTCCTTGTCCAGCAGCATGATGCAATGGAGTGGCATTGAGATCATCTACTTTTTTAAGTCCATCACGGTTCTTCTTAATAAAGCTCCGGAGTCTGCAGGCACTTCCATCTGAGATCACCTAATTTTATTTTTTTAATGTTGTTATTTATTTTCAAAGACAGTGGATTACAGAAACTCCAGTCACCTTAGCATTCAACATGAAAGTTTGTTAAACAGTTTCTAGCCATTAACAATCCCGTTAAACCATAGCAAAGATGTAACCATCATGGGTTGAATTTCTTTAAATCCAATAAATGCTGTTCCATTTATTTGAATTCAGAAAATGCATACTTGTTGAAGTCCACAACATGACCCTAGAGGTTTTGCCTTTCCATGTTGTTTCTCAACTTTATTTTAATTCATTTATATCCCACTGTTTTCCCAACAGGGATCCAAAATGGTTTACAACGGGGGGGGGGGGATGGCACCAAGGGAAAACACCTGCTCTGGGTTCCCCCCGGCACCCCCCGCTTGTGGATGGGGCTCAGGGGCAGCTCAGTCAAGCACCACAGCAGCTGGCTGGCTTGTGGCCCAGGCTGCTGCTGCAGTGCCTATCCAAGCCGTCCCTCCAAGCCACACACCCCACGCCTCCCTGTAGGCTGCCTCCTGTCCTCCCCAGGCCTTGGGGAGGGCAGAAGCCGGCCTGCAGGGAGAGGGCGGCAGGACACTGCAGAGGGTGCCCCAGGAAATCGAAGCCAGTTTTTCAGACTACAGTCCACTGCTCTCAACATCGCACAGGTTACACCCATCTGTTTCCCAGGAAAAATGCAACCGCCAGAAAGTCTTCCAATATTATCCAAAATGCACATCTTTTCTGAGAAAAGGAAGCACATTCAACCTTCTTTTATGCAAATAGTTATACTAATGGGTAACCTTTACAGAACAAAAATGTGTAGAAAAAAATCATGGTAAGACTTCAAGACAACTTGTCAGTTTCATTTCCACTCAACACACATACACTCAAAAGTAACACAGTCTAGGATCTTAGTTACTTTGCTTTCCATACCAAAGCGGCACAGGAGAGAATTGTTGCCCCCTGTTTTAGGACACGAGGAGTGACATTCAGAGTCAAATGCGGGGAGCAGGCTTGAACGTGGACTGCTATGGAGAAAGGGAGAGGTAAGAAACGTGTATGTAGAAAAAGCAATTAGGCGATTATCAGACGGTTTCTCCGGTCGGGGCTCCTGTGCTTCTAACAGCTGTAGGACAGACAGAGCTCCAAACGATTCGGTTGTTGTCCCCGTAACAGTAAAGATGACTTTCTGCCTGGCTATTATGCAACTATTAAAAGCACATCAGTCTTGGGGAAGCGGACCAGCAGCCGTCTCTCCACTCACCTCGTGCCTTTTACGACTTTTTTCAGGCAAGGCTTTACCTTAAAAACATCCTGCGAGGCCAACGAAGCTGCGTCTGATTCGCACACGACGCCTTCGTAGGACGGGCTCCGCTTCTTCTCGTCCGAGTGGAACCACTTCGCCAGGGAGCGCTTCATTGCGGCTCGACCCCGGGATCCTCGACGGCCGCCCTCCCGCAACTCTCAGCCGCTCGCAACCTGCGAGAACCGCAGCAAGAAGCGACTCAGACAGGCACTGTGGTTACGGCTGAGGAGGCGGGACGAGGCGGACGGGCGAGCTCCACAGACCCCCTGCCCACACTGACTCTCAGTTCAAGGGGCAAAAAAAGCGCAGCCGGAAGGGAGCCGGTGCCCGGGGGGGGGGGGAGGCGTGCGTCGAGGGAGCAATGGAAATGGATTTGCTAATCCCTGGGCCCTGGCAGCATCAGGCGTGACCAAATCGTGCTAAGGGCTTGAGCAGGTCGTCTGAGCCAGCAGTTTGACCAGGGAGGACATTCCCGCCTTGCTGCAGAGCCCCAAAGGCCGGGTAGGCGTTAGGCAGCTGGGAAGAGTGGTGGCAAGTGGTGTAAGGCTGCTGTGGCCTTCCAGTTTAGGTCGTGTGATTGCCTTCCTCTGCCATTGTTACAGCCTTACACCAGGCAGACGCAGTGGCGTAGCTAGGCAAACTGGAACCCTGGACAAAACCTGAGTTTGATCCCCGCCCCCCCCCCCCCGCCCATGGGCAGCCACCCTCTCCCACCATGACCAAACAATGATTTTTTTTCCACCAGGTCATTTCAAAGTCGCCATCACATTATAGAACATGCCCCAACTCACAAAACTGAACACATCAATGGGCCATGCCACACAGCAGAAATATTTTTTGAAAACTTTTTCAAAATGCTTTCAAAATGTTTTATTCCTGCTATGAAAACATTTTATGGTGTTGTATCCAAGTCCCCCCAGTTGGGGAAAACAGCATCACTTTCAATGTTATTTAAACTGGTGACCCCAGATTCTCCCTTTAAGGAGGATTTAAAAGGAGAATCTGGGCTCCCTAGTTTAAACAAGTGATACTGGAATCCACCCCCAAACAGCATCATTTTCAATGGTGTTTAAACTAGGAAGCCCAGATTCTCCTTTTAAATCCACTTTAAAGGGAGAATCTGGGGTCCCCAGTTTGAACAACATTGAAAATGATGCTGTTTGGGGGTGGATTATCCCCCACCCTGAAACATTATCACTTTCAATGTTTAAACTGGGGACCTCACATTCTCCCTTTAAATCCATGCCGAAGGGGGTGGATTTAATAATAATAATAATAATATCCTTTATTAGGCATTGAGAAAATAAAAGAAAGAAAACAAGCATTGGCAGGAAGGGGGTGGATTTAAAAAGAAAATCTGGGGAAATTTAGGGGGTGCCTGCTGTCAGGGGTGCAATTATTAAGATAGCAGCACCAAAATTTCAGAGGATCTTCGTGAGACCCAGGTTTGGTGAAGTTTGGTTCAGGGGGTCCAAAGTTATGGACCCTCAAAGGTGTAGCCCCCATCTTCTATTACCTCCCATTGGAAACAATGGGGGATGAGGCACTCCCTTTGGGAGGCCATAATCTTGCACATGAGAATGCTTAGGCTACTTCGCTTTCAAAACTGAAGACATTTTAATCATCCTCTTCCCAATTTTTTCCATTGTCAGTACACTCTTCCCCGAATATTCTTTAATCCAGACTTCTAGGAAAGGACACCATTTATTTATTGTATTGTATTTTTATCCTGCCCTTTCCCTGAGAGGCTCAGTGTGGGTTACAACAGATTGTCCAATCCAAACACGTTGTCATATTGTCTGAAGAGAAAAGTGTGTGCTCTCAAAGATTCTGCTCACTCTGCCAATATTCCCCAGCTATCGGCCCCTTAGGCCACCTATGGCATTCATGATTTCCTAGCCAGTCTAGGTCTTAAATATTTTGAACCACAGACTTATTTCAGCTTGAGACCAGATATTGGTGTATGTTGTTGAGATCAAGATGTCCACTCAAGAAACAACCTAGTTGTGAAATTGTTTATACCAAAGTTGCACCACTACAAGCAGGGATGTAGGTATAGATTTTTTATGGGGGGAGGGTAGGGTGGGCACACCCTCACCCGCCCCTAGGGCATTACCACACCTCCCCAAGCCCCGCCCCTGGCCTAGCGCTTATAAAAGCAGCTCTCCAAGGTCGGGGATGGCAGACTCCCCTGCCCTGCCCTCCCCTGCCCCTCCTCTCCGGGCAGAGGCATAGAGGGAAAATGGAGCCTGGTGCAATCCTGAGTTCTATGCGCACTGGAAGCGCTGGAATCCACCCCCAAACAGCATCACTTTCAATGGTGTTTAAACTAGAGAGCCCAAATTCTCCTTTTAAATCCACCTTAAAGGGAGAATCTGGGGTCCCTAGTTAAACAACATTGAAAGTGATGCTGTTTTGGCATGGATTATTCCCCACCCTGAAACAGCATCACTTTCAATGTGGCGTAGTGGTTAAGAGGAGGTGCATTCTAATCTGGAGGAACCGAGTTTGAGTCCCTGCTCTGCCACTTGAGCTGTGGAGGCTTATCTGGGGAATTCAGATTAGCCTGTGCACTCCCACACATGCCAGCTGGGTGACCTTGGGCTAGTCACAGCTTTTCGGAGCTCTCTCAGCCCCACCCACCTTGCAGGGTGTTTGTTGTGAGGGAGCAAGGGCAAGAGGAAGATCTATTGCTACTGCAAATGTTGTATGCAATCCTAAACGCCAAGGCAGGATGGGTCCTCAGTTGCATACACAGAACCTGTATGCATCCATTTTGTTTGTGTGTATTCAAAATTGCAGCTGAATATGCAGTCATTGGAGATGGGGCCAGTCAATCAGTGTGATCTTGATCCTCTTTTCTGCTTCAATCCTTTCAATGGATAATCAATAATTGCATATGTAGGTTTACATGAATGTATAAATATATTACAGACAATAGATAAAAACAATAAAGCTCAGCAACTTTTTATTTTCAAATTTAGATCATCATGATCAAAAAGCCTTGTCCATATGCCCCCATTATCTGAACTATGGTGGGTAAAGCTGTTTCTGGAAGGCACCCTTTAACCAAATTCACATGGTACCATCCCTACAATGCTCTTTCATCAGCTACTTGAGGTGATCCTTTTAGAAAAAAGTCTTCAATCTATAGACTATTTTTACTGGCAAACTTAAGGAACTGTTGTTTCTGTCCTATTATGTTAACTAATGCTTTGATACTCCAGATGCTTTTTTAATTGACTTTTAAAAGATATTGTGTTATATTGTGGGCATTCTAATGTTGCAATCTGTGTGAGGATTCTTCAAGAGGCAATAAACAATGTGATGACTGAATAGGAATAAGATTAAATGTTCGCACTGGGCTGGGTGTTGCCAAGTAATTTAGTTCTCATGCCCAGTTTACAAGAGGAAATTCATGGAAGTTCTTTGAATATAAGAAAGTTCTGCAAACCATGAACTTCACCTAAAAAGGCAGAGTTGGGAAATCTTTCCAATCTAACTAACCAAAAGTTTAACTCAAGGATCCCCAAACTTTGTTAAACATATGGGCACTTCAGACATTTTGAGAAAAGGTTGTAGAACCACCACAAAAATCTGTCATAAGTATGAGAACAATCACAAAATGGCACTCATATGGTCCTTTTACAAAATGTCTTCCGTGTGGGGTAGGGCCAGTCAAAATATTACAATATTCCAAGACTTTCCCAGGTTTACTTTTAAAAAATCAGCTACCGGGAAGCACAATGAAGCTGATTTTTTCCCCTGTTCCATTCAAGGTTCTTTTGATTTCCAAAATCTCAATGAGCAAGTATGTGTCAGAAAACAGTGGCACCACAGGGTCCTACACTGGTAATCAGTGCTCTAACTACATGTTGAATGTAGTACAAGATATAGGAGTTGCCAGAATTACTAGAAGAATCTTGAAAGAGTACATTTTGACATCTAAGGCCGTTTCTGCACGGCCACGCTGGGGGTTGGGTCGGCGTCAAAGGGTCCCAGAAACTACTGGGAAGACGGCACCATGCTGCTCCTTTGCCCGATCGACTCACCTTCCCTGCGACCGTCTGGCACATCACCGAGGCCAGGGGACACAGCCCCCTGCCCTGCGCAACCGCTCCGGAGTCACAGGGCAGGGGGGGCGTGTCCCCAGGCCTCGGCGATGCACCGGACAGTCGCAGGGAAGGTAGTCGATTGGGAAAGGGGGAGGGATGGCACCTTCCAGCCGTTGGAAGCTGCTGTTTCCCAAAAAAACCAGTTGGGAAACAGCGGCTTCATGCCACTGGGGAGGCGCGAGGGCGGCGCGGCTGCGAAGCAGCTGTGCCCCCCATGCGAACAGCTCCCTGGGGACGGCGTTTTTGCTGTCCCCAGGGCACTGTATTTGGCCCGTGCGGAAAGGGCCAGTCAGTCAGAAGCCATGGCATTAAATTTATCTTGTTCAGTATATGTCTCCATATGGACTAAGCTGTGGGACTTTGGGTGGGGGGAGGGTAATATAATATAAGTTAACTTGATTAGTAAGATATTTAAATGTAAAGATACTATTTGTTACCTATCTATCTCAAGCTTTAAAAAAAATCCTGTACATTCTACTGAACAAATTGGTTTGCATGAAACAATGCATGCTGTTGAAGTAGTTGTTTTTTTTACTAATGATACTTTTAAATCCTATCTAATATTCCAACATGTAAAATATATCTATAGACTGCTTTTACATGTGCTTCCAACATGTAAAATATATCTATAGACTGCTTTTGTTCCAACATGTAAAATATATCTATAGACTGCTTTTCTAATTGCCTTTTTCCCCCAAGAGAAAGAACATCACTACAACATGTTTGTCTTTTGTTAGTTTCTATTGGGCAGAATACATGTTCTCTATTTAAACTGGTATCAGTTCAGAAATGTAAAGTAATTTTACGGAAAATACCAATAATATGAAAAATATGTTAAAAATGAGGTTCTTAGGCGGAATAAAATAGAATTATAAACATACTGACTGCAGTATCATATTTCTCAATAATGTATTCACATAAAAAACTAATTCAAATAAGCAGGGAAAATAGTCAGTATTGTTTTCCCCTGAGTGTACTAAAAACACTTTTATACATTTTCTTCCAGATCCAAGCTTGCTAATGGTAAAACAATGGATCCATTAAGATAAGGAAGAGTCACCAAAGGTAACAACAGCACAAACCTTTAGTGAAAATATGACTGTTTAATAAAATGAACTTCATATACAGAAAAGACACAATTTAGCCGCTAGCAAGCACTCAAAAAACCTGATTTCATTCTATGGGAGAAGTACATACATGCATAAAACCCTTGCTTTGAAATCAATGGGGATTTTTAAAAGTTAAAACTTCAGACAGAACCCAAAGTACTAAATGATTAAATATGAAAACAGATTCAAGGTTTTTTCAGGATTTTTCTATTTGCCAAAAAATTGTCTGAAAATATATTTATGGCTGACCAGGATGGAAAATATTTATAGTCATAATGAACATAAGATGCATCATGTAATCAGGTTGTCGTTCATTGTGCTAAATCTCAGAAAAATCAATGAGAGACGGACTGTAAACCACAGTATCTGCTCTTTAATGGATACAAACACTGGACAGTGCTCATGTGTAATTAATTTTTCTCACATATTTCAACATTGCTGTTTTTTTAAATTGCTTACATGTATGGAAAAAAGTTAGAATGAGATTTCCAACAAACAAACTAAAACTGCTATAATTCAGCCTTATATTCCATTTAAATAATTTGAACGGGTTTTGAGTAAGTGTTGAGAATGCTACCACTGAAGTCAGTACCTAGGACTCTGCATGAATCAGTTTTGCTTTACATATTGCTTTGACCTTAATATACTTTTGAAACTTTTCAAACCTGAAAAAAAGCTGGTCCAATAAAAGGCATTTTTCTACTATTCAGTATAACCCGAGGACAGTAGTCTGGATTCAGTGGTGCCCTTGTGAGACTTTAAACTATAGTTCATGGTAATGCATTTCCACAGATTTCCCATGTGAGCAACATTTCTGGTACTTCTCCCCATGATATTCCTGACATCTTGGCAACCCTCTAGAGCAGTCTTTAGGGTGGTGTGAGGGGCTGTAAGTAGGAAAACTCTTTTCTGTAAGTGAAGCTCCTCTCACTGTTCTAACTTGTAATTAGGAAGATCTTCCTTTCATATTGAATCTGTCCAATTTTTGCATGGGGAAACTATGTAGTAATTGTCTGATAATGATAAAAGGACCTGTTGTATTACAATCTTTCTTGTCTGTGAAAAGCTTGATTGGTATACTTCCAAAATTAAACTATATTAGGTTTAACTTACTGTTAACTGATGTTTATTGATCTTCAAATAGCTATGCCAAATGGCACAGTTCCTGTACAGAAAGGACAACAGCAGTTCCCAAAGGAAATGGGAGATGGGAGAAGGAGATAAAATTTAAGCAGGGATTGGAACAAAGGAATAGAATAAAGTTAGTTGGTGGCAGATAACACAAAGTGAATGTATATTCTAAAACACCTCTGGCTGAAGAAATACATTCTTAGGAGAGATGCAAATGCTTAATATGTACAGAATTTGCAGCTTTTGCCAACACAGGGATCATCACAGTGGAAAGAAACAAACTGGGCCAGTTCAGGAGTAAGACAAACTTTACATATGGCACCAAATTATAGAAATAGTCAGAAATTGTAAAAGCTTGGTGACATGATGCTGTCAATTGGAGGGAGTGGAGTGATTTTTTGAAGAATAGCACTAAATAGGTCTATAAACTTGTTATAAATGTTGATCTATTACATCTGAGGAAACATGCTTCAAAAACATTAAGAATGGACAATCTTACTCTCTTAGTAAAAAAGCAATAGCTTAATTACCTTGCAAAGAAGTTTTCAGAGATGAAGATCACAGTTCTGTGTGAAGAACTCCAAGAAACGGCTATCTGAATTCTCAGCTCCAATTCCTTTGATAATGTCCAGGAAGAAGTGCTGCCAGCAGTAGTCTCACACGGCATATCGCTCTTTGTAAGAATCATTTATGTAAGAAATGGCTGGCCAATTAACAACGTAGGCGGAGCACACATCTTTGGAATGTTCTCGTGGAGCCTATTTTGTTTTAACATCTGGCAAAGCCTGTTCCATGATTGGCTGTTTTTATAACTGTATCACAAGTATCTAATGTAATACAGCTTTGGCTTTGTTAGATAGTCACAGAAGGGCATCTGCTGACCTTTCAAGTGAACTAATTGCTTATAATGGATAATCTAAACAGCAGTGTACAGAAATACAGTCTGCACAGTTAGATTGATTTTCCTGAATTTTTTAAAATAGCACATGAAAAGAAAATGAACATGAAGGGCATATGTTGCAGAATATGAAAAGTAAATTATTCTCCTTGCTGTACTTCACTTTGAAATGGAACAAAATTGCTAAGTTAAGTTAAATAAGTTTACTGGTACACTGTAGGTTTATAACCAACAGAGGCCCCTTCCGCACATGCAGAATAATGCACTTTCAATCCACTTTCAATGCACTTTGCAGCTGGATTTTACTGTGCGGTATAGCAAAATCCAGAGACAAACATTGCGTGCAGATGTGCAGACTTCGCTTACCCAATTAACTACACAGGCACACTTGCTCGTTGGAATAGAAATGGCCGCAGCCCGGTTTATTAACAAATAACAATAACTGTAACTTTAGGAAGCTTGGCAGGCAAACCGGGACACATCCTAACCACCGCTGAACCTGGCCCTGGTCAGACCCAAGGCTGACCCCTGGCCCTTTGGGCAGCGAACTGCTGAGCCCGATACCATCCCCCATGGGGATCGGGACAGGAGGTTCCTAGGTGGCCACTTGGGCGCCTACCCATTTAGTGATCCCTCCTCCTGCCGGAGGTAGTGAACTCGAAAGCAGAACCAACATGTCTGTGCCATCAAGCCCTCCACTACCCCCAGACCTTTTATTGAGGCCTCCGTTGCGGGAAGGTCTGGCATGCAAGCCTGCCTCCCCTATACAGATGTGCCCCTATGCCTACAAACCGACCAGGCTGCAACAAATGAATAACAGCAAATGAACACTCAAAAACCAATAAACCAACAATTGAGGAAGGTGGGTCTGTTCACTGCTTAGCCTCAGGAAGAGGCTGAACTGAGCCGGGCACAGGCTTTTATAGCCTGCCTGGGCTCCCCTGTCACATGACAGTTCCCCACCATCACGTGGCTACCCCCTGCCTCCCGGGGTGGTGGTAGTAAGATGAGTCTTGCTCAATCCTCCCCTGTGGCAACAGGGTCCCAGGTAAGTCCGGGTGCACTTTTTCTGAAGGTGTATTTGAACTGCAGAGTTTTCTTGACTTGAATATTTGATATGGAAACATTTGTTTATAAAATTTTTGGGTAAAAACAGCAGTTTTTAATTTGTGATTTTACACAGTTATGTCGAAGGTTTTCATGGCCGAATTCAACTGGTTGTTGTGGGTTTTCTGGGCTGTGTGGCTGTGGTCTGGTAGATCTGTAGGTTTGGTAGATCTGTAGGTAATCTACCAGACCACGGCCACACAGCCCAGAAAACCCACAACAACCAGTTACAGTTATCTTTCATACAGAATAAAAGCAATTTATTCTGAAGACTCCCATCATTAATTTGAGTTTATCAAAACAAGAGACAAATTTAAACTGGTAAAACCAGACACTGGCAAAACTAGACCGCAGGTGGAAAAGTTAGAAGTACACAGAGCAAAAAGTATTGAAGATCAAAAAGGACATCATTTGGGACTGTACTGTCCTGTTTTGCACACTGGGACAAATAGGGTCTTTATATGTGCTGTGTGACTTATAATGTTCAGCTGTTCAAAATTAATGTATCATAGTGGCCTGAAATTATTGAAACATATTCTTAACAAAAGTATAATCCAAATAGTGTGGTGTAGTGGTTAGACTATTGAACTGGGAGTGAGTTTGTGTGTGTTAAGTGCTGTCAGCTTGCTTCTGACTTATGGTGACCCTATGAAATAATGACTTCCAGAATGGCCTATCATTAGCAGCCTTGCTCAGGTCTGCATACTTCCTTGATTAAGTCTATTCATCTCATGTTGGGTCTTCCTTTTTTCCTAGTGTTATTGTCTTTTCCAGGGAGAATTCAAGTGTGATTTGATCTAACTTATTTGTCTTTTTGGTGGACCAAGGACTGGGAAGATCAGGGTTCAAAATCCTTACATGAAACATACTGAGTGATCCCCAGTCTTTCTTTGTAATCTAACCTACTTTAAAGGATTATTGAGATGGTAGAACAGAGGAGAAGCAAACCGTGTAGGCCACCACACATTTCTTAGAGGAGGGGTAAGATAAAAATGCAATAAATAACATGCACAAAAGTTGGATTTCAACTTTTATTACCAGGGGCATTTTGCAAAACCGGTAACATTGACTGGACAGCCACTGTTGGGGTACAGAGGCTGACTAATCATCTCCTTAATGCTGGATGCTGATACTTAAAAGTTCTGGGATGAGGACCCTAATCTCTCATAATACTTTGAAAGGATTGACAAATAATTGACAGTTTTCATTAACAGAAAGAGATACTTCCCTTTGCAGACCAACACATTTCATATGGCTTACTGATGTTCGTGGAGTTTCTATTATTGTTCCAGGACCATCTGTTTGGGTAAAATGGGAATGCAGAGCCATAGTGCTTTGAAATGACAGATACCTCATATATTATACTGTCTAGAAAAAGCTCACTTTCTTTTAAAAATGAAGCTGCCAGTGGCATAACTACAAAATGAACATAATAAATATTCTAAAAGCACAGCTTGCCCAGGCATGGACAGAGTATGTCTGCACTTCCATTATGAATCCATTATAAATGCAATCATTTTTCATGCTGTCCACAATTACATTTGTGGCTTCATTTCAGTTTTTGATACTGAAAACATATTTGAAATAACTTAGAACCTAGGAAACTATTCACAGAAATACAATACGCTACAAATTATGAAATTACAAGCAACTAGCAGGAACAGCTATCCAATTCCATCCATCTTTGCTTCCTCTCCTTTTCCCTTTCTTCCTTCAGTCTCTCACTCTTTCTCCCTCCTGCAACCCCTTTTCATACTTTCTCTCTCCTCCACTCCCCCACCCCATCACTCTCTCTTTCTGCCCCCCCACATCACCTTCACAGTTGCCCACCTGTCTCTTACTCCTCCCCAAAGTAGCAATGGCGACAGTAGGTCCCCAAGAATCACAACAGATTTTTTCAAGTACAGAGATCAGTCCCTCTTTGCAAACTCTAGGTTGGGAATTTCTTGAATATTTGGAGGTGGAGCCTTGGGAAGGTAAGGTTTAGGAAGAGAAGCAACCCCTGACCTCCCAGGTCCTTGTCAAGTGCCTGGCAGCTTCTACCTTGGAAATCTTTCTCCACAGTGGCAACCAAAGCAGCTTACATTATTCTCCTTTCCTTCTTTTTATCTGCACAACAACCCTGTAAGGAAGGTTAGACTGAAAGTATATGATTGGTCCAGAATCACCCAGTGAGCTTCCAAAGCAAGATGGAGATTTGAAGTTGGGTCTCACATACCCTATTCTGAAGCTTTCAAAGGATAGAAGCAAACAGTCAGGCATAATTGAGTCATGCAAGTCAGCTTTTATCAAGTCACCCTGAGGTTGCTGCCAGGCCTCGCATTGCCAGCCTCCAGGCAGACCTGGAGATTGCCTGGAATTACAATTGTCCTAATGGAAAAAATGGCTGCTATGGTGGGTGGACTCTATGACCATGTATCCTGCTAAAGCGTCTTCCCTCCGCAAACCCTGCCTTCCTCAAGCTTCCCCACAAGATCTCCAGTCACCTTGTGAAACAGGTGGAGCTGAAAGAGTTCTGAGAAAACTATGACTGGCCTAAGGTCATTCAGCAAGCGTCATGTGGAAAAGCAGAGAATCAAACCTGGTTCTCCAGATTACAATCCAACACTCTTAACCACTACACCACATTGGCTGTCAGGTTTGTTCACAGCTCCAGTCACTAGATTTAAACATCCAAAAATTTTGTGACTTTACTAATAGAATATAAGATCAGTTTTCAGCTATTGTTGTGTAGTGCTTGGAATCTTGAAATGCCACTCCCCCTGGTCCAGGCTGTGTTGCCCTTTGTGCACCAAGACCTTCCCTGCAGTGGAGGAACTGCAAAGCCTCAGATTGAAGAGGCTGGAATGGTTGCACCACCTTATTTCTCTCTCCTTCCTTCCTGTCTGTTCTTCCTTACTGCCTGAGCCAGAATACTTCATTCTCTGCAGATCCGTTTTCAGTAGGCCACTCTTTCAGTCCCCTAAATAGGCAGTCTCCAATTTAGTTGGGAGAATTAGCTACACACATAGAGCAAGAGGAGATTGTTAACCTACGTATACCAGGAAAGTCCTGGGTGAAAACTCTCAAATGGAAAGGCAGCTGTAAAATTGAAAGGGTTTTTTAATTAAATAAAATAGTAAAAGAGTTGTTCTCCATCTGGGAATTTGTTTTTAGGTTACATGATTTGATTTAAAGGTTTTATGCTGTTATGATGTTGTTTTAGTTGAGCTCCCGGAGCCCTTCAGGGGTGGACAGTCTAATAAATGAATGAATGAATGAGTGAATGAGTGAATGAATGAATGAATGAATGAATGAATGAATGAATGAATGAATGAATAGTAAAGCAATAAACATTTTAAGCAATAAACATGCATACAATCATACAAGAGCTGACTATGAGAAAAGGCAGGAAGTTGGATTGGTTTTTAGGGATGGATGATAATTACCAGACTTAAAGGGATGTCCAGAGAAAGTAGTGCTGAACAGGAAAATCACCAGCATTTTGGAAGCAAAAGGAAGAGTCTATACACAACCAGGAGTGTGCAAATGGATCCAAAACACACATACACTATGAGTGGTCAAAGGACCAATATGCATACCCTAAAATGAGATGGCCTGAAATATGAAACCAGAGAAAAAGAATTGCTTGCTTTTATGTGGTTCAAACAAAATGACAGGAGAAACTTGATGAGTCATCAGAATCCAAGAGAATGCCTGGGCTATTCTCTTGAATACGAATTGATTGCTGGGATGGGTGCAGATAGGGTAAGTAATGGTCTGCTCAGCTTGAGGTGCCACAATGGAGATTAGCTAGCCCCTTTGTCTAGTCAAGCAACATCAGGACCAGGGGAAAGGTCAGAGGTCAACCACTTTCCTGCCCAGTCTTGACACACAAGATGGATCCCAAAATTCCTAAAATGGATCCCTTTTGTGGGGAACAATGTCTTGCTCTTATGCCAGTCTTTAGTCACTGTGCCATTGTGGCACCCCATAACAGGAGGCAGCATCTGACTGCGTACACTTACTTGCTCTTCTCTTCTACCTTTTCACCCAATCAGAAGTGTCTTGAAGCCCTGTCTCCACTACAACAGCCACCCAGCTTGCTCTTTCTTTGAGACAGTATTTGATTATGTGACAGGCTTCACCAGCTTAAAAACTCTACTAAAACTAAACTCTTCAGCCTTGCCCTGATCATTCTAGGAGTCTCCTGGACTGGCTGTTGCAGCTGCCAGTTATGTAAGGCTTGTCTCAGCCAAGATAAGTTGTTCATGCAAGTCTGGGCCAGGTCCCACCAATGGGATTCTAAATAATTGCCTACTATGAGAGCCTGGATTGAATAAGATAGAAGCAGGCTATTTTTCGGCAATTAAAAAAATATGCCATGCAACATTCCTCATAGTATAATTGATGCTCATTTGCTGGCACTAAGAAAAAACATGCCCAGCACTGGCTGGAAAACACAGTGAAGTTTAGCCAGATTATTGTCATAACTGTGACTAAACTAATGATCTTTATATAACATATCAAACTTTTGTTTGCCTAAAGGAATGGCACATATTTGAAAAAAGTCCATAGAATAGAAATATTATTTCGTGTATTGTGATCTGGCAATTCCCTTTCTTCTTGCAAACAAAATACAGTGTTGCTGTGCCATTATGCATTCATTGTGTACTAGTATAGGATCCTTGCCTTGAAAATTGTGCAAGATAATGTCATGGACTAAATTATAATCTGGTAATAAAGATAAATAAGAATTGTAAATTACTAACTAAAGAGTCTAAACTACAAAAAAGATGGACCATGCATAGTTTCATTAGAACAGTTAAGCCCTTTATAACTTTATATGGCTGTGAATCAATGAAAAATGCTATGCACTTGCCTCACCATGTACATGGCCTTGGGCATGAGACGATCATATGGAAAAGACAGTGTTTCTTTGAAGACAGTGCTGTTTTTTCTGAGGTTGTGTGTGAGACTGTGGAATTTCTGAAATATTGGCTCAGACAGGGATTTGAGGACCAAATTTGATGTTTATAGATGCATGAAAGAAAGCTCTGAAGCAGCAACTTCAGGGTTTTGAGCAAAAGAACAGTGGTTGGGAGGGGAACCATTACTTACCAGTTGAGTTTGACCTGATTTTGCTGTAAAGAGTTCCAGATGTAATAATAATCAATAACAAAAACAAATTATTAGGTAGAGAAAGAACTGTCATGTTTTGATGTAGACATTACTTAATTCAAGCCTGTGCTTTGTAGATTGGGATGATAGATAATTGATATTGGCATATCAATTAACCTGTTCTACAAACATGAAAATCTTCTGATGCAGCATAGGATCTTCTTAGAGTGCTCTCATGTATGTGGGATTCAGGCTTCTTTTGCCTAAATTTCAGAGGTTCTAGGAAGGTGGTCTTGTCCTTAGGCCTATGTGTATAGAATCAGTGCAGTGTCCATTATGGATCTAGTACTAAAACTAAACTCTTCAACCTTGCCCTGATGGATAAAAGGTGAACAGTTTATTCTGAATTGATTACAGATGTCTTTGCTTGGCTGAAGAGTCTTTTATTTTGGGAAAAATTTTAATCTGCAGTTTTTTTGAACATCAGATTTTTCTGTAAACCTAGTGATGTTCAAGTTTGCAGAAACATCTGTATAGTGCAAGTGTGACCCTGAACCATGGATTTAGATATCCATGGATGGGGGTCACATTTGGTAAATAGTAAATAGACAAGTGTGGGCCCTCAAGAAATGTGCAGTGAGGGGGCATCCTGCTGCCTTTGCTTCTTTGCCGACTCGCTGCTCTCAATCAATGTTTTCTCTCTTTCTATCCTTACTGCTTCTATGTCAGCCTTCCCCTGCTCTCTATCATTTTAAAAGGCACATAAGCAAATATTCCTTTTGAATGAAGACTTACAATTTTAGTATCTTTGGGGCTGCATGCTCTCATCATTGAGTTTAATACTATTGTTGCACTATAATAACGATTTGTCTCTTGGCTACATGAGAAAATCCCATTTTGATGATTGCTATAGCCAAGTGAAACCATAACATTCAGTCTTGTATGGGTGCAGCAGACTATGTGCTTTGTTATGACCTTGAATCCTGCTTCTTCTGTTCACTGATATTAATGGAAGTCTGCTCCCATAATTTTTATTCGGTTTGAACCTATTTGTGTTATTAACCATGACACTGGGATATACCCTGTTAGTAGAAATAGTATAATGATGTAAGTGCTAATTTTGATTTTTTTAAAAACCTGAAAACTGAATGCAAATGAAACTACTTAGTTAAGATTTTGCATTGCATATAATTGGGAAAATCAAGCAAATTGATTATATTCATGATGAGACTTGGAGCATGCACAGCTTTCTGCCATATAATTGTGTTGCTATATGGAAATGTTTCTACAAGTACAATTAAGTACAGATAAATTACAAGGAAATGAGATATTCAGAACAATTGAACTTTTTCCCTGTGAAAAATAGTAAATATTCATTGTGAAAGAGTTATACAAGGAAGATTGTTTTGGATAGGCTGGGATATCTAAGATTAAGGATCATGGATTGGGGAGTAAATTGGAGAACAAAGGAGTTGTGTGTTTTTTTAAGCGTTGCTTGATTCTTCCTTTTGACACAACAGAAATTGTGGATTGGACCCACCAAACCATGAACAGGAATCTGCTTACAGAAGTGTTCTACTTCCCACCACAACACAGCCCAAAGTTCTGGGCATGGAACAGGAAAACAGGCAAGATTTTCACCTTTCACCAGCTGAACTTGCCTTCTGCTTTTGTTGTAGTCAGGCCTCCAGGCAGTCCGAATGCAGTTGTTCACGGGTGCTTTTGTTTTTTGAACATGCAAGGCTAGGGACAGAAACAGTGACCTGCAAACTGAAACTCACTGTTCCTGCCACAAGATAGCTCAGCTGCAACCTCTCTTTTACAGCTAGCCTCCCATTCCCTAGTGCAATAACCTCTTGCAGCTGGGTTACTTTAGCCTGGCTCCTGTAAGGACTTAGCATCCAAGACAGCTCGCCCCATGGCTGCTAATCTGCTATTGCATCTCCTCTGCTTTAACCTAGCATGCTGCCTCCTCCTGCATTGCTCCTGGGGCTCTGGAGACAGGGAGGTGATGGGGCTGGCAGGGTCCCTTCTGGCTCATTGCGAAGAGGCTGAAGTGTCCCAGAACTCAACCCTGGCTGGGAAATCTCAGAGCTTGGTCCTTGCTGTGGATCCCTGTCTGCATGCTCTGTCTGAGCCTCTGGACCTGGTCCTGCAGGGACTAATGACTGGTCAGGCTCTGCATTTTCAGGCAATGCCAAGGGACCTGCAACCAAAACTATCCCCTCCTCTCCATCTGAGTCTTCCTTGCAGGAGTCCCCAACTAGACCAGGCTGAGCCATAACAGCTGCCTCCCCTTCTCCCCACCCCCCCTACAAAAAAGATTTGGATCCACCCACGTATGTACTGTTTTTTAAATTTACATTTGTAAAAACATTGGTAAGTTACTCTGAATCTAAAGACAAGAGCCCAGTCTGGATAAACAAATACTGCAGGAATTCACTGTGTTTTTATTTAGAATTTTCTAAACTGTCATTTAAGTATGAAGTCATATAAATTAAGAAGACCTTCCTTTTTAAACACAATTGTTGAAACTCTGTGGTGTTTGTCTTGTTTGCCTCGTTGAAAAGCAGAACTGAGTACACAATTCATAACAAGACATGCTACGGTAGAACACAGAAGTATTTAGACGTGTATTATTAGTCCAACAGTCTGCTGTTCTGCTACAGTTCCCTTTCCAGAAGTAATTATCCTCCACATTAGGTTCAACTGGCTTTCTGGACATGGAAATTATCACTAGAATGTATACGTGACTAATTAGACCCGTTACTAGCCTGTGTATACATACTTAGTACTTTAAAAACCTGTTTAATTTACATGAAGAGCAAAGAATTTATACAAGCCCCAGGTGTGGCATGTTAATGGACAGTGACAGAAGAAAAAAAAACTGGCAAAACATGTGTCATCTCATTTAAAGAACTAGATGACATGCTTACTTTAGGCATCTGAGTTAACAGTATTAGATGACTGAAAGACTAAATGACCCTCAAATAGAATGAGGCAACCAAGTCTGTCATTCAAAAATTCATTCCCCATGTCCAAAAACACATGGAGACAACTTGGGAGCGCTAAGGAAATGCAGAGGGATCCATCTCTGCCACTATGGAGCTCAAGGACAATATGAAACACTTACTGCTTGCTGAGTCCTGAACCTCATTGGTCTAGTAGTTCAATGCAATTGTCCTAACAGGTGAAATTCAGGCTTAGTAAACAAGAATGACTCATTGAGCACTGTGTGATACAGAAACAGGGAATGGCAAATCACCTCTTAATGGTCCATTCCATATAACAGAAAAAAATGTGACTTGATGGCAAGCTCCCTGCCCCCTCCCCCCTTAGTATGGTAGTGTCGGAACTTTCTTTAACCAGAGTATTTGTTGAGATTGGTAGATGTCAAATCCAACTCAACTTGTCAAAACAATATAGCTTAGTTATTTTTCTCTTTCATTTGCCTGAGTGGGGGACGGTTTCCAAAGTCTGAAACATGTCATGATTCATACTAAATAAAGCTTTGCTATCCACTTATACAACAAACTGTGTTTAGGGTTGGAGATTCGGACAGTCCGAATCTGGATTTTTACCGAATCTGCACAGATTCGGACGGATTCGGACGAGCAGGGGCCGAATCTGAGCTGTCCGAATCCTAACAGATCCGAATCCCATGGATTTGGATCACCAGCCGAATTGCGTTTTTATTTTTTGGTGTTTTTTTCACGTTTCGGCCTGCAGGGGGCGCATTTTTAACCATATCGGCACCAAAATTTCAGGGTATCATCAGGAGACTGTCCTGATGATACCCTCCAAGTTTGGTGCAGTTTGGTCTGGGGGGGCAAAGTTATGGACCACCAAAAGGGGTGTCCCTATCCCCCATTCTTTCCAATGGGAACTAAGGTGATGAGGCTACCCTTTTGAGGGTCCATAACTTTGGCCCCCCTGAACCAAACTGCACCAAACTTGGAGGGCATCATCAGGACAGTCTCCTGATGATACACTGAAATATTGGTACCGATACATCTACAAATGCACCCCCTGCAGGCACCCCCAGAAATTTGCACAAGATTCTTTGTTCTGCAGTGACTTAGCTGCATTGCTGTCAATAGGGAATTTCTGATAGAGGGCTGTGGAGTGCACATTTTTCATGGTAAACCCACAAAACTTTCAGGGTATCTTCAGGAGAATCTCTGGATGACATCATCTAGGTTTGGGGAACTTTACTTCAGGGGGCAGTGGGAGATGGGCCCTACCCTTTTGGGGTCCCATAGAATTAAACCCCCTGAAGCAAAATTCCCCAAACCTGGATGGTGTCATCCAGAGACTCTCCTGAAGATACCCTGAAAGTTTTGTGACCATACCTTCAGAAATGTGCACCTCACAGCCCTCTACCAGAAATTCCTCATTGACAGCAATACAGCTAAATCACTGCAGAACAAAGAATCTTGGGCAAATTTCTAGGGGTGCCTGCAGGGAACGCATTTTGAGATGTATTGGCACCAAATTATCAGGGTATCATCAGGTGACTGTCCTGATGTTGCCCACCAAGTTTGGTGTAGTTTGGTTCAGGTATGGACCCTCAAAAGGGCTGCAACTATTCCCCATTGTTTCCAATGAGAGCTGATAGGGGACGGGGGCTACACCTTTGAGAGTCCATAACTTTGGCTCCCCTGAACCAAACTGCACCAAACTGTGGGGGTATCATCAGGACAGTCTCCTGATGATACCCTGAAAGTTTGGTGTCACTAGCTTTAAAAATGCTGGTTTGCGTGTTTCACCGCTTACTCACTCCAGCAGGCTTCATGTGCAGGAGCGGTGAAACATGAAAACCAGAATTTTTAAAGCTAGTGGCACCGAATTTCAGGGTATCATCAGGAGACTGTCCTGATGACACCCCCAAGTTTGGTGCAGTTTGGTTCAGGGGTGCCAAAGTTATGGACCCTCAAGGGGGGGGCCCTATCCCCCATTGTTTCCAATGGGAGCTAAGGAGAAGGTGGCTACCATTTTGAGGGTCCATAACTTTGGCCCCCCTAAACCAAACTGCACCAAGCTTGGGGGGTGTCATCAGGACAGTCTCCTGATGATACCCTGAAATTCGGTGCTGATATGTCTAAAAATGCGCCCCTGCAGGCACCCCAAAAATTTGCCCAATATTCTTTTTTCTGCAGTGACTTCTGCATTGCTGTCAATGGGGAATTTCTGGTGGAGGGCTGTGGGGTGCACATTTATCAAGGTACAGTCACAAAACGTTCAGGGTATCTTCAGGAGAGTCTCTGAATGACACCATCCAGGTTTGAGGAACTTTGCCTATGGGGGCAGTGGGAGATGGACCCTACCCATAACATTGAACCCCTGGATGGTATCAGAGACTCTCATGAAGACACCTTGAAAGTTTTGTGGGTTTACCATGAGAAATGTGCACTCCACAGCCCTCCCACAGAAATTTCCCATTGGCTGCAATGGAGCCAGCCAGCCAGCCACTACAGAGCACAGAATCTGGGGAAATTTCTTTGGGTGACTGTGAGGGGTGCACTTTTAGAGCTACTGTCACCAAAATTTCAGGGTATCATACAAGTACTGTCCCTATGATACTCCCCAAGTTTGGTGAAGTTTGGTTCAGGGGGTCCAAAGTTATGGACCTTCAAAAGTGTAGCCCCATCTCCTGTTAGCTTCCATTAGAAACAATGGGGCATGGGGCACCCCTTTTGAGGGTCAATAACTTTGCCCCCCCTGAACCAAACCGCACCAAACTTGGGGAGAATCATCAGGACAGTCTCCAGATGATATCCTGAAAGTTTAGTGCCGCTAGCTTTAAAATTGCGTCCCCTGCAGGCCAAAATGTGTAAAAACACCAAAAATTTTAAAAAATAATAAAACGGACCCGAATTTTTCGGATTTACCCGAATTTTCGGGCATATCCGAATCGGCTATGATTCGGATTCGGGTATACAAATCATTTTATGCCCCAAAATACCCAAATCCAAATTTTAACGAATTTTTTTAGTATTGACCAACCCTAGTTTTGAATTCCCCTCCCATCTAGTGAAGAGCCAATCATTTTCTAATGTAGTTTTCAGTTGCTGTGGGGGTCAAAGAGATCCAATTGTGGTAAGATATTTGCCTTTTTCAGAAGCCCATTCCTCTGAGGACAGAAGCAAAGAGCCAGGTTCATTTTAGATTATGAGATCTAAGTGTTCATATTTGTAATGTTTCTTTTTTAATTTCAAGTGGAATATTTATGAAGTAGAAGGCCATTTCAGAGTTCAAATATCCACTTTTTGAAAATGCTTTAAATGGCAATCGCCAGCAGCAAGTAAACATTGCTAAACACTTAAAATTAAGTGATTACCAAATATACTAGTAAACAACATTTATATCAGGAAGACAGAACTCATAAGGATGAAGAGTTCAGACAAATTAGAAACTCTCTCAATGTTTGGAGTGATTCAACCAGATGTAGAAGCATGAGTATTGGAGCTGTTGTCCAAATCCAACATGGAGGCAGTTATTGGGAAGACCAACCTAATCTGAGGGTACTGGAAGGCCTGTTTTTAGCTCCAGGCTTTTGTATCTTTTAAGTGTATGGTTTGAAAGGAAGGGTAGGGATTATATCATTAAAATTCTGATTAGATAAGATATTAAACTCAAATTGGGTTGGTGTTTCCCATTTAATGCCTCATCTAATCAGAAACTAAGGGTCACTTTGGGGTTAGTGGCCATCTGGTACAGGAGACAGCTCTTCTTTTGTTGTGTAGTTCAGGAAGGGACACTGTCTGTACTTGTTGACTCCATAATTTTTCTGAGGATTTGGCAATAGATCTCAGTAGCCCACTGGAACTAGTCATCCTGAGTTCAGGATGAACTCAATGAATGAAAACACAAGCCTTGTAGTAGGAAATTGGCTTCACAATCTCCTTGGGTCCTTATGGCACGTTAGTATTGGGTCACTTTTATTTCCTTACAGGATCACTTATCTTGTCCTTGCAGCATAATATCTTGAATTCTGCCATACCAGTATCTGCTAGGATACGAGTGTATTTAGGAGTAAGAATTATAAAGTCATCAGCCAACAATGATCTGGGATGCTCCTTATATTCTAGCAGCAAGGATCACCACAGGATTATCTTTAGAAAATGCAGTCAAAGAACCAACATGAGTGTGAAGTTGAAGTTCCTACTCTGCTATGGAGTTGAAGTTCCTACTCTGCTATGGAAGTTTGCTGAGTGAACTTGGGCCATTCAGGAATCCAGTAGAATTCATGAGCTTTTGTGGGCAGACCATTTTAACCTGGCCAGAATGCCCTGGGAAACTTTAGTATTTGAAACATGTTCTGTTGAGTCTGCAGTAGAAACATGTAATGTGAAACTCCTTGAAGTTATTGACAAGGTTGCCCCTCATCACTTTTCTCACCCATGGGATGAAACCAAGTCCCTTGCTTTATCTTAAAACTTGGTGATCTGAAAACAGTTGGAGACAGCTACAATAGTCCTGGCACAGAACTTCCACTAAATCTGACAGATTGTGCTGTAGAGTTCATTGTAAGCCCTATGAAATGATGGTTATGGAAGCAAATAAAGGCTACTTCTCTACTACTATACATCAGCTAGATCACATTAATCCCAATTTACTGCTGCCTAAATCAAAGCTTCTAATGTCCCAGCATGTGGTGTGTCAGGGATAAAGTTATCTTGGTTAAGTAAGTAGTGGTCAGACTATTGGCCAGGGTGATTCTTCAGTCCTGAAACCAAACCTTCTGTCAAACATTAAGTGCAAAAAAATTGAAACTTCTTTCATTTGCTAATTAAAAGGTAAAAGTAGTCTCCGTTGCAAGCACCAGGTAATTACTGACCCATATGTTGCTATCACATCACAACATTTACTAGGCAGACTATGTTAACAGGGTGGTTTTCCACTGACTTACCCAGTTGCCTACATATTATCCTCAGCATGCTGGATACTCATTTTACCAACGTCAACTTTCAAAAGTGGAAAAAATTATTTGGATTAAGTCCTGAAATGTATGTGCCTATCTATTCAAAATGTGCTAAATTAGTAATATCAAACATGTTTATCCTCATCTTAATAATTAAAATCCTTGATTGAAGGTGCATCTGTTTCCTTCTGACTTTGTCAAATCAACATAATATAGCAACCGTTGGATGGCAGTGTTTCTACAATATAGCTGAGAAAGTCTATTTTAAATAAGTAATGCCTCAGAAGTGCCAAAACTTTCAGAGAGAAACATAAACAAGGTACTGTTGCTGATATCTGATCGTGAATAGTGACAAAGCAGAACATGAAGCCATTTCCTATTGTTTATCCCCAGCATCTAATGTTCGAGGGTGTATTGCTCCAAATGGAAAGCCTCTGCTTAGCTGTAATTAGACTGGATTCTTTTCTAGTTAATTTTTAAAGCATCTAATGCAGAAGTAATCCTCATGTTTTATAGTGGCGAGTTCTGTCAGTTAAGTGTGTATTTTATGAATGAATGTTGGAGTGGAAAAACCATTAACAATCCATGACAAGGTGAGAGACACTTGACAGTTAAGAAATCATATTACTAATGGAAGAGTTATTATCTTTGGTAAGTACAATAAAGTTTCACAGGAATGCATTGAGTGGTTAGAGGAAAAAAAGTGAGAAGAGGTGGCTGTTTCTGGTTTATCTAAAACTAAATTAGACATCTTGATCACTACCTAAGCTGTCTGTTTCCCTCTCCGCATGCACACGCACACACACACACACACAGATTGAAATCAACTGATAGTAACTTACTATTCAGTTGTGAAAGTGCAGAGTAGCAGATAGGGATTCTGTTTAGAAGGAAAGGGAAGGCAAGCAACAGACTAATCTGTGTTTATGGATACTGATCTACTTCTACATCTGGTAGACTAACCAGTATATGGGCAACAAGGTCTAGTTTAAATAATTCACAGTTCATTGTGAGATCTGAATGCAGGCCACTTAGGTATCAAGATCTGAAATCTAAAATATGTCATGGGATTGTGTCTCATGGGCTGATTTTGCACAGCGAAAGTGCTCCTCTGTTGGCATGGGAATGCCCCGATGCAATCAGGAGTTCTGCAGTGCTCCTCTGTTGGCACGGGAATGCCCCGATGCAATCAGGAGTTGCAGTGTGTCTGCCACATTTTTGCCCCAGCATTGTCCTGTGGCATTGGCTTTGCTCTGCGAATTTCCAGAACTGCAAAGATTTAGGTTCTTTTGAAATGCCCCTTTGTTGCTCCAGTGGCCTCTGCCACTGTGCAAAACTCCTCAGTAGCAGAACTGGGGCCATTTTTCCTGCATCGCCACTCTGGCCCACCCCACCAATGAATAGTCACTGAGAAACAGTGCCCCCCTTGCAGTGGGAAAAAAACAGAGGGAGAAACCTTGGGTTTAGAAACAAGGGAAAAACCTTGGACAGAAAAGTAGTGTGTTCAGGTGCCACGAATGGGAGGGCAGTGGTTTTCTCGTACACACAAGGATTTTAGATTTAGATTTTAGACAGAGTGGGTGCATTGGACAGCAATTCCATCACACACGCAAGGATTTTAGATGGGGGGGGGGCAACTAGAAAACTAGAATAGTGAAAGTGAGTGGGGGAAGCGGGGGAGATTCAGCCAATCAGAACGTGGGAAACGGAGGTTTTCTGCTCATGTGTGGAAAACATTGCAGAAGAGCTTGTGGTGCAAATGGAGAAGCACTGGGCTTGTGAAGAAACATTTGGGGCATAATGCACCAGCCCTGCCACAAATCCCATGAAGGACCAGGGAGCAGCACAGAGTCTACAGCAGGGCAAAAAGTGCCGTGGCAGGCACGCTCCTGGATCTACCACGGGGCATTTTCACTGTGAAAAATCAGTCATGGATACATTCTACTAGCAGCTTGAAGCTACAAATCAATTTTGCTATATATTAGCAATGCCATCTGGGGCATTCCTTGATCTTTTCTTTATCACCATTGTAGATAACTAGGCTTTCCCCTGACACCCTTTTCCCCTGGGTAAGGGAGGCAGGTTTGTTATCTTGTGCGGGCAAGAAGTCAGGTGGCTTTACTACTTCCTGTCACTGACCTTGGGGCACCTTAGCTTCAAAAACTGTTTTTCACACTTTCTTGGGAATATGGGAGGGGGGGAATTGTAATGGGATAATGGGGATAGTAAATGCCAGATCGGTCAGAACTAGCTCTGGTACTCTGATGCTTATCAATAAATGCTACTGAACAACAACACAGAGTTCGTTTATTGGCTTACGGTTCGAGACCGAACAAAGGGGCTCTTCCACCAGTAGAACATTGGTACCAACTTGGTCATTTAATCAATTCTGATCAATACTGACTGCAATTTTTTGAACAATATCGGAATAATATGAAAATGCTAAAATGATCTCTGAACAATAGATGTGAAATCTTTACTTATGCTCCAGAAAATTCAATGGGTATGATATGACTGAAGAAAAATATAGAAAATACATTTCATACTGATAATTTGTTGCCAAGTGTTAAACTCCAGCAGATGGTTAAATAGAGTATGGAACAGCTGACTCATCAGATGATCATCCGTATTTACAGAAGGAAAGCCAGAATAGCGATCATGAGGTTATCTCTCAAGAACGTCTCCATCTGCCCTGAAGGATATCTGAAGGTTGATAAAACTATCCAAGCAAGAGCCCTTTCCGCATAAACCTTTTAAAATGTATTGAGGTAGGAAATAAAATGTTTCCTCCGTGGAATTCCACGTTGTTTTTACCCCTGAATGTTTTATTTTCAGCCTCAAAATGTTTTAAATGAATCTTCTTTTTAAATCATTTTCTTGTTGACATTTTTGAAAATGCTTTCTGTTGCTGGGTGATCTATTTACTACGTTTCCCACGATACTATGTTTCCCTGAACTTTCTCCTCAGAGTCATTTTCTGAGCTCACTCAGTTCCCCCTTGCTGTTTATTTGCAGCATTTCTCTGTTTGTTCCTTTATTTGCAAGGGGAGGGGGGCAGTCTTTTAAGCATTGAATATACAATGTGCAGAGAATGTAGCATGAGGCTATGAAGCATTGAAGTACTGATTCAACACAGAGCACACACACGCACACGCAAAAGGAAAAATCACATAATGGCATCATCATTGTTAAGGGGAGATTGAAAACATTTAGGGGATTTCTGTGGAAATGGTGATGAAATGAAATGTTTGTTTTATGGAGGGAGAACTCATCATTCACTTTTCTAATTGTAATTATAAGTTGAAGATCTCCTCCCCCTCACCCACTGCATCCCCTGCGATTCCCAGATCCACTTGGACCTGGGAACCGGCAGCAAGGTGAGGGAGTAGCATTGAGCTTCAGCTGAAAAAGGTGAATCAATATGGCTTTGGGGGGGGGGGTTGGTGATTCAGTTTTATTGAATCACCATCCCTCCAGTGCTGCAGCTGAGTGCCAGTGAGGCAACACCATATATCTCATCAGACCACTGCCAACATAACCTCTGAGCCAGTCTGGAAACAGCCCCTGAAATCATGTAAAATTACACCGGCCATTTCCGCACGGGCAGAAAATGACGGCCTGGAGACGGTAAAAACGCCGTCTCCAGGCCGCCATTCGCACGGGGGGCGCAGCTGCAGCGCAGCCACGCCGCCCTCGTGCCGCCCGCCCGGCCTGAAGCCAGCATATTCCAAGAACGCTGGGAAGCGTTCTTTTCGGGAATACGCCGCCGTGAAGCCACTGCCGAGCGAACGGTAGCGGCTTCACACCGCCTCCCCCACCCGGCACTTACCTTGTCCCTGGGCTGCCGCCGAAGGCCTGGGACACGCTCTGGCCTGCGCCGCTGGAGCAGGTGCGCAGGGCCAGGGGGCGTGTCCCCAGGCCTCGGCGACGTGCCGGAGGCCCAGGGACAAGCCGGGTCGGAGGGGCGCCGGCGCTCCGTGGCGCCGGCGTCCCGCCTCCTCCCAGGACCATCCGTGCGGACAGTCCCAGCGTCTTTGGGTCGGCGTGGAATGCGCCGACGCAGCCGTTTCCGCCGCCAGCCACAGCGTTGCCCAAAGATCCCAAGCAATGGAAGATGCAAAATCCCTTCCTCTCACAGGCACAATCACACCCACAAACCTTGGCATCACACAAAATACTGACTACTGCTGCAGATAATCACAGCCCTCCACAGTGGGGGCCAAGCACAGATGATAGGGCTCTCAGCACAGGTCTGTCTCTCTGAGGCTGTGACTTGCACACTTAAAATGCACAGCGTTTCACTCTGGCAGCAGAAAATGCACAGAGGGCACATGAAGCACCAAAGAGGGGTACTTAGCATTTCTGCCCAAGGGAATAAGCAAACTTTGCTATGTGATTAATATGTCTCATTTCAGAAATTTTACAAATAACCCATCTCTGAAGGCACACACCAAAGGAGCAACCACACATTGACAGATGAATAGGGGTAGGGAAATATATATAATTTAAATCTCTAGATACACGTTCTACAATTCAAGGTAAATAAAATAGCAACATAATATCTTGAATAACAAAACAGCACAATCAACTGTGTAGATTCTGTCTCAACTAAGAGAGACAGTATGGTGTAGTGGTTAGGGTATCAGGCTAGATCCAGGTTTGAATTCCCACTTTGCCTTGGAAACTTCCTTGGGCCAGTCACAAACTCTCAGCCTAGCCTACTTCACAGATTTGTTATAAGAATAAAGTGAAAGAGATGAGAATTATATTAGCTGCTTTGGGATGCTATTAGGGAGAAAGGTAGGATATAAATTGAACAAATAAATCTAGAAATGGCAGCATTGAAAGGTTTAAAGGAATTTTTCCTACTCCTACTTACCCATGCAAAATAAGACACTGACACAATAATGGAAGGTGAGGATGAGGCATAATACTCTGTGACCCAACAGGCAAGAATTTATATGCAATTATATGATGCCTCTAATGTTGACAACAGATTGAGATGGAGTTAAGAACCTGCTGAATCCAGAAAATGTATTTTATCTGAAATGGCTGTGTTATCAAGAAGCACTATAGATAACCCTCTAGCTTCCCTGTTCATCTGGACTCCTAATCAATTAAAGTGCAGTAGATTCAAGTAGACCAATTTATCACATAACATTTATATTACACAAAAAATGTGGAGAAGACATTAAAATCAAATCAAAAGCAGCAATACCCCATCTGACAGTTTGCAAACATCTGGTTTGCAATGACTTTGTTATCTATTAATTATTCTTATCTTGCTTGCAGAACAAATTCTCAAATAAAGAACAGTCTTCAATATATTCATTCATTTCTTTTTATTAAAAAGTGTTTGATATGGTAATTCACTTTGTTTTTCAAAGTGGTTTCTTGGTTGTGATGAAATGCTGTTATGAACCACTTGATGGCAACAAAGCAGTTCAAATAAAAACAGAATGATCAAAAGCCTCATAGACAAGAGTGTTTTATGATGAAAATAGCTTTTGACATCTTAAACTCAGCAGGCAAGCCTAAACCTTAGCGGACAATAAATCATTGTACAGCAAGTTTCCATTGGCCAGCTCTTAATAAAAAATAATGATATTTATATAAGCTGCAAATTTCAAAGAATATTGACTAAAGCAATGTATCTTAGGAAAGGAAAACTGTAGATCTATCAGAACCATGACAACATCATCTGAACTATTCACAGTTTGGAGCAGATTTTACTTTTAAAGCCTTCAATGGCCTCAGGCTCAGCTCCTCATATCTAAGATGCCACATTATTTCTTAACCAAAATATGCATGGTTTGTATATGATAATCTGAAACCGTCTGGCAAATGAAGTGCCATTACAGTTAGACGGGTTTCAGAAAGTATATTAAGGTAGCATTCTACAAAGGTTTAACAATATCCCACCAAATGTCATGATGGACAGCCTTCACATTCATCCTTAGGCTCACCATGAAATTGAACCAGTATATTGCCAGTAAATTTCTTGATTTTTCCTGTTCCAATTCTTAGTGACTAGGAATTTGAAATCCCACAATGTTCTTGATTATGTCACCTGGACCTTTATGGAACTCCTAAATCCCTTCTTTCCCTTTCTTCTACTTTCCTCAACCCAACTTACTTTCTGTTGTTGCATAGGCAGCAGTGGAATGAGTTGGTTGTCCAGTGGATTGAGGAAAGATGATTCTCCTTATCTTCTTTCCTGCAACATCTCAAGCATTCTTCAGGCAGCATTTGAGGTGTATCAGGAAATGCAGTTAGATATCTAGCATTACATGATTACATTACATTTCCAGGATGCATAAGTTGCGCAGTGCCAAATTAGTGTTTGAGGTGCTGGTGGGAATTGAAGCACTCTTCTCTTTTCCTGCCCACTGGCAGGGCCAACAGACTAACCGCCTCCACTGCCTAATTCAGTATAAGCAGCAAGTAATATGTGTATATAAAGGAAATAACAGAAGGTAGAAGACAGGAAGATTCATTTCTGATTCAAATATATACATCAGAGAAGAATTTAGGGGCATGAATGTCTTCCTTCTTGCTAAAGATGAACATTATAAACAATGAAGTCATACTTTAATTATTGGGACTACATGTTTTATTACCTAGCATTTCTTTCACAAAGTTCTTGGGGAAAATTTTAGGTGTTCATATAATTTACATTTACATGATTATTGAAGTATCTACCAAAGAGGAACACAATGAGATGTTCAAACAGCTTGTTGAGAGAACAAAAAAAAGGAGAATTCAAGAAAGGCAAAGTTCAGTTCCTGTTGAGCACTGTTACTTGTTGGAAGCCACCCTGAGCACAAAAGAGAAGGGAGCCTACAAGTGAAATGAAATATGGGCTATATCTTCTCAAAGAATGGCATGAAATTCAACGAATAACATAATTAACAGCTATAACATAATTGACAATTTGTTATATTAGGGAAAATTCTAAAATGCCATTTTCCCTTGTTGGGCCCACCACATACCTGTAAGGAAATTATCAATTCCCTCAGTCAAGTTCTCTAGGCCTTCCCTTTCCTGCTGCCAGGGGTAGGGTTCTTACAGTTGGAAACATATAAGAAACAACTATTAAAAACAGGGTTTTTTTAAAAAAATGTATTTTATTGTATTTTAATCTCACTTTTCTCTCAAAATTACTCCAGTGGGAAAAAATTCCCTCTTTTCAATTGATGGAAGAAAGTTGAAAAACTAAACCAAAGAAAAAGAAAAACATAATTTTATTTATTTAATTTTCCGATTTATATCCCGCCCTTCCCAACAGACAAATTATACGTAACATAAATAACCAGCAATAGTTCCTTCTCAGGCAGATGGTTCTGACTTCTGTTGGTGGAATGAATGGCTCCCAGAGTTACTCCAGATTTATTTTATTTATTTAGATACAATATTTGTATCCCTCTTTTCTCTGGAAACTAAACTCAAAGGGGCTTCCCACACACCAGCACTGCTGTGAAATACCCTTAGAGAGCATTTTCCTATTCTATTGCAAGCAGAGTTATTGCAACCTCCTCTCAGCTTCTAACAGAGGATTTCAGCCTTCTGGGGGAAGGAAGCAAGTAGCTTCCATTCCATCTGGTTCATGCCTTTCTTGGTTTATATTATTTTCATACAATTTAAAAATAGCTACATGCATTTGAAATGGGTCATAAAAAGAGGTGAGGATGAAATTTAAGTGCAAATTTAAAGCTTGTCTCTCCTTAGATGATGGGACTTAGATGATGAATTTATGACTAAGTCTTCCCATGTCCCCACAGCTCTGTGGAAAGAATGTGATTGTCTGTTTTGATAGCAAGGTCTTAACTGGTGAGGATAACTGTAACATTTTAAATATCATGTGTTTTTCTTTAAATTGAGAGGTAAATTGTAGAAGGAAGGGGGGATGAAAGGGGGATGAGAAAGCAAGGTGATCCGTTGACACTGGAGAGTGACTGAGGAGAATCTGTGTTGAACTGAGAGAGAGAGTATGTGTGTGTAAAATTTGAGAGACAGCAGCCTGTGCTGAAGACTAATAGGGGGTCAGTCTGAGCTAAACTGAACTTGTACAGAACTTGAGAGAGAACAACATATTATTTGCCGAACAGAGGGAGAGACAGTATTCTGTAGTGAGGATTGAGAGAGACATCCTGTACTGTGCTGACAGTGAGAGACTAGAAGAGGAATCACATCCTAATAAGATCTCATCTATGTAAAGAAAGAGAGAGGAAATAAAGTTTTAGTGGGGTGCTGTGTGGTTTCCGGGCTGTATGGCCGTGTCCTAGCAGCATTCTCCCCTGACGTTTCGCCTGCATCTGTGGCTGGCATCTTCAGAGGATCTAAGCTGAGAGGTTTCTTTTAAAAAGAAGCCTACAATTAACATAAGATCAAAATTACATCTATTCAGAATTGATATCCATTTGTCCCTGAAACTGTTCTTTTGAAAACAAGGTTGGTGCCTTTTGAATGTGTATGTTATGTGATTATGTTATCTATACAAGTCTAATTACGCAGTTATAATATTCAATGATTGTATAGGCTCAGTCAGAAAAAAAGCAAATTGGTTTTTTCCACACAGCAGAAATATTATATTTTGCAGACATTTAACAAAGATCAGTTTTGGCTTTTTTTGTTCACACCATGCAGACAACACAAGTGTTGCTTGCCAAAACAGGTTTTTTTCCTGCCTGCCACTCGACAGGCTTCTGTCAGTTTCACAATTGCACCCGCCATTTGTGTGCTGCTGCTGCTGCTGCTGCAGGGATTCTCCTGTCTTTACCATTTGGTGAAGGTTTCTCACGGAGGTTTCTTCTGCTTGCGACTCGTCCATGCACGATTTTGCTACAAAAAAGGACATGAAATATGTTTATTTTGCCTGGTGATATCATGCATGTGTCTGTGGAGATGGGCCAGAATGTATAAAATTTGTATTTAATCAAGTGCCTGAACCAAGGATTGATGAATCAAAATGGCTCTCTGTATAGTGACCAGAGGCCTGCATGTTACCAGCTTGCTAGCAAAAGATGCAGGCAGGTACAGATAACATCTTTAGAATCTTGTAACTACAGGTTACTATATGACAGAAGCCATATAAATTTTATTACCTTGTTTTTGTGGGTTAGGACCAGCAATAGGGGACAGCTAAATCAATGTGATTAATTAAATAAGGAATGAACACAGAAATGATAAATAAGTGATTCACATGTATTAGTATTTGATCATAATTCTATTGTTTTAGAATTGAAGGTATAATTGTTGTTAGAATCAATATTTGTAAATCATTTGAAGTTAAATCATTTCTAAATGGTAAAGAAAGGTTTATGATCCTACAGTATGTTAAGCCTGCATTGCCTAAAGGTATAGCTCTCTCTCTCGGAGCAAACCAAGAATAACAAGTTATTCTTGAAGACAACAAGCTACCTTTATTGTTGCCCTTTGTATATGCACAGAGAGACAGCACGCACTAACAGCATGTAGTGTTTGACGTAGAATAAGGGGCTGTCTTACTGTGACCAGAGACAGATCTGACCAATGGGGTTTGAACATGCTTGTATCACGTGAAAGAGGTATGAACTATGATGATTGTGTGACATTTGTATTTTTTGCATCTATAAAACTTGGTCCCTTTGTATCAAGGGTGTGCCTCTTACCCTTAAGAGGACACCCTGGCCAGATACTTATGCTGTCCAGTAAACTTATCTTCTGTTTCAAAACTGTTTCTTGGGTGTTTGCTAATTCTAAGTTTCTTTCTTAAACTAATTCAGCTGTGTAGGACCAGAGACGCGGATCTGGCCCCACATGTCGTTTCCCCCCTTTTCTTATTTTGAGGGGTATGTCTGTGAAACTACAACATGAATTATAGATTCTCTTGTGTCATCAGCGTTTTGCAGATATACCCTTCAAAACCAAAAAAAGAAGAAGAAAAACGGCAAGTGCGTGAGATTGCTAGGCAAAACCAATTTTATTCATCTTTTTTTACAGGGAAACTGCACATGGATGAGCTGCAAGCAGAGGAAACCTCCACTGGAAACCTTCACCAAATGATGGAGGCAGGGGAATCTCTGCAGCAGTACTCAAAATGGCAGGTGTGACTGCAGCGAAAATAAAAGAGCTGGGAGGAGGGAGAAATAAAGTATCTCCTGCTGCTTTTGTTCACAAAGCAAGCAGGAGACTTCTTCAACCCATTTTCAGGGGCGGGGGGGGAGATTGCTAGTTTAGCAATTTTCATAAAACTTGGATTGAGAGAAACCAAGCTTCTTGAAGATGTTTTGGGGAAGACAGCTGTGCAAACTTCTTCCCCAAGACATTTTTTACAATGTCCTCAATACATCATATATCTGCTGTGTGGAATGGCCATCGTTTCATTCAATAGGTTTTACTTTAATTAAAAAAATACAATATTAACAGTGTTCAACTTATCTTTGAAAAAAATGGCTTTCATGCTGTTTGGTCACAGCTTTGTTTTTGTTATTAAACTGTAACAAGAAGCCTGGGCGAACCATGAAGATTGTATGGTAGCCAGTTGATGATAGACTTCAGTGGCTATAGTGGAATTGGCCTTGTCTCCCCTCCTGACTTTCTCTGACAAGGGAGGATATATTTGCACAATAATCGTAGGGTATTATTCCCTTGCCATTAACTTTTAGTAATCCTATTGGCCCCTGTGGGACTACTTCAAAATAAATACTTTGAGGATGTCGGCTTCAGATTCCCAGTAGCCAAAACAAGCTAAAAATAAGAAAGGAATGCGATAGTGATTATTCTTAGCATAATAAGATATGTACAAATGGCAGATGCTGAATTACAGATGATCTATGTAGGTCCCACTGGCCCTGTGAATGCAACTGCAGGAAGAAAGGCCTTTTTTTTACACAAGAATACTGGCACTGGATAATCTGTACTTAATTGAACAGTTGGAGCTGCCATTCATAAAAACAGCAAGTTCTTGGAACCGCTTCACAGCAGATTTATGTTTCAAGTTTGACATAGCTCATGGGCTGTTCTGATCCTTCTGATGTTTATGTTGGTATCCGGAATCCTCAGTCGAAATGTCAGTCTGTCTCCTGATTTTTAAACCTGGAGGCTATGATGAATTGGCACTTCCACCATGAGAAACTCTTTGGGGATGCCCAGATTGTCTGTCTGTCTGTCTGTCTTTCTGAAACAGGTCTAAGCACTACATTTTTCTCAGGACACTCCTTTTGACTCTGAGCCTCTGGAAGTTAATGTCATATCAGACGTTCTACTTTCACCAAGAGCACTAGTTGCACCTTACTTTTGTCTTTTATTTTAGTGCTAACAGTCTACATAGTCATAGAATGCATTGTAATTGTGTTTTCTTCTATTAAGAAAACTCTGACTGGAGGCCTGGGCTATTTGGCCTTGCCCCATAAAGGTACCTCCATCATTGGGGAATGCCCTTCTAATTCTTCAGCAGAGTTATCTGTTTTTATGTTTCTTTTTTCCTGGCCATTTTACTCTGCAAGCTGCACAAATTTGTTTATAGGGCATGATGTCCATCCTCTTTGATACATCAGATTTGCTTCACTGTTCTTTGTTATGGTGCAGACCTGCTTATTCTCATTCCCATTGATGACTTCGGTAGTCTTGATCAGCTCCTTCCCTGCACTGGAACAATAGTGTCAGATTTTTCTGAGTGGCAAGCACCACACTTTCATTACCAGATTGCACCTCTAAGTGAGAAAAAAAAACTACTGAGCCTCTAACAAGGTATGGATCCTGCTACTTTTGCTGTTGATTATGTTTTGGCCACTGGTTGGGGCTCAGACTCTCTAAACTTTCTTCTTCCTCCTTGGATTTCTAACAGAGGTATAATCCTCATTGATTTTTTGCACTTCCCTGGTGCTTTATTTATTATGTGGGTTTTTAGTATGCAGCTGTGATGGACAGCAGAGAAAAGTGTGTTTTAATAAGTGTAGGTGACATGAGCCAGCCCCTGGGTACTCACCAGGACACTGAGGACTCTGAGGCAGAATCTGAAGACACTGCTCCTTGGGAAGACCAGGCAGCAGAGCCAATGCCCAGCCCTTCCCTGGCTGATGACAGACAAGTGGAGGAGGCTGCCGATTCTCCTAGAGCAGGGGTCTGCAACCTGCAGCTCTCCAGATGTTCATGGACTACAATTCCCATCAGACCCTGCCAGATGGCCAATTGACCTTGCTGGCAGGGGCTGGTGGGATTTGTAGTCCATGAACATCTGGAGAGCCACAGGTTGCAGACCCCTGTCCTAGGGAATCCAGTGATGAGCCAGCTGTGCATAGAAGGCAGAAACAGAGGCAGCTACTGCAGAACCGCAGAACCACAGAAGGAGTGCTCGTTTGGCGGCAAAGTATGGGAGATTGGAAGTCTCTACATCTGATGATGATTAACTCCTTGCAGAATCCCAGCCCCCTGAACAAGACTCTCTATATAAGCCTTGCTGTGAGCTTGCTTTTGCTTGAGTGCAACAAGTGTGTTACCTGTTGCTGCTATGTACCTGGTTCTGCATTGATTTCTAGCCTGCTCCTCAGTTCTCCTTGACCTATTGGACTGTGACCTTGCTACTGCCAGGAAAATAAACAAAATATTTTCCTGAAGTCAGGTTGCCTGGCTACACTGGCTCCATGCCCGGACACGGAGACTTGTGTGGTTCAGAAGCTTCTATAAGGCTCACAGAGAATCTATATGTACGTTTGTGCCAATGTTACATGGTTTCCCTCTTGTTTATGCCTTTCTAGGATGTAGTAAAAGCCCCTTTAGAAGTTGAATGTATGATATGCCTGCTATTTAGGATTTTAGTTTAATAAGGTTCTTCAGTTAGTTTAAGGTTCTATTATTGTTAATTTAGGAAAGTCTTACCTATAAGTGTATGTGTTCATCCCTTTAAGGTTTCCCTAATGTTTAAGTTTAGAAATTTTATTTTTGAAATTTGTGTCTGATGGCCAAAGCAGTGGCCAGGCTGTTGCCAGGGCCACAGGGGCATGTCCCCTCGTTCTGATGGAACTATGAAGGGAGTAGGAGGTAAGTTAAACAAAAAAAGCGGTGCACCTCCATATGGAAGTGCTGCCGCAGGCTGCAGTAGCACCAGAACCACTGACACACAAGTGTGCAAACAGCTCCAGGCTGGTACCGATGTCATGTACACTGGCGCCCCACCACTCCCGGGGGCCATGCAGAAGCCACCATAGTATTGTGTTGTTGATTTCCCTGAAGGAAGTTCAATGGATTACAACTAACTTAGGCTAGCATTAGCCCAGGCATGGCAGCCATGTGAGTAAACTAGTCATTGTGATTTGCCATCCTTTAAAACATATTAGAATGTTATAAGAACATTGCTCAATTAGACATGTAATCCATCTGCTCCAGCATCCCATTTCATTTAGCAACTATATAGTTATTCTGAAGGCCAACAAACTGAGTGTGAAAATGAAAGCTATTGCCTGATGGTTCCTTCTGGAATTGGGAATTCAGAAGTTTGCTGCTTCTGTCCATGGAAGTTTCCTTTACTAACTATGGCTAATAACTATTGATGAACTTATCCTTTTTGACTCTGTCTAATCACCTGTTAAAGGCATCTATATGCTTGACTGTCATGATGTCCACGGGTAGTGAATTCCACAGTTTAATTATCAGTTCAGTGAGGTTTTTTGGTCTGTCCTGAATCTGCTGTAAACCATCTTCATGGGGTGTCCCCATGTTCTAGTATTGTGGGATGGATTAAATTGATGAAAGATTAGAAAGTGGATTAGAAAGCAGCACTAAGGAAAGACTGCCATTTGGTTTCCAGTAGATCCTGTTTTCTCACAAAACTCTGTGTATGATATAGGTTTCCCCTCCACCATCCAAGCTGTGCTTTGTTAACATGGAGGCTTCTTTCAGCTCATTACTCTATGTCTACCTTTTCCCCACATTGTAACCGGATATGTTAAATTTTTAAATCCCTAATCGCCTTCTTTTAGAAACTGTATAATTCATCTAACAGAACTGAATATTAATAACTCCTCATACTGAAGCTAGCACAAAAAAATTGCCAGGATTATACAGGCAGAGGTAACCAGCAGTGGTATTTTCAACTCTTTGCCACCATTTCATTAGAATCAGCTGTGAAATATTTGCATAATAAAATATAAACATCATTTCAAAACAGCAAAATGTGTTCATCTTAATCAGATTCTCCACAAAACCAAAACAAGAAAAAAAAAACTGTTTACTTTTGGAACATTTTACTTCCCAGAGCATGTGAATTTTTCTTTCCCTCAAGAGTATTTGCTGTCTATCAGGGATCACTGGGACATTTAGCATCCAGATTTTCCAAATATTGTACAAATGAATGAACCTAATTTGTTATATAAATAGACAAGGGTCATTTATTTATAAAAACTGTAACTGGTTTATTATTTGTGGCATTTAAGTCATTCTTCATCACTATCATTGGTTATTTCTGTGTGGGAGATGAGGATGAGAGGTAGTAATTTGTTTAAAGCTGTCAGTCTGGAAGGTAGGAGATACAGGAGGCTGGGACTTTTGAATTGTGAGGGAGGGAGTCAGTAACACAGAGCAATGACATCAGTTGCCAGTAGCATCACCATGCTGGGGGCACTGACCCAGCATTCACCTAAGCTTCAATGATTAAACCATAGAGTTTTGTGTGAATGCTAGAGTGTCACACAGCACGAACATATCACATCTGGGTTGTACTGAAAGCAACATCATTGTGTCAGAGACACTAATCATGCCCCCCATTTCCTCCCGCCACCCAGTTGAGCAGCAATGGGAGCTGGGAACAGGAGATTTCCAAACCCCAGTGGGCAATTGGCAACCTTACTAGAAGGTGAGGTTCTTACTGGATGTGATTTCAACTAGGAGTTTCCATCTTTTCAAAAAAGTTGTGTTATGGTCTGCTCTAGTCCTAACCTGAGGTCTGTTTTATCAGTTTTGTTTTAGACTGCTCTGATTTATGTTCTTTATTTCATGACTTGCTTTTATTAATGGTTTTCATTGGTCTGCTTTTGCTTTATTATTGTTCTGGAGTATTTTATTAATATGTTTTATTGTCTCAAATTATGCATCAGTTTATTATTTGTTGCCATGAGCCTGTGGTAACTCTTGGTAGCCCTGTGCGATGCTTACTTAGATGTAAACCCCTTTGTGAACTTATACAGAGCCAGAGCATTGGCCATCTTGCTCATTCTAATCTACTCTTGACTTGAAGCAGCTTTTCCAGCAGAGAATGGCCTTGCGCAGAGAATTGTAAAGATCAGCACTGAACCACTCCAGCCCATATTATTATATCTGATCTTCCATTTTATTTTTAAGAGATTGATCCACTAATTAGTTTTAGTAAACTTGAATTTTTGTTGCCATCTGAAAATTGTGCAAAACAGTTTTAATTTTAGGATGTTGTGGGGTTTTTTTGGGTTGTATATGGCCGTGTTCCAGTAGTATTTTCTCCTGATGTTTCACTTGCATCTGTGACTGGAATCTTCAGAGGAGAGATCCTCTGAAGATTCCAGCCACAGATGCAGGTGAAACATCAGGAGAAAATACTACTGTAACACAGCCATTTGCAACCCAAAAAACCCACAACATCTTAGTGATTCCAGCCGTGAAAGCCTTCGACAATACAGTTTTAATTTTATTGGGAAATGTTTATGTGAAGTTGCTGGGTAGTTATTGTTTTTCTGTAATTGATATATAATGTTGGGATATGTTGTTTGCATATATTATGTTGGAAGCCACCTCAAGGCTATGAGGGGAGGAGCAGTATAGGAACCAAATAAAATAAAATAAATAATAACCTTTGGATCTTCTGCATATATTTCTTTTGCTCAATGGGTAATTAAATTGTGGAATTTACTGTTAATGATGGTTACTACATAATTTTAATGAGGAATCCTAAATGGAATATAGCAAGTGCTTCAGGTAGGCCAATATATCCATTGCTCCAACTATGGCTAAAGCATGAGATCTGTTATGAAAATTATATATGTTTACTCTGGGTCATTTGGCACATTGAACTTATCACTTGTTAGCTTTTCCAGATTACAAAATAATATGAAAATATTCTAACATTTTGTTTCCTCACTCCATGTTTCCTCACATAAAATGCTTGGAGATATATTACCAAATTGTTTCCTCACTGCCCTATAAAACTGTACAATGGTTTTATTTTTAACAGTAAAAATGTACTGGGAGAGATTTCCATGGCTGAAGGTCTCTTCCACTCCTACATGGATCTCTATTTCTTTTTATTCTCTCTCACACATATACGTACTCATGTCTTTTCAAATAATCAGTATTTTCATCTTGTCTCCCAGGTGATGGGATAGAAAGTGAATATTGAAAGGGATTGTCTGTTTTATTCAACTAGATTGACTAGTCTTCATTGATATCCAACAATATGTTTGAATTGGAAGTTTAAGAATGAAAGTAGAAGACTCATGTTTATATTTGATGAAAGCAGATCAGGGCTCAACTGATTGGTTTCATCTTGCTTCTAAACCTTTCTCAAAATAAATTAATCCTTCAAAGTTATTGAAGCATACAGGTCAGGCTGCTTATATTGTTCTCACCTGTATAAAAGAAATAATGTCAACAGATTCCACCAAAATTCTCTCTATGACCTAGCTATATGTAGCCCAATCCAAATAATCAAGTACTAGAGCTTGATAAAGCAAGCAAGAAGCAACCACTCTGTGGGTATCATTGCCTCCTTGCGGCAGAGGACCTCACCACTGGGACTCCTCCCACCTCTGGTGGTAAATTTGGTGGGGTGGAAAATGGTGAGGCAAATGGCTGAAAAATGGAAGTGACATTTCATGTGCTCTAGGAATCCTCCTGATCTCTAGTTTTTGCAGTCAGATATGGCATCATACAACACTGTTGCTGCAAGTATTTTCTCTCCATTCTCCCGCAATTACTAGCTGAGTGCCAGCAGTCCTACACTCTCAGTGGTGGATTCTAATAATTTAACAATGGGTTTCCCCCTCCCACTGCTGCCCGCCCCTCCATGGGCCCCCACCATGCGCCCCCCTTCCCCGCACACCTACCCCGCACCTTCCTACTGTGCACTCCCCGCTTCCCTCTTACCTGTTGTGGAGGAACTTCTTGTGGGGGTGGAGGGGAGCAACAGGGCCTGCCAACACTGCTCTGAAAACCCCCTTGCTCCCTGGGACAGGGGGTGACAGGACTTTTAGCGCCTCAGAGCATCTAGGTGGTAAGGTGCCTGGCTACTCCATGGTTCTGAAAGCCCTCTCGCTGCCCCTCCCCTGAGACAAGGGGCGATGGGGCTCTTAGAGCCTTGTAGCAGCCAGGCAGTAAGGCGCCAGCTGCTCTGGGGCTCTGAAAGCCACTTTTAACAACCGGTTCACCGAACTCAACAAAAAATTAGGTACTGGTTCTACCGAACTGGTGCGAACCAGCTGAATCCCACCACTGCTATCCCCAACCATCCCTTTCATATTCTAGCACAAACATTAGGATTTTTTCATTACAAAAAGAATGTAAGGGTAAATGTCACAGATGCTGTGTTCACGTTATTTTTCTATTTCTTTACTTTTCTATTTTCTGTCTGTTTTAAGAAGCAGTTAGATCTTTATTAAATCACATATGTCCAACAACATAAAAACTGAGCTTCTACTGCAAAAATGTTTATTTATGCTGCACAAAATGTTTCCATCTGCATGACTGAATGAACTCTACCACTGAGTTAAATAAGATTGCCATAAGTATGCCTACAATATCATCCTAAAGACACAGAAATCAGTCTTCTTTTACATCTGGTCACTCTAGATATTGGGTTCACATCCTGGCAGGAGGCTTCTCGGTGTTATTATGTTTATCCTTTCCTTCTTTTCTTCCAGATTGCATCCAATTGCTGAGTAGCAGTTACACTGCATTATTAAAGTCCTAGAGGGAAGAACATGTCTATTATCATCCTAGCTCCAACACTTCTATTTTTACCAAGCATTTCTGGGTGGGGGTGAGTAGCAAAGCTTAAGCAACTGTGAATGTGGAATGATTTGACACATTTTAATTGAAAGTGAGGAAATGCCACTAAGCTACGTGGAACTGTTTGTAAATCTGTAGCACACGTCATGTTTACTGAAATAAATGTAAGGTCTTATCAAACAGGCATGCAGCTTACAGTGCAATCCTAAAAACACGTTGCTGAGGGTACACTTCTTTGAGTGGAATTTGGAGTAAACTTGCTGCACTATCCTAGGGCAACATGTAACCAGCTTTTGCTCCTGCATGTTTAACAACTTGATTCACAGCCATTAGTAGGCAAGAATGCATATGCATATCACCATAGTGCAAAGAACTTCACTTCCTGTTTTTTTGCATTGCAACCTGCAGTGGAAAGCATAGGAGCAGGCATGATATTTGGGAGTCATTTGGCAGAATGTGAATTGTGAGATACAAGGAAACTCATGTTCCTTCTAATCAGAAATGATTATCAAGATCTAAAAGGAAGAGACTCTAACACCAAATATTAACCAGTCTTTCTCGAATTACTCTTCAGTAGGACTTGGTATGGTTTTTGGTCAGTTTTCCATTATTGGAAGATCCTTGCATAGAATGAGGAGAAGCCACTGAGACATTTTTTGGATGATCAAAAAAAGTGTGTCACGTGTAATCAGCTTTGTAAAACAAAATTAACAGAAAATTACAAATCAAATAAAAAAGCATTTTCTGATGCAGGAAGGTGTTTTGTGTTCAGGTTTTTGTAGAATTCAAAAGACTGTAATTAGCAAAGTGCACTTCTTGTTATCAGAGGAACTCTTTCAGGTAACAGTGAATGATAAAGGGAGGCAAGCAGAAGTAGTTAGATTCTTGATTAATTAATGTAGATGTCAACAGATGTACATCAGTATGCAAAGGTATGCAAACACAGCATGTCATTATTATGGGAGAAGAGGGGTTTCTGGAAGGTAAGTTGGCAAGCAGGTGCTCAGCAAAAAAAACACCCATGTAGCGTAGTAGGAAAGCTAAAAGTGCTCAAACGTGAGGTTTGTCATGACATTTGGGGTCTTAGTTTGTTGCCAACTTTAAAATTCAGTACAGGGTTGCAAAACTGATCAACTAATAGCATGTGCCTGAGCAAGATTTCATTTTTTAAAATGATAGCATGTGATGAGCTGAACAGTCCACTGATATGATTACTAGGAGCAAAAATCCTTAACAAAGATGGATGATTTTTTTTCCTTTTAAAAGAATAGCCTCAAAGGTATATTTTCATTGGCATGCTTTCCCTGTTATACCTGCACCCAGGCAAATCAGTTTGGTTCTAGAGGATATTTGGCATATGATTTATATTCTGGAAATTGATTCTTGCTTGATCTGCAGTTAATGTAGATGAATTGGCTTGTGATTTATGATGTGTTTTGCTGTTTTATATTGACTGCAGTTCTTGTATTATTGGGGGAGAGAGTGTTAATTGCCTGAATATTTTTTTTGTTCAAAAGGAGGCATGTATATTTTGATTGACCAACCAAATAAGTAAATAAATAAATGCAATTAACAGGAAAGGAAGGCCATCTCTGCCTCTCCCCTCTCACTGCAGCTCACCCTGAAATCATATTCCTTTAGCTCAGTACACACAAACAAACAATTTGGGGACAAATTAGTATTCTGAAGCAGGGAAGAGAATCAGCAAAAATCACCATCCCTTCTGCAAATGGAAAAGCCATTTAGCTAGAGGAGGTACTGCTGTTCTGATGGAATGTCCTAACATGGTTCAGTATTATTCTCTCTGCAGTTTGAAACCTTTACCTCTTGATTTCTCTTGGAGGGCTTGGTGGACCATCACTCCTGGTTCTTTATGGCAATCTTTTAGATGTTTGAAATTGTCTTGTGTTTAACATAGGGCCCATTTCCATGAAGCTTGGTGAAGTCTTAACCATTGTCGTTACTCTGTTCTAAAATATAAATGGTATAATGTGTTGTTCTAGACTTGACAGATAAGCAGTGATATGATAGCAATGGTAATTGCCTCTGTTGTATCGCTTTCAGGTCCCAACTGGCAGCATGAGGGTTTGAACCAATGCCATGATCTCTGTGCAGGAGTGTATGCTTCATTCTCAGTGTGGTATTACTGGAAATATATCTGTCTTCGTTGGAGGTCCAAGTGAGGAATTTGATTTTTCCTACTTCACTTTATCCTCATAACAACCCTGTGATGTAGGTTAGGCTAAGAAAGAATGGCTGGCCCAAGAGTGTGCAGCAAAATTTATGTCACGTGATTTGATCTTCCGAGTCCTTGATCTTCTAACCACGACACCACCAGATTCCTAGCAAAGGTAGTCAGTCATTATTGACACATGGCGTGGCATAAAATTTACTAGGCCGATTGTTGATTACTAATTTCCATAGGTCAATCCAGAATAAGACATTCATGACAAGAGGCATAAAAATATTCTTACAGATGCTTGTAAGCACCATATTAAAGCACTGGAAAACATAATCCAAAGAGACATAAAACAATCCATATAGTAATTATACATTTGGAAGGCAACATCAAATAAGGTATCAACTGCAATACTGCAGCAGAAATTTATTATCCGTCAGGTTTTCATTATCTTTGTCCCTTTCAACTATATTTGTCCCTATATTAGTGATTGACTTCTCTGTCCCACCACCAACTTACTTAGATCTGGAGGGCAAATGGGGCTTCCTGTCTGGTAATGTATCTATTGGAACACAAGCTATCCATAATAAATTAAGGACAGTGATAAAATTTCTTCAGATTTACCAAATCAATATTGGAGTGCCCAGCCACACAGGTAGTAAAATAAATGGCTTTTTAGTTGTGATATATTTTATGGCATTCCTTGTTTGTTTTCTTTTCAGATTGCTTATTGAACACAACAACAACAGTGGTTTTCTGTGGAAGTGCAATATGTATTTTCACTGTGTAAAAAAGTGTTCCCCATAAAACATAAAAGTGTTCCCCATAAAGCCTTCTGAACAAAACCAGTTTTCTGCACTAGATATAGTTGCATACATTTAAAATATGTTGGAATGAGATCATACCACTGCAGAATTCATTTAAATTTAATTTGGCCAAATTTGCAATTGCTTCTTGGTCGAAAGCTGGCTTGCAGCAGATCAAGGAATCATCTGAAGGTTGAGTTCTGTTCTCCTAGCACTTCTTTGTTTGATTTGATTTGGGTTTTTGGATTTATTATGCTGCACTTCCCCTTCCAGGCTCGGGGCAGCTCACAACATATATAAAGCATTTTAAACATCTAGTAAAACATCCAATAAAGTATAATAAGGGAACATCTAACAATAAAGTATAAGAAACATCTAATAATAAACATTTTTAAGTATAATAAAACCCAAGCTGCATTTCCTAGCCATGTTGTACTGGGACATAGGAAACCTTCAGGGGTAATTAGAAGCTGAATCACAGTTTATGGGATTGGCTAGTGTGACAGATTGGCAAAGGTATTGCACCTTTCTGTCAATCACCAATTCTCTGTATGTTCCGTTTGGTATATGCACATAGCAGCTAACAGCTAATAAGAACCTATGGAATCCTGGGGAAACCAGATGGGACGGGAAATTGAGAAGAAAATCCATACCACAGTCAGATTGAGGTTGAGTTGAAATAGGGTTTGAACCTCCACATGAGACTGGAGGGATCCTTTCTCAGGAGACTGTTTATGACTAAGAGCCTAGCATGGGGAGAAAGCAAACTGATATTGTGAATGCTTAGGAGATGGGGCAGTGGTGGGATTCAGCAGGTTCACACCACTCTGGCAGAACCGGTTGTTAAAATGGTGCTTGTAAACAATCAGTTGTTAAATTATTTGAAGTCCCACCATTGGAACCAGTTGTTACATTATTTGAATCCCACCACTGAGATGGGGTTTGTATTACCAGATGGTTAGCCTGGGAATTGGGAGGACTTTGCACAGATCCCACCCCCAAAATGAGTCTGTCCTGTATTATTTCTCCCAAACTGGGTTTTTTGAAAATCGCTAATCAAGCAATCCTTTTCAAAAATCCCGAGTTGCAGCCACTCACGAACAAATGGCCAGGCAGGAGGCATTTTATTCAGCTTCATTTTCCTTTTTAAAAATTTTGTGGCTTCTGTGTAGCTACATTTGTGCAGATAATCCTATCATGGGACATTGGCAGAGCTGTGTGGGTTCATGCATGCTGCCTGTTTAGCTACGCATGTGTGGGAAGTAATTTTAAAATACGTCTCCATGTGAAGATGTGACAGCAGAGGTGGGATCCAGCAGGTTTTCACAGGTTCCCGAGAGTAGGTTACGAATTATTTGTGTGTGCCGAGAGGGGGTTACTAATTGGTGATTTTGGCACGTGATTTTTGCCTTAGTTACGCCCCTCCTCTCAGCAGTAGCGCGTAGAACTTGAAGCAGTCTAGCAGGAGGTGCACCGGCGTGTGTGGCAGCCTGTGCCTGCGTGCATTCGTTTCCCGCCCAAGGACTGGCGTCCTTGCCACTGCCCCGCCCAGGAATGCTCCGTCCACGCCCCTGTCATGCCCCGCCCAGCCCCATTGGCGCTATTCCACAGTTTGAATCCCACCACCATGGGAACCTGTTAATAAAATTTTTGGATCCCACCACTGTGCAACAGCAACCCAGATTGTTTCCAATCACTGCCTGCACTGATGCATGTTAACACAAAAACAGGAAAATGGTTTGCTTTATCTTGACTGCTAGCCATTATACCTTTGTTGTGCGGAAGGGGCATAAGAGCAACATATTATGAAGTTGTGGAAAAGCCAAAGATTGGGGTGTTGTGTGGTTTCCGGGCTGTATGACCGTGTTCTAGTAGCATTTTCTCCTGATGTTTCGCCCGCATCTGTGCCTGGCAAATCCTCTGAAGATGCCAGCCACAGATGCAGGCAAAATATCAGGAGAAAATACTACTAGAACACAGCCATACAGCCCAGAAACCACACAACACCCCAGTGATTCCGGCCGTGAAAGCCTTCAACAAGCCAGTGATTCATCTCAAGAAGCTTTTCTGATTACCTCTCTCTTTGTAGTCAGCTGAAATGTAATAGTTCAGCAAATGCTATGTGCTGCATTTGTAAAAAGTTTCAGACCTCTTTTCTGAATATTCTTATTCATCCCCCCATCTCAGGTTGTGAATAAAAGTATAGTAAAATGAAATAATTCCTCCGTTCACCACCCTTCAAGATGTGGGGCGGAGGAGCGATGCTTCTGATCACCCCAGTGAAAGACAGAGATGACAGAGATTGTTCCTCTCCTTTTCTCTGCAGCCAATGATACCTTGTAGTGGAAAGAAGTCTGTTCCTTCTCTTACTCACACTCCACTTTTTCACACACGCATCCTTTCCTTTCTGTACAACCTAAGATGACCACTTGAGATGGGGAAAGGAGAAGGGAAATCAACAGAGCTTCTGACCACTGCCACCACCTAAATTCATCTACATCTCTACATCTCTACAATTTTTGGGATGCAGCAAAATTCCCAGAGTGGGAGTTTAAAAAACCTAACTCCCAATAGAGATCCACAATTTTAAAAAAAATTTCCACAATCAACTGGGAGTTGGCTCCAGATTTCCACCACCTTGAAAATGTTTGCTGGGTACAGAACAAAATTTCCACAGCATGAGATTAGAAGCTTCCTGTAGCTGGAAGGTGGTTTTTGATGGCTGTAAGTAATCTGTTCCTCCAATTAAATGCCAAAAAACAGTCTGTTGATTAATTGGCTGCTTGTTCAACATTGGTGAATGGGAAAGCTGAAACAGCAAATGTTCTGTCTCCAAAAACAACCAGTTATTGTCTGAAGTTAGAGATTTATACATTATTTTCTTTTTACATTTTAAAAGATACCACATGCAAGTTTCAAATATATTAAATATTTCATATTTAAGTTTTAATAATTTGATTTTTAAGCAGTACTTATGCTGAACAAATGGAATAGAAGTTATGCTGTAGAGAGGCCTGCAGATGTTACAGGCAAGATAGACAACAGTTCTTTATATTCTGATAACATCCAGATTAGACTTGTACTGTGAGCTTTACATGTGGTTATGAAGACAGTTTATCAGAGGCGTAGCTGGGCCAAACTGCACAGTCTATATTTTCCTCCCCCCATGGTCACCCCGCAGTGCCCTCCTTCCCCCCTTCCCACACTTACCTTAGTTCCTTTCCTTCGTTTTTCCTAGAACTTTTTCAGGCTGAAAAAAAGGCCTATTCACAGTTCAGGCTTAAAAACGGCCTGATGGAAACTATACTTCCCAAGAGACCTTGTGAGCCACCAAGAAGACTGAAATCTGCAAAAAGGAGATGCATTTCAGGCAGGATACTATCGCCATAGTGCATATTTATTTTGACCATGGGTATCCAGTCATGCCAAAGAACTAATGCTGTGTTACAGAGCACCCACATCTTCAGTTCTTCCTTAGCCGTAAAGGGAAGTCACTAGTGACTAGACTACTCTTTTCCACTGCTAGCTTTTTGACCACTTTGTTGGTTCTACATACTTGCTCATATATGAGTCTGAATACCTGACAGCTGAGCGGTGGGTGGAAGAAAGAGAAGGAAGCAAGAAAAGACTTTCATGAAAAGAAAAGGAAAAGAAAATGCCCCCACCCCTTGAGTCCTCACAGGTGTCCCTCTAATCGGGTTTCCTTCTACCAGCTAAATGATAGCGTACCTTCTACTTTTTCCACAGCCTGTGAATACAAGCATTAATTATATTGGGGAAGGAGAGGGGATATCAAAAGTTTGGTTGGAATATTGTCATTGTCAAGACTGTCCAGCAGCTGTCAGAATTTGTCAGAAACCTCTTAATATTCAGATGATAAAAAGCAATGCATACAACATTTTTGAGAAAAATGTTCTTTTGGTCAAAGTAAGGCCTGTTTTTATGGCATTATTAATTCACGAGATGATTCCATTTTCCTGACAAAAGCTCTTACTCATCACACTATAAAGGATATTTTACAAAAATATTTTGGTGCTGTGTTGCCAATGGCAAAATTGTGTTCGTAAAAAAATTTTTTAATAAAGGATCATAAAACTCTCATTTGAGTTCTGCCTGCCTATAAAAAGTGTGGTAGGATTTTTTTTTAAAAAAACAACCTTTTGGTTTAAGAGAAGAGTTGAAGTATCATGTAAGCAACAAAGACATTCTGTACCATCACAAATTGTTCTTTCTTGCTTGCAATTTTTAATGTTTTTAACGTTTATGTCTTTTATACTGCTTTTATATTATTGTATTATTTTACTATATGTTCATATGTAAGTCCCTTTGTGAGATTAGCATAGTAGAAATATAATATCTAAATATAAAATATAAATAAATAAATTGAGGGTTGCGTCGATCCAAACTGTGACTTCCAGCACTGATCTTCTCTTTTCCACATTGGGGGCAACCCTGAATATAGGGAATTGTGCTATACCAATATTTAATAAGGCCTATTTTTGTAAATTCTAAGTGTTTCTAGCTACTGGCCATTCAGAACTTATATTACACAATCCAATCCTATGCATTCATGCATTAACAGATCACTAGATCTGTAGACTTCTTCTAGTTCTGAACATTTAATTCTTTCAGTTCAAAATAGAACCAATCCATTGCAAAGTTCAGAGTTATGCATGTTAATTCATAAATGACATTTTCTCATTTTCCTTCCTCTCATCACCTCATGGCAATACAAGCATGTACGAATATTTACATTCCAGATCAAATCAAGGCAATTTATTGCCTGTCAATTGGGTAAGGAGAAAGGTTAAGCATTTCAAAGTGATCAGATACAAGATGCCTCTGTTATACCAGTTAGATATTAATCTCCCTCCCATGTACCAGAATATGAAATTAAAAAGAATTAGAACAGTTATATAGGGTTCCCATGTTCTCACTCTTACTATGGTGGTATACAAGTAGAAATTGAAGTCAGGGCTGGCAGAAAGTTATGCCATCGATTAGGCATAGCCCGGAGACACTCAAGCAACATGACAGGACAGGTTCCCCACCCCCAATTCCCCAGGCCAAAAACCCTGGTGGAGCACAGGATGTCAACTACAGCAACTCATTTCATCCCTCCCTGGCAGCAGTCAAACTCCAGATTCAGACTGCAGCAGGCAGAAGGATATTATGACCCTCCGCATACAAAAATGTAATTTACAATACATTCTTCCAACACTTCTCATGTTGATGGCTACTTTTCATCCTGTGACGATAAGAATCCAGAAGAATATTCCTAGGACATTTAATTATATGAGGAAATGTACAATGAAAATAAACATGCTCCATTTCAATTCTCATAGTTTAGCAGAAATATTTTACAGAATAATCAGGGGCCATCTGTAAAATGGTAACAAAGTTACAACTGCAATAACAAAACTGCTTTTTTCCCCTTTGTAATTCTTTCTGTTTATACACACACAGTTGCACAATTGGAATGTGAATTCTTCCCATTTACAAAACAGCTTATTTGTTCTTTCTAGAGTAGGAAATTAGTAATAACCAGGTATCTCACAGTTGGAGTGCAACTTCTCCACCTCTTTCTTTGAAGTTAATTGGCTAGCCAGAGCCAGGATAGTAGACTGTAGTGGTCTGATTATTCACAGCTGAAATGGTTGACTTGTGAAGTTTAGAGTAACCTGTTCTAACATGAAAGTACTTCTAGGCTTAGTGTAAAAAAACCCATAAAGCCAGGCGTATTTTAGTATGAGCGAACTGAGAGAAGTGAATAATTTCAAATAAACCATTCTTATGGCTTCAAATGATACTAGTTGGGCAGTACAATCTTAAGACCAGGGCCTAAACCAAAAAGCCTAGTGCAGTGTACATCATAACCAAGGGGCGAGAACAGGTTCTGCCAGGGATCAAGGCTCCATGTTTGCAACAATCCCCTTTCCCTTAAAGGGACTGAGCTCTTTCCCAAGACCCTGTGCAGCTGAAAGAGTTTGCAAGGACCCAAGCAATCACCCTCATTTGGAGACCTGTAATGAACTAGCAAAGTCCAGGCCAAAGTAACTGTTCTCAGTTCTTTATTGTGCTGGCAGTCATAGTCAGATACAGGCGATGTGAGGTCTGAGAGCCTCAGACCTCTGATAGTAGGTTTTACACAGTGGCATTTCACATTCCCGCCAATACAGAATAAACAAAGCAAATACTCAAAGCAATACAGAATAAACAAAGCATAGTTTCACACAGGCAAGTAGAGATAACCCACAAGCAAAAATCCCCATCCCAGGCAGAAAGCCAGAAGCAGCCTGCGGCAACCTCCCAAGGACAGCTCACACACTAACCACATCCTGACAGACCCCAAGCAGTCATCTTCTGTCCTGCATGGTGCAAAAGCTGCCAGCACCTCAAAAGGGCACAGAAATACCTATGGCACATGAGGTACCTTGCCACAACCCGCCCCACCTCCATGGATGATTTTACAGCTGCTTCTTTTCCACCCTTGGAAAGGACTGACTGTCCAGCAACTATATTATCAAAAACTCTTGTTTATTTGCAGTCCCAGAGGCCCCAATCCAATCCTGCCACGGCAACTCAGCTCCCTAATTAGGCAATCTTAGATCAGGAAACCACATCTCAGAGTCACTGTGGGTTTCTCCTAAAGTGAGGACAGTAGCATAGCGCCAAGGGGGCGGGGTGCATGCAACGCACTGGGTGTGTACTCCTGTGGGAGTGAGACGAAGGCATGGTGGGGATGTTCCAGGGCATTCTGGGGGAGTTTTAGGGCAGGGGCAGACGGGAGCATTGCAGGGGTGCAGGGCACATGCGTGCCCCTGGCGCAGTTCCCCCTTGCTCCGACCCCAAATGTGGACTACTTCAGTGTCTCCAGAGTAGCCCATGGAGGTCCTTGGCATTCAAGGTCCACACCAGACCTGGTGGTCCAGTGAACCTCTTCCCATGTTCTTCTGGCCCATGTTCTTCTGGCCCATGTTCTTCTATCATCACATTTTCAATCTGATCAGCAGAATAGTGAGGAAGGGTGGAGAGTGAAGCCCTTGCCATGCTGGTGAAACCTCCTCAGAGGTATCGTAATTGTATTGAAAGAAGCCTGTATTACCCAAATGCAGAAATATTGTTGACCGCCAGTATTGATTGCCCTAGTTCCTGGGGGAGAGGAGGGAAAGAAGATAATATAAGCATAGGTTTCAATCCCAGTTGATTTTTGAATGACCATTAAAATGTCCCAGCCACATACCATAGGCAGTGATGCTATGCTATAAACTCACTTCTCATCTTGTTCTCCACTATACCATTCCCTTGGTTGCCAAGCAACATGGATTGCTAGGCATTTACTTTAGGCCTCAGTGCATAGCATTGTTTCCTACATTTGTGTTTTTAAACAGCCATGGATTCAAATATGGTTGTTATGGCCATCCATCAGAAGACACCGTTGTGGTGCATCAGACTGTCATTTATAAAAGTCATTTGGCAACAAAAATACCCCCCCCCCCTTATAACTGGATGGGTTTTAGTGTTCTAGCATAATTTATGTGATGTTATAGTTAATCAGTCGCAACAACTATCTTTTCATAGTAAAAGGTTTTTTTTAAGTGAAAGTGAGATAGCAAACTGTGAATCATACTTTATTCTCAGGCCTGACTTACTCCATTGCATGCCACATTCAATTTTGAGCACATTTGAAGTTATTCTAGCAGTACTGGTTCTATCTACTGTACATACTGAAATTGGTGTATGTAACTGGTAGTTTTGTGCTAAATTGTACTTTATGAAAACAAGGATTTCTTGCTTCAACTCATGTTTACGTGATTTAGTTATTTCATTTATAACTTTCCTTTCTTTCCTACATAGAACCCCCTCCCTCCCTTCCCTTGCATGCCACCCCTCCCCCTCCCTCAGCCAGGGTGGGTGGGCCATGTCCAGATGCCGGGCCCCCTCCCTCCCTTCCCTTGCATGCCACCCCTCCCTCCCCTCCCTCCACCAGGGTGGGTGGCCCATGTCCAGATGCTGGGCCCCCTCCCTTCCCTCATGTGTAGAATTCCTGTGCATAGTGACTATTATTCAGTGGTAGAGCAAAGAGGCGCACACCATTTTCTTCTCCTCCATTTCATTCTCACAACAACCTGGTGAGGTAAGCTAAGAGTGTGTGCCTGGCTCAAGGTCACCTAGCAAGCTTCTATGATAGACAGGAATTCAAATTGGGATCTCACAGACTAGCCTCATGCTCTAATGCACAGGTGTCAAACTCGTGGCCCTCCAGATGTTATGGACTACAGTTCCCATCATCCCCTGCCAACATCATAATGGGAACTGTAGTCCATAACATCTGGAGGGCCGCGAGTTTGACATCTGTGCTTTAATGACTATGTCACACTGACTCTCATCTAGAAAAATCATTTTGACCCAAACTGCCAAGCTACATCAATGTTATTGCCAGGAATTCCCTGCTGAAATAAACAGTGTGAGTCAATGCCAGTTTTAGGTTCATACAGACCAAGTTTGTATTTTTGTTGTGGTTGTCATATATAGGAACATATACAAACATGTATCAAAGGCTGAATCAGAATTTTTCCCCTCAATATTTGATTCTGACCCAGAGGCGGAGCTGGGCCAAACTGCGCCCAGTGCGCATGCTACATTTTCCACCCCCCATGCCTCCGGTGGTGCCCCTCCCCCTTTCCCCGTAAGTGTGGGAAGGGGGTGCCGTGGGGCACCGTGGGGGGAGGGGCCTGGGGTGATTTTTTGTACCCCCAGGCGTGCACAGCGCATCCCCTGTCCCCTTGTAGCTCCACGACTGTTCTGACCCCAATCCTAGGAAAGGAAACTTGTAAGAAATCACTATTGATTGAAGGAAAGGACATTATCCTTTCACCAGAAAAGCTTTGTGTCTTTCCACCTTGTCTTTCCAGAAGATGGCCCAGTTTTTTTCATGAAGGGGAATATCATTGTTAAACTTAAAACCAGCTGGAACACTCTTTTGATTAGATGCTCTCTAATAGTAACTTGTCTAAAAGACTGGCCTGTGGCTGGCGGTTGTGTTGATCATCCTGTTACCAGCTCATTGATGTAAGATATTGCTTCCATCCTAGGTTTAAATGTTGATGAAACTATTCTCACAATTTCCTTTCAGATTTCATGGCCTCTTGTTTCACTTTCCAAATGCTGCAGGCTGTATCAAAGCATGTATGTGATATAACAGGAAAGCTATTCTCAGTGATGACAACCATGAAAAGAAGGAGCAGGTGTAAATAAGAACATTACAGGAAATGCAGCCTGCTTGAAAAACAATTGAAGACAGAATTTCTTATTAAACATAGTAGCAAATCCAAGAAAAAGTACAAATGCAAAAGGCATTTGTCTCAATAAAAGTTAACCAAAAGTGATCTGTACACTTTTAGCCTGTTGCACAATCCACAGGCGTCAGGTATCTTTAAATGATTTTTAATGTCTGAATGATAATATTTAAGACCTGCAATTTCATTTATGCAGCTGCTGGAGGGGGGAAAAAATCTAAATGATTAATTCAGCCTGGAACTTCACCATGACAAAGGCCAAGGAATATTAGGTTCTTGTCTGGGCCACAGTTCCCTACGGACTTTAAATGTTAGCTCTTTGTATAGAACATGAACTGTCCCAGAGTACGCTTTGTACTTTACTCAAGCATAGTACTGAGAATGCAGTACCAGATGTAGATGCTATGACTAATGTTCTTCAAAATATGCATGTCCATTTCATGATTTGTATTTCTGGTGGGATGAAGCAAGATATTGTAGTTTTAGCATCTAGCAGACAGGTTTGTAACAAATCTCTAAAACACATGAATTTAAATAGTTATTTGCTTTTACAAGTCATTGTATGCTTGTTTACAGAACTATTTCATATCAAATGCCATCATCTCTCGGAAATGACCATAAACTTGAAAGGTGTGAGCTGTAACTCACAAAAGCTGATACACTTCCAGAAATTTTGTTAGTCTTTAAGGTACTACTGAACTCTTGTTCTCTTGTTCTTTTCTACCACTAAACCAGTGGTATTCACTCAGTGGTTTGGGAGCCACACATGACACATGACTAGTGCAAGGTTGGACCATTTTTTATCATCATCCAGCTTTACTTTTACTTATGATACTTGTGGGAGTGATGGCAATTTGTGAACACTGGTTCACAAATATTGGTTATATTTTCTTTTGTATCCTGTTTCGTCTTCCTCATCATAAATTTGAACAGTCATCAGATTTGGCCATTGATGGTACAAGGTTATGCCTAAGGTAGGAAGCAGTGTTTGGATTTGATGATGATCCATTATTAATTGTGCAAGGCTGTCTATGTAGTTATAGGAGTAGCATGGTGGGCTAGTAAAGCTAGGAATGGATCTTCTTGCTTTAGGATTTTATTTGCAGTTTGCATAGCTATCTCTGCTTTCCCATTTGACTGTGAAAAGTGTGGATGGGCAGTGTGATGTGTTCAAACTGGTATGTCTCTGCATGCAAACTCCCTTCTTACAAACTGAGGTGTGTTGTTGGTCATCAGGATATCTGGACAACCCCGTCTGGCAAATATGTTTTTCAGACAAGTGATGATTGTGGGAGTTGGCATGTCTGTCATGGAAGCAATTTCTATAAACAGAAAAATAATAACCAAATAATGTTGACCTCTCAGTGTACAAATATCTGCATCAACCCTTTTCTGGCATCTGGAAGGTGAAGGAGTAAGCAACAAAAGTTTGTTCCTTTGGGAAGGTATGTTTCTGTGACAAAATCCACAGTTCTGAATGAAAGATGTAAGATCTTGGCTAATTTGTGGCCACCACAGAAAGTAGTGCACATTTTCTGCATTTAGTAATGCCTTGATGTCCAGTGTTAAGCTGGTGTAATATGTACTGCCTTTTCTCAATAGGGATGACAATATGCTCACCAAGGAAAACAAGTCCATGTGACATGGTAATAATGTCCATGCTCTGCACAGAAGGACTAACTTTGCTTGGTGGACAGTGTGCATGTTTTGGATATCCTTTGGACATGTAGTTCATGACTTTCTGCAACTCTGCATCAGAAGAAGTGAGAGTTTATTATTGATGAAGAAGAGACTTAAAAATTAGCTTTAAGTCTTGAAAAGGCTCTCTAGGGTACTTCAAGAAAGGTGTGGGACTTTTCCTAGCTGGGGGTGGGGGGTGTTTAGGAAACTTTGCAGTCTCAGAAACCTCTTAAAATCCTTTTGGAGAACTTTGTTCATAGACTTGTGCTTTAATCAGTTCAGAGTTTCCAATTAGTTGGATTGCAACATCCTAAGTAAGGTCACCTTTAAATTGCAACTTTTGAGAAAGTTCTCTAGAATACCCATGACTAATTGGTCTGTGATATTTTCACTTTTGCTCTCTTCAAAATCACAAATGTCTGCTTGTTCATGCAACCACCTTAATGTCTGCTTGTTCATGCAACCACATTACATAAGCTTCACCAGGTTTCTGGTTTTTTTTCTGGTGAAAACAAACCCTCTTAGGATTAGGTTGTGTTTGGACACAAAATATTCTTCAAATTTTCCTAGTAGAGCAAAGCTATTCATATCTCCATCTGCTGCAAAGATGAAGGAGTGGAAAATATACTTTGCTTGGGATCTCATGGCATAAATTAAGGAGCATACTTGGATCTTTCCTACCTCCTCATGCAATTTAGTAGAAATTCTGTACCGGGAGAAGTGCTGCTTCCAAGCTGACCATCCAGCAGGCTGATTGAAGTCAAAGGCTTCTGGTGGGAAAAACTTTGCCATTTTCTGCTGTGTCAGTTCCTGCTCACTCACTCTCAAGCCTCAAAGGAAAAAAAACTGCAGATCTTTGCAAACAACCCTGGACGTGAGTTGCAGTTCAAACTTCTGACACCATGTTAGGATGTATGATGATGACCTTCATGGGTTATTTAAGGCTAACAATAAGAACTATAGAACAATTAACAGCTAACCAGAAACTCTCAACCTTTAGTCTCCCAGGTTCAGTTACAACTACTTTTCCTGGGTCAATAACTCCATCCATAAACTCTAAAAGGCACACATCACCACAGTAGCAGACCACAGTACATTGGGTGCTTGATCTTGGAGGGAAGGCAAACTGTGCTCCCCAAGTTGTGCCCAGGGCAGTCATCTTGACCTGCCCCACCCTTGTTTTGTGCCTGTTCCAAACCTCACTTGGAGGCTGGCAACCCTAGTCCTCGTGGAGAAAATGGCTGTTTTGGAGGGTAGAGTCTATGACATTATACCCTTCTGTGGTCTCTTCGCTCCTCAAATCTTCCTCTTCCCTGGTTTCTTCCCTCTAATCTCCAAGAATTTCCCAACTTGGAGTTGGAGACCATCTTTCCTTCTCATGCATAAGCCAATCTACATTTATCTGCCCCTCTGTCTTAAATTTGCTGTGTCCTTCTCACCCTGCAAACTCTACCTTGGAAAACTGTAGTCTTTCTCCACAGTGGGATCCAAATCAGCTTACATTAGTCTTCTGTACTCCTTTTTATTGACACAACAACCTTATGACGTATGTCAGGCTAACTATTGAGTGGTAGCAAAATAGGGATTCAAATCTGGCTCTTCTACATGGCAACTCCTTGTCTCACTTTGTATTCCCTTACACCTTTAACTGACTTCTAAAATTCCAAGGCCAATGAGAACACTTAGTACTGTTCTATGTTCTGAGTGGTTCTTCTTTGGGACATTCCTTTCCTTGGATGCAGATTTTCAAAATTATATTGTTATCTGTTTGATATGTTCCATAAAATCCAATATAATTAGATTTTTCCACTTCTATGAGGCCTGAATTGCTGTCAGTAGTTGTATGTTCATCACATTATCCCCATTACCATCAATACTGTGTCTGTTAGGCTGAAAATGTTGGTCTCAGTTCTTGGACAACATATTGAGCAAGTATCTAACAGCGTCATCACAGGAACACTTTCCATAGAATTAGAATACTTAGAATAGCAAAATAAATTATTATTTTTAATTAAAACATTTCTATCCAGCCTTTCTTCATGGTTCAAGGTGACTTACAATAATACTTAAAAACATTTCCAGTTAAAAACAAAAATAAAATCTCAAACTTCAGATCTCTATTTCCTCCCTTAAACGATGCCTGCCATTCGGACCCCCTCAAATGCCAGAGTTGCAGCACCTCCTGAAGATCTCCAGAATGATCCAGCATAAATGACATAGTGTTTGAATTAAATACATGCTGAGTTCAGGAATGACTGTGGCAACATTTGAAAAGTTTAGACAGAAAATACTATTTATAAATAAAACAGTGGTTTTGGAAGACAAACAAAGAAATGTATGACACCCTTGCTAATCATTCAGAGCATTTATCAGTAAATCAAAGTAAAAAAAAAACCCTTTACTCCTCATTCTCGTTTGATGTTGGGATAATAGTCACATCATCTATTCATTTGTGCAAAATACTTTTTTTCAAAGTAGTTAGAAAAAATATCTGCAGTGATTAAATTTTTGTGTAATTTCCTAATGTACTGCTACATGCTGATGATGAAAATGATTGGATGATTATGCACAAGGCATCTGCTGTGCAATGGGAGCAAATGTCTGTTGCAGCAAGATTTCTTGTATAGACATATTGTCATGTCCCATCCCCTGCTGTGGCTGACAGTTTCTCAGAGGAAGACCTGCCTGAGCCTCACAGAAGAAGAGGTGGAGGAGGAGTTTGGATTTATATCACCCCCTTTCTCTCCTATAGGAGACTCAAAGGGGCTTACAATCTCCTTTCCCTTCCCCCCTCACAACAAACACCCTGTGAGGTGGGTGGGGCTGAAAGAGCTCTGATAAGCTGTGACTCGCCCAAGGTCACACAGCTGGCATGTGTTGGAGTCCAGAGGCTAATCTGAATTCCCCTGATAAGCCTCCACAGCTCAAGCAGCAGAGTGGGGAATCAACCCCGGTTCCTCCAGATCAGAATGCACCTGCTCTTAACCACTATGCCACTGCTGCTCCTAAGAGCCATGCCAGTTGTGTCAGCAGGAGAGGAAGTATTACAGCTTCCCAGTTCAGGGCTTATCCGGAATACCAGGGAGGATGATATCTCTAATGATTCCTCAGATGTAACACAGTGTTGCCGGCAGAGACTGAGGGTGGCCTTGAAAGACAGGCGGCATTCTGTTCGCTTGCAAGCCTGGTGTGGGCTGCAGTTTTTTCAGAAGCCTTCTCAAGCAAGCAGCCCAGAAGCAAATAACGAGCTTCAGGAAAGGGCTACAGGTGTGGATGCAACGTGCGAGTTTCTCGGCAACTCCTGCATGCCACTGTTCTGACTGTTTTGGATCTTGCTTCGACCTTGAACTGGCTATCCACAATCTCACTTCTCAGCTACTGCCTCCTGGCTTGTCTATAAAATGTTACTTGACTCTCTGGTCTGTTTGACTCTGTTTCCTGGACTTTCCCCTGGCTGGCTGCGTTGTGTTTAGACCTGACAGTGAACTGACTGACCTTGTGTCAAAGTGACTCCCTGCCTCAGAAGCCTCCTCAATGCTGGTGCTACCATAGCAGCACGCCCACCCCATCCTGCCAGCACACATATTTCCTCAAGGCCCACTTTCACTTTTGAGTCTCCTTACGGCAACCTAAAACAACTTGTTACATGAATTTAATTTTGCTTCACTGCCAGAATGGGGAGTTTTTCCAGTGAGTACAGCTTTGCCCCAGACCTCTTCCCTCCGCCCACAGCTAGCCTGCCTAGCTCCACTCTTCCCACTAGTCACACTGCCTTTCTCCTTGCCCCATTCCATGTTGCTGGATTCTTCCTGCTTCTCTAATGCTCATTTCAATATATCAATGTATTGATATAACAGAGTTGACATTTGCAAGCAACAACACAAACAGGGTCTGTTTCTGGCTCCAGCTCACCTTCCCCACTAGATACTGCTACAGTTTAGATGAGGGATCCCAACAGAAAAGCTATCATCTCTCCCAAAGAAGGAATGGATAACTACAAAATCAGTGGCCAAAAATATAGTATTATCAAATCTGAAACTTCAGCAACATGATGGAAATGCTCTCAGCTGACAAAAACTAGAAAGTGCTGTAAATGAGGACTAACTCAGTGAGACAGGTAATATGACTACTACAATGAACAATGGTTAGACTACCGATGCTATGCTATCTCCAGTTGCAGTTGGCACATTTTATGAGGGTTCCAAACAATACGATGAGGTTCCAAAAACAAAAGCAGAGCAAATAAGGATGACACTCGATATCAAGAAAACCAGCTGGGTAATGGAACAAGGCATTTAGGTAAGCCATCCTATCTTCCTCCTTTGCACACAGATGAGCTTTCATCAGGTATGAATTCTCAGGACACCTGTTATAGGTGTGGAATGAATGGTCTTCCAACTTTCTGACCCAGCAGAATGCCTAACTGTAGAAAGATTCTTAAAAGATCGATATTTTGACTACTTCCAGAGTGACTGAAAAATCCTAAATGTAACTATGTTGTGATATTATAGCATAAATCATGGTGGTAAATTTTAATTCAGGCAATTAAAGTTTTTTTTCAATTACATTCTGTATCCTTACAATATAGATTCAAGGTCAATAAGTTTTAGTTTGTTCCTGTTAACATCTGGAGCAAAATTCTTCCCCAAATACCTAGAGAAGTGGATATACGACTTTTTGCATTTTAGGACATTGTCCCTTTCTGCGCAAACATTTTTAAATGTTTTGATGCAGGAAATAAAATTTTTCCTCCATGGCGTCCTGCATTGTTTTTCCTCCTTACATCCTGAAAATGTTTTATGTCCAGCTTCAAACATTTTAAATGATTTCCCTTTTAAAATAATTCTTTATCATTCTTTAGCCTGAAACATTTTCAAAACGTTTTCACTTGCTGTGCAATCTTTTTACTATGTTTTCTAGATCTCCGTAACATCCCCAAACTTCCTCCTGGGTGCCATTTCATTGTGTCACTGAACTCTGTTCCCCCTTGCCTGTTTTTTTTTTGGGGGGGGGGGGTTAGAATATTCTAAGTAACAAGTATATGAGCTACAGAGAATTGCAGCAAGAAGTACTGAAGTAGTGATTCAACAAATAACTCAAAAAGGGTTAAAAAAACTTAATGGTTGCCATTAATGGCCCTTTCCCCACTCACCTTTGCCCGAGGGTTGCTGCTGGCAATTCCCGGCACGCGCAATTCCTGGCGCGCGCTCTCGGAAAGCCTTTACTACAACCCCGCAAGACTTCTGTCGCGAGATTGGTCAAAAGGCGCTTCATTTGAAGAAGGCGCCAGGAAATTCCGCGCGTCTAGCCGAAGCGAGAGAAGCAGCCGCCGGGCGGGCTATGCGTTCACCGCCGCCCTGAAGTGGGAGGAGCAGCTGTAAATTCCCCGCGCTACTTTAGGAGAGTAGTGCGGGGCTTAAGGAAAGTGGGGAAAGGGCCAATCATTTCAAGGGAGTGAGTGCCGACAAATATTGTGGTAAAAGCGGGAATTGAAAACGTTTTTTACAAATGTTTTAGGTGATTTGTGTGGAAAAGGCTATTGTCACATTCACATTAATAAACAACATGCTCAAAGTACAGTTTTTTCATGCAAAGGCAAACTCAGAAAATCAACTATTTTTGCAATTTTCCTTCTTTTTTATCTAGACACTGGAGATAGGTGTGATTGGATTATCTTTTTAACTTCAAGTGATGTAAATATATGGAGGTAACAAAATACTGCATGAGATTTTTCTGGAAAGCATTAGTCCAGAGAAGGACCTAGAATCTGTGATACAGCATAGAGTCTGCCTGCTGGAGTTGCCTTTTATTAGCAGTTTTAAAGGTGTCCGTTTTAAGTTCTTAAGAGGAAAATCAAAGCAGAATATTCAGACAAGACTGAAACAAACCATACTCCAAACACTGGAACTGCCTTTAAAACAAAACAGAAACTGAAAAACAATCTCTGACCATAAATTTTTAGAGTATTATTCCTCAAAAAGCTTTCTGAAAGTAAGGGTAAAGGTAGTTTTCCTGTGCAAGCAGGGGTGATATCACATCAGAACATGTACTAGGCACACTATGTTTATGGGGTGGTTTACCATTGTCTTCCCAGGTTGTCTACATTTTACCCCACCCCCCTGCAGTGAGCCCACACTATAAGATTGCATCCAAGTAATACCACTAAGAACTACAAATCTCCTAGAAGAGGATTTGATATTCGTATTTGTCTAGAAAATAAATGTGCATTTGAACTGGTATATCAAGCCAAAGTAATTTCTTCGTGCAAGATATCTCCTTCCTCCACAGATGGAAAAAATGTTCAGTAGAAAAATAATGACTTCTCCGAAACTGCCACTTCCAAAAGGTTTTTGTTTGTTTGTTTTTACAACAATCAGGTCAAAGTTACAGAGATTCTCCCCTATATTCTGTTTCTGTTGGAGGGAGGAAGCATAGATCAGGGATGCCTGACCATACACTGATTCAGCTTAAGTCCTACTCAGTAATCACTCTCTGGCTGTCAACCATCTACAGAATTGTTCAGTGGAATCCAAAAGTATTCATGTGTGTCCCTTTCTATCAGTAGCTATTCTTGCAGAGCAACCACCCCCATTTCCTGTATTGCTACTGCTGCTGCCTTTTCTCAGGCACATAGTTGTCATGCCTTCTAGTGAATTTCCATATTACTCTGAAAGAAAGAACAATATAAATAAAACTGAGCTTCTGTCTTTTAAAATATTAGAGGGTCACATTTATCAATCCCTCCTGTCAGCTTGTTCCTCGAGAAAAGCAGCAGAAAAGTGATCTTGATTTTTAAAAAACTGATAACATTTTCAATACTGCACCTTCAAATCAAAAGAAGTCAAATTGGGTGGCACTATCTAGTAGAGGGAAGGTATGTAATCAGTCCAGTGTTTCCAATGTCTTCCCCCCTCTATATCTTAAGGAAAATGCATTCTCATAAGTTTTAAACTTTGTCCAAAGGATGGCGTCTGCATACTCTGAGATGGGGAAGCTACAAAGGTCTAAGGGTTCTGGCAGGAGTCATTTCCACTGATCCCTTCCCTGCATGAATGTCCTGCTACCCACCAATGTGCCCTTCTCCCATCTGCCTATGAGTATTCTGCAACCCAGATGCTGTTATGGGCAAAGGGTTAGTCAAATATGTGTTTCTATGACAACCCCCCCTCCCCAATTTTTTGTTGTACAAGATGCAAAGCAATGGGTAAATAGCACCACAATTAATCTGATTTGCATAATAAGGAATCAACCTCTCACATTGTAAGGCAATTTTTAATGTGAGGAGTAGCCCGGTCCTAAATCCTATTGAACTCTCAAGAATTTGGATACTGCTTAGGATCACAATATTAAATACACAACGTACCATAGATCTTAACCTCCACTTTACTCCCACCAAAATCCCAAGTCTTCCAAAGAAATGTATTTTGATTTCTTTGATTAGAACTTGTTAAGATTTTAGATGTTCTTTGCTTCTATGTATTTGTTAATATTTGCAGGCTGGCAATTGGATATACATTTTCTGGGGTCATTTTCAGGTAACCTTAAATGTTCTTGTCAAGTCTGATAATTAAAGCTGGCAGACCAAATATATTAAAATAGATATTTCTACATAGAAGTGCATGCTGTAATACGTGTGAAATAAATCTGATCAGTTTATGATTAGTCCACAAGAAGAAGATGGTGGAGGAACTAAGAGATTCTATGTTCAGCTTCTCCGTTTGCATAAATGCAAAATGGTATCATTCCAGCTCAGAACTATTTTAAACCTTTTAATGCAAATAATTACACAACTAGTTGAGCAATGAGGAAGCAATTACAACAAACAGATTTATTTGTTCAATCAAAGGTACAGCAGGTGTACTCTGCAGCAAGACTAAGAAATGCATGTACCGTGCATTTATTAGTTATTTAGATTTACAGCCATACCACGGCCACACAGCCTGGAAAACCAACAGCCAGTTACAGCCATACACTTCTAGTAATAACATTTTCTAAAATACTTCACCAACATTTCAATTAGCAAAACAGAAAACAGTTCCTAAATATTCCAATCCTATTCTGTCTCTTCATGTGGGTTATGCCAATGGATTCCTCCCAACTCAAGTTGTTGGGTGTGAAATGGCACCCCAGCAGAGATTTGATCTAGTGCAGAAAGATTTGAGGTTATGATTACTCAAGATTAACAAATTAACCAATATGCTTGCTGGGTAATATCTGGAAGAAAAGGTTGGCAAGACCTGTGGCTTGGATCCCAACTTTCTGCTCCACTTATAGAAAGCACTTTTGGCTTTAAAGGAAGGGAAACCATTTGGGGCAACTAAAAAGATGAGGCCACTCTGTTTGGATCTCAACAAATACATAAAATCATTCTGAAACCATTATATGCATTAAAGGTCATAATACCAAAGCTGTTGTATAACCCCTGCCCTAAAATATTACAATAAAAAGAAGTTCAGAAATAACCTTGGGTAAATCTTCTCACCTACCTCTGAACACATACAGCCGTATAAGGAATGTAGGAATTATAGTAATATAGACTTTAACATTCTTAAGAGCTTATTTTCATTGCAAAGTGACCAAAAGTGTACATTTTTGAGCTGGCAATCCATAATAAAAATTTCCTGTCATAAACATATTGGTGAATTAAAGCTATGTTTATTCAAATATTATTGAGTTAGTGTTTGGTGAATTTCAGTGATGCATACAAAAGGATGTTTAGGTTCTTCATAAGTAAAAGGTGATTGGATTAGTTAGTGATCTTCTGCTTATGACAGAGACAAGAATATCAGGATGTCAAGTATGTTTTTACCATCATTGTAATTGTTTCAAACAAGTAATTCTCCTGTGATAAGACATACTCCTTGGACCATGTAACAACAGTTTGCTTATAGTATATTCTTTTTCAATTTGGCACTCAACATCCAAGCAGAGATTTGATATAGTGCTGAAAGATCTGAGGTTATAGTTATGCAAGACTAACAAAGTCAGTTCTCCCTGACTTTTAGCAGCATCCAGTGGGTTCAGCTGAGTCCAGGTGTCCAAATTATTCAGAAAGCAAAGCAACACAGTAATGTTTAGACATAAAGATGTCATAGTAGAATTCACTTGATGTAATTGTGTACGAAGTGGAAAATCTAATCTAATCATATTTAATCATGTTTATTAGAACCTGGTACATATAAAAACACTTTTGCACTCAGTATATATTAAATGCTAATTCAGACAGATGTTAGATGTTTCCTCAGCCTTGACTCAGTGGTGCAATCTTGCATTTCAGGCAATGCTGACCACCAGTAATAACAACAGCATTGCTCTTAGTATATGTTGTAAAGTGTCAGATTCTATTACCTGTTAATGGTGACATGGCAGGGATTGAACTATAAAAACAGAGAAACTCTTGACCTGTTTGCAATAGAGGTCAGATTTTCCTTCAATGCATAATCTACTCATCCTCCTCCTCACTATCATCATCATGTTTATTACTACATTATTACTACATTATTACTATTGGCCAGCATGCTTACATACATAAAAACATGCATGTTTTTATGTATGTAATACTCAAACACAAATCTGCACAATTTAGTTAAACTAATTTTAAAATTCTGACCATTAAAAACAAAATTCCTAATTTAAAAAATTCCTAATTTTTTTTAGGAGTGTGAATAAAACTTTATTGGGTGTAGATCAAAGGAAACAAAAAAGCCACCATCCACAAGCAGAAGACAATTATAGAAGGAAACAGAAATTTCCATGAGGAGGGAGTTCCAAAGTTTATGTTCCCTGACTGAGAAGGCATTTTCCTGGGTTGCCATTAGTCTAGCCTCAGGTGAAGGAGGGCACTCAAAGCAACTTTTCTGGAGATGATCAAAGGGGTTTGGCTGGTTCATATGGGTGAAGACGGTCCTTAAGGTACACTGGCTTCAAGTCATATACTCATATAGGGCTTTAAATGTCAATACCAGCACCTTGATTTGGACTTCGACCCAAATTGGGAGCCACTATAGCCAGTGTAAATAAAACAAGATGGAAGTGATATGATGGGAGTGGGGAAAGATATTTGACCTTTCATAGTTAGATGTAGGTCAAATTTATCCACAACCTGCATTTCAGCCTCAAGTAGCCATTTCATTCATAAGTATTTGCTTTTAATTACTATGTTGACAAGTACAATATGTCAGAGAATAGACAGCCCTAAGACTGGGATCTGTTGAAGGAATTTTTCTGGTGTAAGAAATAACTGATAAGAAGCTTTTTGCTTCTCATCTAGGATTCCATACTCAACCATTTCTACTTTTGAACTGAGTCAGCTTGGGAAAATGAGCTGCCTTTTTCATTTTATTGATGTTTGTCTGTTCAGTTCAAAGGGGGGTTCTATTTGTGATCTCTAATTTATGCAAACAATTTCTGCCTTCACAGCACTTTCAACATGTTTGTCCAGTTTTGCCCTGGCTAAGAAAACTTCAGACCCTCTAGAGCAGAACAAAGGAACAAGAATCAATTTCATTTTCTAAAAACAGCCCAACTCCTGAAGGTTGTGGTTTGTTTGAAAACAGCATCTTGTCCACAATTTGTCCTTCTTGGATCTGTACTTTGCTTGTGCTTCTGTCTTGTAGCTTTCCATTAATAGTACTGAGAAAGGAGAAGAAGCAGAAAACCACACTGCCAGTCTGATATAATTCAGCAAACCACTGACACACACAGTGACTTTACAAAAATTAGAAAGCAGCTGTATTTAAGTATGTAGTAGAGATGTGCATTTAGTAAGTAACTATTGAAATAAGTAAACAGAAATGGCCATTTGGTTATTGGTGTTATTGACAAAAATTAATAGTACCATTTGTTAATGTTCATTATTCTGGAGTTTATCCATCTGGTTTAGAGAGTTCAGTCTGGGAAAGAAAGAAAAAGGAGTCAGGGGTTATTATGCTATCAAAATGTTGCAACATCACATCTTGCATCAGATGAGCTTTTTCCTGAGAAAAATGGGGAAAGGCAACAGGTCATGAATGTAGGAACATTCCGTTAGTAGAAAGCTCAAGGCACATATTGCAGCAGAGTACCAGTTTTGTGTGTGCTGCTGAGGAACAAAGTTACAGACAGAGGCAGATTCCACATGGGGCAAAAACAGCAGTGTGAAAACGGTGTAAAATGGGTTTTAGAATAGAAAGAAATTATTAATGTTTTACTCTTAGTGGTCTGCTTTCACTGAATGATCTAGGATCACACTGTACTGAAATACTGGTCAAACATTTTGGGTGTGGCTACTAATATTGCATGGTGAGAGTATATTTGTGCTCAAGTATTACATGAGAAACCACCCCCCAAAAAACACATTTGAGAATCTCACATTATTTGCATCACTATGGAGACCATTTTCCAGCCATATTTTTTTTCCTGCTCCTCAGTTTCTCAGAGGAACAGGATGGGGTTGGAGGGAGCAGGCAAACAGCAAGGTTAGGTATGAGTTAGCGTCAGCAGCTGTCACTTTGTTACCTGAGCACTGTATGAAAATACAGTAAAAAAAAGTCTAGATGAAAGCATGCCCTGTGTTAATATATTACTTAATTATATAACTTATACTGTCATAATGCTGCCTATGGCCCATTCACAAAATATAAACAGTTTGGCTTGATTTAACCAGAATTTTTCCAGGCGCCTGTGAAAAATGACTTTCTTGCCTATACCTTCTCACTGTAGCCAGAATGATCCCCAAAGGTTATTCTTGGGTCAGTTTCCAGGAGGATTTAAAGGGCAATCTGGGTTGCAGCCAGAGATTGTGTGTGAGAAAGTTATGTTCTGCAGTCAGAAATATTTCCAGCCATGGAAAAACCCTGGTAAATCCAAGTAATTAAAACATTTGTTCAGAATCTGTACCAACAGTGTATACAGGCTGAAAATGGAAAAGATTACTGCAGGACACACTTCTATTGAGAACTATAGCTAAGGCAGCATAGCTCACTCTTAATGCAACATTCTTCCTCCATTGAATAGCATGCATGAAAAACCTGATGTGGGGTGGGTGTGGGGGAAAATAAGGGAAACTGAAGTTTAGGATCATTCATCTATATGATGAGGTAAATTATAGGAAGTTCATTTGAAAATATGGAAAACAAATTGGAAACCCACAAAGACTTGCAAGGGTGACTTCATTCCCCAATATTGCCTTCCCCGCACTTCCTTTCCTCCTCTTTATGTAACTTTCCCTTTCCCTTTCCTCTGCCTCCTTCCCACTCACCGACCAGCTTTTCTTTTATCAGCCCCACAGTCTTCATCTGTCTTTATTATTTCATTTATACCCCATTTTGCCCTGACTTGGATGGCCCAGACTAGCCACGTCTCATCAGAGAAGTTAAGCAGAGTCAACCCTTATTAGTATTTGGATGGAAGGCCATCAAGGAATAACAGAGTTGCAGCACAGAGGCAGGAAATGGCAAACCACATCTGCTAGTCTCTTGTCTTGAAAATCCTATGGAGTTGCTATAAATCAGCAGCAAAGTTACCTTACAACACTTTACACACACACAAACTACTTTCTCCCCAATAGAGTCTCAAAGCAGCTATCATCATTTTTTTAATCCTCACAACTACATGAAGTAGGTTAAAATGAGTGTGTGAGAGATTGGTCCAAAACCAGCATGGCAAATTAGGATTTTAACCTGGAAGTCCCAGATCCTAGACAGGTGCTAACCACAGCATGACTCTGGCTCCCAGATCTTCCCTTCTTCCTTCCTACTGACAGCTTCTTCCTGGGAAAAGTCTGGCAAAGCTGAGAAATCATGCAGGAGCAAGCTGCTCATGTGAGTGTTGTGGTCCAGCCAAGTTGTATAAGTTGTGTAAAGACTGCTGTTGAGCACAGCCGAGTTGTCCTGCAGTAGCCACTGCCAAACCTGGGTGAGTTGTGCAAAATGCATGGTAGAAATGCTGCTGGCCCTGACCACAATGATGGAGTCCTTAGACCCCCACCAAGCAGATTCACTGTCATGGGGGCATTGGCAACAGTTCACTTGCACACACTCACATCCCAGCATGTTTCCCACCTTGGTGGTGGCAATTCCTCCCCTACCCAGCATGGCCAGGGCTGAAGAAACTTCTAGATACTGACATGCCTCCATGAGAGATTGGCAGAGAATCTGATGAGAGCAAAAAACAGGCTGGATATGTTCTACATACACTGTAAAGCAATTCTAATCCATTAGTATATACTTAATCCATTATTTAAAAGGACACCATGAGAAAATCAGAGCAATTCACTTCCAAGATGCGTTTAGGATTCAGCTGAAAGTGGTAGTTGATGTGCTATGTTTGAGTGCACATATATGTATGTGCATGAAAGGAAGCAAATACTATGCCTGTGTTTGCAGATTTGTGGGGTCGCCTAAATACCCTCTCTAAGGCCCCTTCCGCATACGCAAAATAATGCATTTTCAAACCACTTTCACAACTGTTTGAAAATGGATTTTGCTATTCTGCACAGCTTCAAAGAGCACTGAAAGCAGTTTGCAAGTGCATTATTCTGCATGTGCGGAATGAGCTTGAGAGAGATAAATTTGTACCGGGTACATCTAAACCCCTTATGTGCATCACACACATTCTAGTGTTTTCACACCTATCAGTGCCATCCTTTTAAGTTCACTGAACTGTAACTCACTTTAGGATGCCACTACTAGCCTAAGAATATTTTCTTGAGAGTAAGCTGCATTGAATAAACTGGGATGTGCTTCTGAGGAGACCTGTGTAGGAGTGTTCCCTCTCTCTCTCAGTGTTCTCAAAGTGCATGGCCAGTATTAGGAGACTTAAAGCCCAATCCCATACATGCTTACTTAAAAAATAACTCAGTTCAGCTTTAGTAGGTTAATTCCTCAATATGCCTGAATAATATTACAGCCCAAAGGATGCTGTTCATATGTCTCTGGACTGTTTCTGTGAACCGTTTGTGTGTAAGTATCAGTTCAGCAGTTTGTGTGCTGCTCTGTTCATTTTCTAAAATTGTTGCAAGGATGCTTGGAAGCCTTTGCCCTGCATCTCATATCTGGGCACCAGCTATGATCATTCCACATGTAGAGGAAGGCACTCTACACATGCTCAAAAGTGATATTCTATTTAAAATGACCTTGGCACTGAAAACAAATCCCAGGCAGGAACCCAGCCTAGCAAACGTTACTTCCAGTGAATTCAGGCCGTGCTGTGTTCTCTGACCGATCAAGGTCCTCATCACCTGAACAGTGACGGGAAGTCCTTCTACACATGCTCAACAACGCTCCACACGGGTACACGTTAAAAACACATTCTGAGACTTGACTAAGGTCTAACCCGCTTTTATTTCCGCAATGCAAGGTGGCTGTAGCTAACCCGTGGTAAAAGTCAGCAATTTCCCACCCCCTCTTGAGAAAAGCCGCCTCAAATTTGGCGCCTGGCTTTTGTGCCTGTGAACCTCATGCTGGTTTCCCTCCCGTGAGCGGGAATGCTTCGGTGAAAGCATTGCGCGGTTGACACGGGTTGTCTCTTTTGCCCCTTGAGGAGAGCAGAGCTCGGGGAGGCGTGCGCGCGCGCGGGGTGCATCCATCCCCGCGCTCTTCTTCATGCCGTGTGGAAAGTGCTGCCGTTCGATTTACACCAGGCATCCATCCGCAGATGCACACACGTCCCAACACTCACTCGCCGTCTCCGCCACCGCCACCAGCGCCGCCACATCACATGCAAGCGCGGGGAGATTACGGCGGGGCTGGAGGAGCAGTTCCTCGCCTGCCTCAGTGGGCAAGCCTCTTGCGCTCGCCGCGCTGGCTGGCTGACTGAGAGGATGGCTTCCCCCTTGCTTTGCCTCCCCCAGCCGCCGCCGCCGCCGCCGCCCCTCTCTCCTCCTCCATCCCAGAGGAGATGGTGATTCGGAGTCAGAAACCCAGGATAGGGGAAGGGGGGAAAAAAGAAGGGGGGAAATCAGCCAGGAGCAAGAGCGAGCAAGCGATCAAAACAAACCCCTCCGTTTGTCAACGGCTCATTTGCAAAGGAAACCTGAGCGCAGCCCGTGAAACACAGCAGGGAATCCCGGAGCCTTTGTGCTTCCCTCGCCTGTGTTTATGGTGAACGGGGTCTATCCGAGTAAGGTAAGTGAAGGGGAGGGGGGCGTCTTTCGACTGTGTTGTGGTGGAGCCTTTTTAAAAACGCGAAGAACGGGAGCATCCTTGCTTCTGAGGTTGCCAAGGGGCATTTGGCTTCAACTGGACTCCGAGGGCAGGGATGTACCTTAAGATATTATTTATAAGCAAGGGGGCGTGCGGGTCTCTCTCTCTCCCGGTTAATGCGCAGAAAAGTGCTCCTTGAGGGAGGGAGTCTGTTTCCATGCCTAGGACGGGTTTTATGAATAACCACAGCCTCCTGAATGACTGCTGTGGATGGACTGGGGGTGATTTATCATGTAACATGCTCACTTGAGCAAACTGTGGTATACATATATATTATGCCTCTGGAGCTGTCGAAAACAGAGCATTACAGCCTCTCTCAGCCAGCAGAGGAATGTATTTGAAAACACTGGGCTTTCTTCCACCCCTGCCTTGATTATAGTAACCTGAGCAGGCAAAGCTTTGAACCGCTGACTAATTTTTCCCCATGTTAAGTCAAAGTTCAGGTTTTTAAAAAGATGTATCAGATTTGCAAAGTCTTATATTTCCATTCAAATGTACGAGATATACGTGCATCTAGAGTTGGTATAGTTTTTAGAAATGATGCACATTCTTATCTTGACACCTGTTCCTGTATCATCTTTTATATAAACATATCCAAGCTGTCAAACCAACTGATATATTTAAATGCTGGGTACAAGTCCATGTATATAGCTTATGTACATCCTAGCCATATTTATAGCACCTCTTGGACTTCATTCAAATTGAGTTACATAATGGTTAAGGTAAAAATAAATTGTGTATTTACAGTTACTTGGGGGCATTTTGACTTATCTTCCTAACTCTAGATGCCACGTTTGTGACAACATGAGTAAATATTGGTTAGTGCTGAATTTCACTCCTCCTGCTTTCTAAAGGCAGCATTGGTGTTATCAAGTGGCAGTAGTGTGCAAACAGCCATAGCCGTCAAGCTCTTACCACTAAGAGAAAAAGATTTGAGTCAATAATCCTATCCTGTAATGCTGAAAAGCTTGCCAGGGTCAGTCTAAAAGAAGGAAAACAGCTATAATGCTGGGCAGGCGAACGAAGAGTAAGACCTGCAGGATGGATACTTAAGGGAACTTTGCTGCTACAAGAGGCAGACTTCTATCCAAGTTTGTCCAGATTCTCAGAGTTCCTGCTGTGATGCTTTGAGCAAGACAATAAGGAAAGCCTGTTAAAATGTTTGCTTCAAACATGACGCACTCCTGTGCCCACTGCACTTGGCTTGATCACTGAGAGACAGCTGAGTGAGACCATGTGGCAAGATAGTGGTGGTTGGTGTAATAATAACTCTGTGGGGATTTTTTAAAACTGAAATGTCCAGAAAACTCTTATAAGAGAAGTGAGATACAACGTAAAACTATTACAGTAAAGTCATTTCTTGCTTTTCTTAAGCTAATCAGTCCCCTGTTGTTTTTTCCGCCTCTGGTATGTGTTCAGCTACTTTATTCAGTGTTGTATAAAGACAACAGTGTTTAAAAACTCACTTATCTTTATTATTATATGAATGAAACTGTCCTTGTGTCTGATATTTTCACAGGAGGGAAATGGTGTTCGTTAAGCTATTTCTATTTGTGAATATCTCTCCATTAGATTACACATTTTAAGCCTCTGTTGGCTGGGTGCTGCCTTCACATGCATTTATTTATGCGTGCACTGTTTTTACAAGTTTGATTGATGTCTTGTGGCTTGGCACTCTTTAAAAGCATGGAAGAAGAGTCTGACTTTAAGGTGCACTCTTGTTGAGTGCTCGTATATCTGCTAACAAGTCTGTTGTCCTTTGGCCTGTTAACTTCAGTATCTTTAATATTTAGCACACTGAACATGTATCTATTCATTCCCATGGCAACAATATTGTGCAAACTTTTCAGATGTATCAATGGGATATTCTGCTTTCATTTTCTTTATTGGAAGAATATATCTCAATTTACATGTGTCCAAGAGTTACAGGAAGACGAAGTTTTTTAAAAATGAGGAAGCTTGTGGGAGATCCAGTTGTCTGCTTCAGATCTCCTTAGTCCTTTTTTAAATAAAAGCAATTCTTATGCCAGATAATTGGGTGAAAGAAACTTTAGATTATTTTTAACTTGTAAAACTGATAAAACTTTGCAAGGCCTGTAGTGTGATATTTGCATGTTTTCCTTTGTTGCTTACTGCCTTGCACTTGCACACGAAGGTATACACATTCTAGTATGAGTTGTGTTTCAAAGTCTAAACATAATCTCTAATGTTTGATTTAAAAAAACCCAAAATCCTGTATCCTTTAGGTCAAAGTGGAATTAGCATTAGTCTAAGCAGGAGAAATGTATTGACTACACATAATACAGCTCCTGAAAGACACAACTTTAAAAAAATCCCACACCTTGTATTTTAGATCGACCAATACCTCATAGACTTTAACCATTTCTTGTTCTCCCATTTTTTTGTTGAAATGATCAAATGAAACACTTTCTTTTAGTATGTGCTTGAATTAGAGATGTGACTATATTAAACATTAAACAATAGCCAATCTGCGTAATTATTAACTATTTACTATTAGATGAATACATTCATCGATGGAAGTTCATGCCACTCAATATGGTCTAAGAACACAGTAAAACGTTTCCTTATACTTTAAGACAACCAGGATATAAATATTTTAAAGTTGGACTTATTAGTACGTGTAATTTCAGCTTACTCCTATATGATATTCATAACAAACTTGCTAAATTACCTCATACATATTGAGATGATTTAACATTGATCTTTGGCACACGTGTACTGTACTTATCCACATTTTGTGGTTTTGAAACACTGTGGGTAGAAATAGAATATAGGTAGGTGATAACTGCAATATTTTAAGCTTCTGGAACTTTAATCACATTCCATATTTAATAGCCAATGTCACTTGTAAACATACCCCACTTTCTTAGTTTGTACCATTAAACTTAACAGGCACCCATGGAGGCCAGATACATTTGGAGAGCTGTAGCTAATTGGGAAATGAAAACTCTAAAGAGTTCAGTTGGATTTACAATTCTCTGCACTGAAGAACTATGGGATTACTAGGAGTCCATTTAAATACCATTGTGTTTGAACATTTCAAAAGGTTTAAGTCAGGCCTGTCTTGTATTTAGTTAAAGAAATTAATATTTCATTACTTCAAAACTTCCTTAAAATAGAATTCAGAGGGAATTTTAGTTCTATATACCTTGTTTCACAGTAGGCAGATGAAAATTTAGAATACTAGTCCAAAATCATTCATCAGAATTGCTTTTTGAAAGTCAGCTAGTAAAGACTTAGATAAACACTGTTAAAAAAATCCCATTAAGAACAAAGAAAGAGCCCTGCTGGTTAAGACCTGTGGTCCATATAGTATTCTTTTTCACACAGCAGCCAACCAGTTATACTGGAATGTCAACAAGAAGAAGAAGAAGAAGAGTTTGGATTTATATTCCCCCTTTCTCTCCTGCAGGAGACTCAAAGGGGCTTACAATCTCTTTGCCCTTCCCCCCCCTCACAACAAACATCCCTGACATTGCTCCCTGGCCCTTGTATTCAGAGGTTTATTACTCTGAATATGGAAGTGCCCTGAAGTTGTTATTCCTAGAAGCCACCCATTACTATGTCCTCTAGCAGCAGATTTCACATTTCAATCATTTGTTGAGTAATGAAGTATTTCCTTTTGACCACACTGACATTCAGGCAGTAATAATTATTGCAGGGCAAGGGCAAATCTACACAGCCAATAGTTCCAGTGTGGTATACTGGCATAGTGATCTGTGCCACTTCAGACAGCAGCAAGAAATTCAGTATTTGAGTACTCATTGCTCCCTGTATTTTTTTTAAAAAAACCTTTCAGTTCAGAAAATAAGAATGTTGGGCCCCTTCCGCACACGCAAAATAATGTGTTTTCAAACCACTTTCACAACTGTTTGCAAGTGGATTTTGCCATTCCGCACAGCTTCAAAGAGCATTGAAAGCAGTTTGAAAGTGCATTATTCTGCATGTGCGGAATGAGCCCCTGGGACAAAGCAAAATCTCCTTGATGTACTGATTTTGAATGAGCAGATACTTTTTGAGAATGTTTAATTTCATTGCACATACAGACACCAACCAGTCTGACATGAAAGAGACCAGCAGCATAAATGATTATATGGATGCTGGCTGTATTAGTTTGTAAAGTTTCAGCCTAATGTCTCACATTTTTTTTACAGACCAGCCAAGGTTTCAATGACAATAAAGGCTCATTCCGCACATGCAGAATAATGCACTTTCAAACTGCTTTCAGTGCTCTTTGAAGCTGTGCGGAATGGCAAAATCCACTTGCAAATGTAACCTCTAACTGTGGGTTCTGTGGGGCAGAACTTGGAATGAGTTGCAACAACAATTTTTAAACAACAAAATGGTTTACTTTTCTTTACAATTAACACTTTTAAAACATCAACATTTAACATTACAATTCAAGGTCCTGTTCAGGTTGCATTTCAAGTCCTTCTATTTACAGTCTACTGATATTGCCAAGTCCAAATTCTTCTTTGCAAGTTGGCTGGCTCCTGAAGACTCCAAGGGCTTGATGAACAGGTTGCAACATGATGAAGGTCTCCAGGAGAACTCTCACCCATTACAACCACAAAAGAAAACCCTGAAACAATAAACTCCAACATTTACAACATAGCAAAACAACTACCTTCCCAGTAGTTCCCAACAATATTGCAATTACCTTAACAAGGTGTTAAGGGCTTATAGAAATCAAGGTCCGGTACTGGTACCCTTGTCTTCTGCAAAGAGCTCTTTCAGCCTTTCTGCTGCTCTGAGTCTCCACCCCCTTACTGGGTCAACCCATTCTGGGCCAATCCATTCTGGGCATGGGGGTTACATTCTCCCCCACTAAAATTCTGTCATCTCGACAGTAATCACAATGCAACTCTTGAAATCATTGCACAATGATTTCCCCAGAGATTCCTGTACTTGGAGGAACCACATTTGGTGCATCTGAATGCAGAACATTGTCTTTCCCTTGCAAGGATTTCCAACTGTTCCAAACTTAGCTGCACTGGAAGTTTGCAAAACTTTCCAGCAAATGTTGCGATTCAGCCAATTAGTTTGCAGAAGGGATGGGGGGTTTGCAACTGGAATCCCCTCCTTCATGCAACTGCCAAACAGAATCATGTGCTTCAAATTAACACTTACATAACAAAACAGTTTTATGGGGATCAAACCCCAACTTGCTGCACACTTCCATTGCAAGCAATTTATATTTGCAATCTCACTTCCAAGCCCCACGCTGGTTGGGCGCCATTTTGTAACCTCTAACTGTGGGTTCTGTGGGGCAGAACTTGGAATGAGTTGCAACAACAATTTTTAAACAACAAAATGGTTTACTTTTCTTTACAATTAACACTTTTAAAACATCAACATTTAACGTTACAATTCAAGGTCACTGGTACCCTTTAACATTTACAACATTTAACGTTACAATTCAAGGTCACTGGTACCCTTGTCTTCTGCAAAGAGCTCTTTCAGCCTTTCTGCTGCTCTGAGTCTCCACCCCCTTACTGGGTCAACCCATTCTGGGCCAATCCATTCTGGGCATGGGGGTTACACAAACAGTTGTGAAAGTGGTTTGAAAATTCATTATTTTGTGTGTGCAGAAGGGGCCATAATGATTTTATTAACTACCTTGTTATTACTGACAATAATTCACTGGGCATTTTCAACCCAGAAAAGTTAAGCTTATTAGTCATATTTTAAATGTCTTCAACTGATATCAGTTGGACTTAAAAGTGTGTCATGTCCTAAATGATTTACATTATTTCCTTATTTATTACAAGGACACCAGAACTCACTATACTACATACCAGAACTGAAAGATCCCAGTATCAACAGAAGGTACCTGTGCCATTCCACAAGACCCCCAACATTCCTTAGGTCAAAGGAGCACTGAAGATGGGGGACATTATGATCCACTGTGTGCAAATGGAAGTGTGATGTAGTGGTTAAAATGTTATACTAGGATGTGGCTCAAATCCCCACTCAACCGTGAACATCACTGGTTTACATTGGGCCTGAGACTCTCTCTTCAAGCAAAGTTTGTAGTGAGTATAAGGAAAGAAGAGAGAGTCATGTATGCATTGATGCTCTTTGGAGATAAGGTGAGATAAAAACATTAGATAGAAATTGCCTCTGCTCATTCAGGAGTCTTTCTCCTTTAGGGCAATCATTGTCCCAATGATCTCTGGCAACTGGCATTGATTGTGTCGGACTGGTGTGGGATGCTATAGAAAACTTGGCTATCATGCTGGTGTAATGGCTGCCTAGCACACCAGCAAGCTACCCTCTCGGACTTGTTAGAACAGTGGCGTAGTGCCCACAGGGTGTGGGAGGAGCACAACACCCTGCTCTTAACTACCATGCTGGCTCTTGTCTCTCTGCCAAGATCTCCCTACCACTGTTCATACAGTGAGTGTACTGAAGGCCCCTTGGCCATCTTTGAGTTTCAGTATTAAACCATGTAATCTCTCTCAGACTGATATGGACAGAATCCTTGCTGCTGTGAAGCCAACCACATGCCTCTTAGACCTGTTGCCCATCGTGGTTGGTTAAAGTTAGTGGGAACAGTCTCCCCTGGTGGACAATGTCAATCTGTCTCTGAGCTCATGGTTCTTTCCAGAGAATTTGAAAAAGGCAGTGTTGAGATTGCTCTGAAAGAAACCATTGTTGGATCCTTTTGGTCCATCCAACTATTGCCCAATGTCGAATATTTCAGTTCTTGGTAAAGTAAGTGAGAGAACAATGGTGGAACAGTTCCAGATTTTTCTGGAAGTTACACCAGCTCTTGACTTATTTCAGTACAGCTTCCAGTCTCACCATCAGTGGTGTAGTGCCAAGGGGATGGGGAGCACAATGCACCAGGCGCACGCCAGGGTGGAGGTGTGACAGGGCGAGGGCATTCCAGGGTGGCAGGGGCATGGCAGGGGTGCAGGGCGCACACGTGCCCCAGGTGCATTTCCTCCTTGTTCTGGCCCTGCTGACCATAGAATAGATACTGTGCAGGTCACCCGCATAGATTATTTCCATAGACAGCTGGATAGAGGTGGGTCAGCACTGCTGTTATTACAGCAGCATTTGACATGGTCAATGGAACTGTTGACGTACTGCCTCACTGATTCTGTATATGTAGGACAGTCTTACAGTGGCTGGTCTCATTCCTCCAGGATCAGAGACAAAGTGTGGTGCAAGGGGAAAGGGTATCTCCATTATACTGTTTGGCATGTAGAGTTCCTCAGGAGGCAATCCTCTCCCCAATTTTATTTAACATCTATTTGCAGTCCCTCACCCAGCTAGTTTAGACTTTCAGGCTGGGTTGTAATCAGTATGCAGATGACACCCAGCTATATAAGTTGATATCCAGATGGTTGGATATGATCCCAGATAAAGGGTTTCCACACCATTGTAACCTTATCCTTTTCAACTGGAGAAAGCAGAGCTTATACTTGGAATTTTCTGCATGCCAAGCATATGCTTTAAAACTGAACCATGGCCCAAGAAAAGCAAGTATGGTATATTACTGGTATCTGGGAAAACTGGATTTGAATCCTGCTCTACTATAGAAGATTACTGGGTAATCTTGGGCTGCTCACATGTTCTCATCTTAACTATCTCACAGTGTTGTTGTGAAGATAAAATGGGGAAGGAGACAATGTTGTAAGCCACTCTGGTTCACATTGGGAAGAAAAGGGGGGTACAAATGAAGTAAGCTAAGATCTCATTGTCCAGCAGTTATTTTTTAATCCTTGTTGCATGTTGGAGTTTTTAGTCTTGCAAAGGTTTCAGAAGAGTTTGCCTGTCTTTTTTTTGGTTTTGATCCATGAAGCGGGACTATCTTAGGCTGATTCCGCATGGGCCAAAAACAGTGGTGTGAAAACGGTGTGAAAACAGTATAAACCCTTTTACACCGTTTTAAACCCTTTTACACCATTTTCACACTGTTTTCACACTGCTGTTTTTGGCCCATGCGGAATCAGCCTTAGTTTGCAATAAATATAATTTATCTTATTTGCTTGTAAACTTGCTTGTGAAATATTAATGATGGTGAATGTGGTTTGACTAACCAAAACTTTGAAGATCAAATATCAAAATAGGGAAAAAAGATTGGGAGAAAAGATTATGAGTTCTCTGCTCAAAGCAGTTGTTGTTCTAAAACAGGGGTAGGGAACCTGCGGCTCGAGAGCCGCATGCGGCTCTTCTGCCCTTGCACTGCGGCTCCATGAAGGCGAATACCGCACAACCCCATCCTTCGCCTTTCGCCACCCTGCGGAAATTCAGCAGAGGCGGAGGCCGCATCCATGCATGGCTTTTAATCTACTCAGAATGAGCGGCGTAAAAGGTTAAAAAAACCCAATATATACAGTGTTATCTTTATTTTAAATGTCAAAAATTATTTGTGGCTCCAAGTATTTTCTTTTCCCATGGAAAACGGTTCCAAATGGCTCTTTGAGTGTTAAAGGTTCCCTACCCCTGTTCTAAAACCAGTGTTAAGTTTTATTGGTTTTGTTTACTACATTGGAGTAGATTTTCCAGTAATTTTTTTTTAAAAATAAAGACCTTTGAAAAAAGATTTATAGTATCTCTGGGTTTTATGTCTCCCAAGTGGTGCTTTTGTGGAATTTTTTTAAAAAATATTATATTATATTAATTTCAAATTTTTGGGCCACCTTGAGCATAAAGAATTACATATATATTGTGTTAATATATCAATCAGTCATGTTGAAATGCAACACTACCTGGTAAAGACACAGTCCTTGTGCTGATAAAACACATACATCCATAGGGTGAGAAATTGGTACAGCAAAAGAGAGGAGCAAAGCTTAGGATTATGTTTTTTCAGGTCTCATTCCCACATCTTGTGATGGCATTATATTGTAATAAAGTTGATGTATGGAAGTTGACATGTTTTCAGTAGAAAGACCCAGAAAACTGCTTCCTATCTCTTCCCTCACTTCCCCACAGCTGCAATGGAGGTTTCAGTTCTGGCTAACTTTGCTGTCAGTCATGACACACCAAAGTGACTCCATAAGACACATTCACATATCTCATGTGCCAAGCCATGTAGCATGGGCCTCTTTTGGCATGTCCGTAGACCACAGAAAAAGCACTTTGAATTGACAACAAAATACCAAGGCTCATAAGAAAGTGGGAAAGACATAATTGCTAATATTTGTCGTCCTAGAGCCCTTTCAGGTGATGTGCCTCACAATTTTGATGCAAACAAGCCCACTATTGCCACTGGGTTTACAAGAACAAGAGATCCCACAGAGGTAAGTTAGGACCCCATACCTCAAAGTGGGAGTCCTAAAGATGCTCCATACATAACCCTAGGTGTGCTCAAACATTTGTGAGTTCTGAACTTCCACCCTTGCAATATGGAGGAACTGAGGATTTGCTTTGCAATCCTTCCTTACTTGATAGATAGTGGCTATGCAACACACAGGCAACACAAAGTAAGTTTTCAGGTTTCAGACAAAGGAGGACTGTTTCTCACAAACACCAAATACAGTTTAAACTCCCATATGTGCCAGTGCAGGCAGTGGAAAACACAATCTGAATTGTTGGTGGAAACCTAACAGTCTTTGCTACCGGATGGTCAGACTGTCATGTTTCATTCTTTCTTGCAGGATCAAAGCTCAGGTATATGGGACTGTACAAAAAAAAGCTACAGACAAAATTTCAGTGCAACTTCCTACATGGAAGAGGTGAGTATTTTCCAGATGACCACAATCTCTTTCTTCCTAAAACAGAATCCATAAAAAGTACTAGTTGGAGAGTGACGTCCAGGGCTGTGGGATACAATGATCCATATCTGTTCTCAGTCACTCAGCCATTGAGCTACTAATTGTAGGTACTGGGTTTTCCAGCTTTTATAGTTTTACTCATCACCCTCCCAAATCATTGTTCTCTTTTGAGGAAACATGGTGATTCTCTAATACTTAGGAATATGTCCTATCTCCATTCCATGTAGACTACCAGTGAAGAATGCAGCATCAGCCATAGGTAGAAGTTGAAATCCAGTGGTACCTTTCCATAGTTGCCATCTTGATCCACTACTATGCCTTTTCAGAAAACATGACACATATCAATATCTAGCATGGAGATGCAATGAAGGGAAATCTTTCCACATTACCATGCTGTCTGTCTTGCAATAAAATTCTGTTTGTGCCTGAAAGCATGCCTTTGTCTAAGGAGCTTACAGTTTACAATCCTTAATGATATTTTGGAACATAGTCTTAAAACATTGAAAGCCTTTAAGATTAGAACCTAAATTTAAAAAGATGGAAGGATATTTCATATGAAGATGAGGGAGTACATTAGAACTGATCTTTGGCCTGGTAGCCCACAGTTGTCAGAAGAGACAAATAATACTAATGAACTGTGACAGGAACCAGTTAGCCAGGCAACAAATATCATTCTACAGCTCACTGCTGTGACAGCATCTGAAATTAGATTACAACTCATGAAATAAACTGAAAATACAAAAATGCCATAGGACTCTCTAGGAGCAGCATAAGAAATAAAACAAAAGCTCAAAGAAAAATACTCCATGTAAGGTAGTTAGTGTGTTTTCAAATGTTATATGATGGCATTTGAGCACATCAAATAATTATTACAGAAGAAAAATATGCGTGTTGATTTCAGGGATGATCCATAGTTCAGTGGCAGAACATCAGTTTTGCCTGCAGGATCAATCCCTGTTATCTCCATTTAAAGTGATGTGAAAGACCTCAACCTAACACCCTGGAGAATAGTTGCCAATCAGAGACAGTGACCTTAAAACCAAATATATGACTCAATGTAAAGCATTATCATTTGTTCTAAAACTGTGAGCAGAAGATTGAGCAATATGATGATGTTTTGATGCTTCTTGTCATGAAATAGAAACCAAACTAGTCAGAATTATTACTGTTTTCTGTGAATTTACTATGGAAAAGTTGCTGTGATGGATCTAAGGAGCAGACGAGGTAGAAAGGCGAAATGTGAAGTGTTAATCCCTTACAGAGCCTGATTGTGCGACAGGCTGGAAGTGAGAGCTTCAAACAAGATTTGAGGGAGTTCACGTGTGAGGTCCAAGAGAGCTGCCAGGTTTAGTGCTTTTGGAAGACTTGTGGTTTTGATGGGAAGAGAGTATTGGGGGAAGAGAGACAGTACTCTAGCCAGGAAGGGAATTTACTTCCAGGGAGAGAAGGAATTTCAGCCCAGGTTCTTAAAGCAGAGCTAATTCACCTTTTGGACAGAATGAGTAGAAATGAGGAAACAGACTTAGAAAGAGTTTGTGTCAGAGAAGGACTATTTTCTTGTCAGAAGGGGAAATCCCACTGTGTGTGGGGCCGTTTCCGCACGGCCAAAAGCAGCGACGCGATGACGTCGCAAATTGCGACGCATCCCAAAAAAAGCGTTCACACAGACAGGCGGAGCTGCGGGCGTCCGCAGCCCCGCAGAAATGTGACGGTTCGCACGGAAGCGCTGCGGAAGCGGCGTCTCGCGACGTTGCGCCTGCGCACTTGCGAAGCCGTGCAGGCCCGACGCCATTTGTGACGACAGCTCCGTGGCGGCTGTTACGCGAAGTCTTGGCGTCGATGCGTCACATGGGGAAAAAGAGTGGTTTTAAGCGTTTTCTGCATACACCGTCTTCGCGCCGGTTTAGCGTTTTCGCGACGGCGCGACTGCGCACCTCCGCCGCTGCGCGTGCGAACGCTCTCGCTCTGACGCTTCTTTTTCCGTTGCGACGACGTCATATTTTGCCCGTGCGGAAACGGCCTGGGAGAAGAATTCTGTCCTTAGAAGAATTTATTCAAATCAGTGGTGGGATTCAAATAATTTAACAACTGGTTGTTTACAAGCACCATTTTAACAACCAGTTCTGCCATAGTGGTGTGAACCTGCTGAATCCCACCACTGCTTCAAATGCTGTGAGCTAATCCTTGGGTTTGAGAAGTCCAAAGGGGAAAGTGATTTTGTTACCCAAAGAATGAAGTTTGTTCCCTCTTGGTATGGGAATTAACAGGAACAGACCTCATGTAACCTCAGCTTGTGGGTTCTGTGGGGCAGTACTTGGAATGAGTTGCAACAACAATTTTTAAACAACAAAATGGTTTACTTTTCTTTACAATTAACACTTTTAAAACATCAACATTTAACGTTACAATTCAAGGTCCTGTTCAGGTTGCATTTCAAGTCCTTCTATTTACAGTCTACTGATATTGCCAAGTCCAATTTCTTCTTTGCAAGTTGGCTGGCTCCTGAAGACTCCAAGGGCTTGATGAACAGGTTGCAACATGATGAAGGTTTCCAGGAGAACTCTCACCCATTACAACCACAAAAGAAAACCCTGAAACAATAAACTCCAACATTTTGCTTATAGCAAAAACAACAACTACCTTCCCAGTAGTTTCCAACAATATTGCAATTACCTTAACAAGGTGTTAAGGGCTTATAGAAATCAAGGTCCGAGTCTGGTAGCCTTGTTCTTCTGCAAAAGAGCTCTTTCAGCCTCTCTGCTGCTCCGAGTCTCCACCCCCTTACTGGGTCAACCCATTCTGGGCCAATCCATTCTGGGCATGGGGGTTACATTCTCCCCCACTAAAATTCTGTGGTCCCGACAGTAATTACAATGCAACTCTTGAAATCATTGCACAATGATTTCCCCAGAGATTCCTGTACTTGGAGGAACCACATTTGGTGCATCTGAATGCAGAACATTGTCTTTCCCTTGCAAGGATTTCCAACTGTTCCAAACTTAGCTGCACTGGAAGTTTGCAAAACTTTCCAGCAAATGTTGCTATTCAACCAATTAGTTTGCAGAAGGGATGGGGGGTTGCAACTGGAATCCCCTCCTTCATGCAACTGCCAAACAGAATCACGTGCTTCAAATTCACATAGCAACATCTCTTGAACTTACAACACATAACAAAACAGTTATATGGGGATCAAACCCCAACTTGCTGCACACTTCCATTGCAAGCAATTTATATTTGCAATCTCACTTCCAAGCCCCACGTTGGGCGCCATTTGTAACCTCAGCTTGTGGGTTCTGTGGGGCAGTACTTGGAATGAGTTGCAACAACAATTTTTAAACAACAAAATGGTTTACTTTTCTTTACAATTAACACTTTTAAAACATCAACATTTAACGTTACAATTCAAGGTCCTGTTCAGGTTGCATTTCAAGTCCTTCTATTTACAGTCTACTGATATTGCCAAGTCCAATTTCTTCTTTGCAAGTTGGCTGGCTCCTGAAGACTCCAAGGGCTTGATGAACAGGTTGCAACATGATGAAGGTCTCCAGGAGAACTCTCACCCATTACAACCACAAAAGAAAACCCTGAAACAATAAACTCCAACATTTACAACATAGCAAAAACAACAACTACCTTCCCAGTAGTTTCCAACAATATTGCAATTACCTTAACAAGGTGTTAAGGGCTTATAGAAATCAAGGTCCGAGTCTGGTAGCCTTGTTCTTCTGCAAAAGAGCTCTTTCAGCCTCTCTGCTGCTCCGAGTCTCCACCCCCTTACTGGGTCAACCCATTCTGGGCCAATCCATTCAGGGCATGGGGGTTACACTCGCAATGCAGGAAATCAAGAAACCAGAAGTTTGACAATTTTATTATAGAACAATAATAATAGAAGGTACACAAGCAGTTTAACAACACACAGAGAGAGTTTCAAAAAGCCTAGGGTTTAGTCTGAGGCAAAAATATGGGTTTGGAATTGTAGAGGTCATTGTGGGCAGGACTATATTTACCAGTTCTAAGAGGAGAAGCAGAGTCAACACCCCGCCCCCTGTGGATGCAGAAAAAGGGATGAGTACAGTGGAAATGAACCAAAGGCAGCTCAGGGTCCAAAGGGCAAGGGATCCTCATTTGGAAAGACCCTCTGGTGATGCTATAGGGGAAAAATTGACCCTCTGGTGATGCTAAGAGACGCAAATTTCCTGGACAAAGCAAGGTTCCATTCTCAGGAGAGAACAATCCTGTGGAAATGGCTCAAATGAATCAGAGCCAGTGAAAGCCTAGTTCTTGGTTAAGTTTTAGGAAGGGTTGATGAATTTACAACTCAGGGCATTCCAATTCAAAGTAAAGTTTGATGATTTTCTGGTAGTAAAGACAGGAACAGTTATTATTAGATTGGCTAGGGAAGAAAGGAATTAGGAAAGCTAATTGTGTTGAGGCTGAGTAGTGTTTGTATATCCTTTGTGAGCTACATGACAGATGTGGCTTTTCCAAGATTTTGGCTTTTGTTATCCAGATTGCATTGTTCACTGCTGTGTATACTTGATTAAGGAGTGGGGTGAAGAGGAAAGTGGTGAGTATCAATGACCAGAATTAAGATTTGGCATCCATCTTAGTCTGAACTGGCTATGACACTACGAAAAAGAAGTGACTCGTACAGCGTATCTCATAAACTGCCCCCCCCCATCTTGCCATAGGCTTGCATTCCAACAAGTTGTGAGAATACTCTTTTTCATATACTTTATAAGCACCAGAGTTACCATGTGAACCTCTTGGTGCTAGCTTAAATATATTCTGTGAAACATTTAAATAGTTTATCATTTTTTAAAAGCATTAATAACTCTGTGACAAACTGATGCTTTTCAGCAAGCCAATTACCATCTGTGCTGATAGCATCTTAATATTTGTGAATAAAATCTGTTCTTTTCTTGTTTGACAATAGTCCCTCCTTACCTAGTCTCCTGAAGTTTTAATAAGATTCTACTATTTATTTCTTAAACTTTAAAGAAGCTTCTTATGTGGTTATCTGAGGTAAAACAGACAGGGAGGGTGAAGGGAACTGGGATCACCTCTGTTCCCTAAGCTGGTTCAGTTAGACATTTATTTTAAAGAGGAACAGGATGAGGAACAGGATGGGACTGTGCTTTGGTGATTACTTGAATTCTGCAAGTCTGCTTCTCAGGATCACTTGGTGTGGAGATCATGCACAGATATTTTTCTTCCGATCTAAACTAAGCAAACCAAATCTAGGATACTGACGTACAGCCAATAATCAATCTTGACTAAGGGCAATTCCGCACATGAGTAAAATAGGTTCGACCCATTTCCCTGAGAAGGGTACTGACCTAGGTCGAAGCCATTGTTGTTCCCCACTGCAACCAGCTTGATCCCAGCTCAGAGGGTGGAATCACCCTGTGCCTCTTTGCCGCTCCGTTCCGATTGGCTACTGTTCTATGGCCATGTTCCGTCTATCCCCACACACGTTATAAAAAAAACTGTCACAGGAATGGAGGGACGAAGGTGGCGTTTTTTGATTGGCCAGCTGTACGCATGCCCAAAACACTCAGCTGTGATTGGCTGAATGGGGGACTCCTGGCACCAGAGATTCCGCACTTTACTGGAATCGAGCTGAGTTCGAGCGTAGTTCCCTGAAAAAGTAGTAGTTCCCAACTGGAGTTGGAAATTTGACCGTTACACAGGGCAGAGCTGGTACAAAACCACGTCGATCCCAGTGGTTGTGCGGAGCACTTAGGTCGAACGCAGCTCGAACTTAGGTCGATAACTCAAGTGCGGAATCGACCTAAGAGACTGATCTCTCCACCCTACTATTTCACTACCTATTTACCTTGATCCTTCAGCCTGGTTACTTCCTTCATTAACTGTCTATTACAGTGGTGGCGAATCTATGGCACGGATGCCAGATGTGGCACTCAGAGCCCTTTCAGTGGGCACACGTGCACAGAGTTCATCATGTGGGGGGAGTGGAAAATCACCCCTCACACACACATCTAGGCTAGCCTGGGCATGATCCTTTACTTGGGAGTAAGCTCAGTTGCTGGCAATGGGGCTTGCTTCTGAGTAAACCCTCCTAGGGTCGTGATTCACCCATTTGAAGCGTTGCACGGTTGCTTCACCAAGCTTTCTCCTGAGTTACGTGCGCCTCGGAGCCAACCATTTTTTCTAAACTAAAACCTCAGTATTCAGGTTAAATTGCTGTGTTGGCACTTTGCGATAAATAAGTGGGTTATGGGTTGCAATTTGGGCACTCGGTCTCAAAAAGGTTCACCATCACTGGTCTATTACCTTTACCTTGCCTGCTGATACCCTTGAGTTCTTGGTGGCTGGGCAGTATGGGCCTACATATTTGTGACTATGAAAATTCATGCCAGAATACCTTTCTTTACACTTTCAGGCATTACTTGTATCTGTCACTTATGCTTTTTCAGAGTTGTAAAAAAGACTGAAATGTGAATTTGTGTGTTCACATTTGAAATTACACAGGACCCTGTTGAAATTACACAGGACCATCCTTTGGTCTGAGTAGCTATTCAGTCTTAGGTATTATTGCATTGAGCTCATCTGTGACCCCAGTTTCAGTCTTGGAAGAATGAGCATCACACTCAGCCGATATTCATTTGACTAGTCAGTTCCCCATGGAATGGAAGAATGGAATCTGTTGGAAAGTGCTGGGTCTGAGGTGATACATCTATGGCATTTATATACTATGACATTTCCATGAAATTATTTAATACTTTGGCTTTTAATAGGAGATGTTTCATAGAAAAAGAGTAGACAGGAACAGCATGGTAACTTTGGGTTTCTGTAACATTTATCTTCACATGTGATGTTGCCAAATGTCTTGCATGAATGAGTGAGAACAAAATAAATATTATAGGATTAAATTTTCTGTATGCCTGGTGTTCTTTCTCTTTTTGTTGACCATAAAAGGCTAGGATGGAATTTTACATATAATGTGGAGTACTAAGTGTGAAAAGTAAAATCTTTGTGGCCTGTGACTTTGCAATTATTATGTAGTCTTATACAGCTGCTAATTATATGTGTATTTGATCACATAGAACTAAGAAGATAAATGAGTTTTACAATACCCATTTATTTCTCCATCTGTCCACAGAAGTTTAATGAATTTAGCTATCCTTCTGGAGAAAAATATTAGCTAAACGTTATTAAAACATTTTCCTTTTATTTCCTTGCAGTTATTATTGATTAATTGAATGCAATCCTTGAGAGTGCCACAGAGGGATGAAATTTGTTTCCTCACATGATGAAGCAGAGAAGGCTTATCAAAGGAACAGAAACATTATTATTAAATCATTCCCTCTAATAGTAAAGTTCACAGTTGAGAGCCTTTTGCAAATGGAGGCACAGACATGCAAGGAAGGGATTTCCGCATTTTGAAGGGGCTCACCTGATATTAAAAAAATTCTAAATTTTAAGAAAGACCCACCAATGGCTATTGAAGGTGGAACATTCTGTCTAATCTCTAGACTGCTCAAAATATTTAGTTGAAGAAATGCAAAAGAAAAAAAAAACAGAGATGGGAGAGAAGAGGGAGGCAATCGCTGTGAGCCTCTAAATCTGTCTGTAAGAAAAACTTGATAACTAGCTGTTCAGTCAAGGGGTTTGTGGTAAGCTCTCAACGCAAGAGATGCTGGTTACTGTAGATGCTGTTCTGCAGCAGTTTATTCAACTATTCACCTATGAAAAAATTAGTAGCATCAACCCAGGACTATACATTTTAGTCAAATGAATGTATCCAAGTGACCTTATTAACTTACCTAGCTCAAGTGTGGCTACCAGCAGCATTACCTGAACTATGAATCTGACGAGTTTTCATGTTTATTTTAAATACCCTATTGTTCATTACTTGGGTTAGTATGCCATTACAGGGCTATCATAAAATAATGTTCATGAACAAAAGGGCAAAGGTTTGCTTTATCCCATTGTGATCCCAGACTCGGGTTGAAATGCAAATAGTGCAGTACATTACAGAAATCAAGTAGAGCAAATCAGTGCTGGATGGGGTATTTCCTGAGAACAGCATGGTTGCTGCTTTGAGTTCTGTGATAGAAGTTCTACCACAGAACTCAAAGCAGCAGCCATGCTGTTCTCAGGAAATAAATAGAACAGGAAATAAACAGATATAAATAGGTATAAATAGAACAGATAAAAAGATAAGTGGGGCCTTCTTCATATAGTAGAAACATTCTGCATTTACTGTAACATTATCCTGCCTTACATTGTCCTGAACTGTGGATTTTTCTATCTTTCAGCTTCAGAAATGGAGGAATCTCTCTGAAGAAGACCCAACCTGACTTCTTATATAAATCATTCTCTTAAAAACTCTGGCTTTGTTGCTGTGTCCTTTTCAGGATGGCCGAAAAGGCTCCTCCAGTGATAAACAGAAAGTCTTCAAGGTCAACTCAATCCTTGCCACCAGAACCAGTGGAGATAATCAGGAGCAAATCATGTTCGAGGAGAGTCAGAATCAATGTAGGTGGACTCAACCATGAAGTTCTATGGAGGACTTTAGATAGACTTCCACGGACACGATTAGGGAAGCTCAGAGACTGCAACACTAATGATTCCTTACTAGAAATCTGTGACGACTATGATCTCAGTGACAATGAATATTTCTTTGATCGACACCCTGGTGCTTTCACTTCCATTTTGAATTTCTATAGGACAGGGAAGCTACACATGATGGAGGAAATGTGTGCCCTCTCTTTTGGCCAGGAACTAGATTACTGGGGGATTGATGAAATATATTTAGAATCTTGTTGCCAGGCACGATACCATCAGAAGAAAGAACAAATGAATGAAGAATTAAGGAGAGAGGCAGAGACTATGAGAGAAAGAGAAGGGGAAGAGTTTGATAACACCTGCTGCCCAGATAAAAGGAAAAAACTCTGGGACTTGCTGGAGAAACCCAATTCCTCTGTGGCTGCAAAGGTAGGAAGAAAGGATGAAGTCAATATATATATACTGTTGCTTGTACATCATGCTAAATTGAAAACATTTATTTTTGAGATTGCTGGTTTTATATGCTGTCTTAAATTTCTCGTGGGGGGGGGGAAGTACAGGTCTCAATCCAGTTTGTGGTTGCCTGTGCTAAGCATTAGAATGCCTCCTAACACAAAGACTGGTTGAAGTACCCTTTGGTGTAAGGGCTTTGGACCCTCATAATATTGATGAATGCTGTAATTCCAGCCTGAGGCCATTGAAAGTGCAGTCAGTCTGGCTAATTCTCAGGCCTGATACACAAATTTTCTATTTGCTGTGTTCTTACACATGTTTGTTTGTTTGTTTGTTGAGAAATAGTGTGTGAACAGAAGATGTGCTTTTCATAGATTGTCTTCTTAAGCTTCAGTTTTATAACTGTGGTTAATAATAAAATTACTACTGTTAGTATGAATTGGTTTAGTACAGGGGTAGGGAACCTGCGGCTCGAGAGCCGCATGCGGCTCTTCTGTCCTTGCACTGCGGCTCCATGAGCCGAGCCGCTGGCCCCATCCTTGCCCGCACTGCAGGCAGCAGGGCGAGCGCACCAATGGCCCGCGGCCGGTTGGGCCGTGCCGCGGGCTTCCCCTCTCGTCCACCCCATTCGAGCGGGACGGGCGCGTTCCCGGCGGCTGGCGAGGCCGAGCCGCTAGCCCCATCCTTGCCTGCCCTGCAGGCAGCAGGGCGGATACATCCATGCGCTTCTCAGAATGAGCGGAGTAAAAGGTTAAAAAAACCCAATATATATAGTGTTATCTTTATTTTAAATGTCAAAAATTATTTGCGGCTCCAAGTGTTTTCTTTTCCCGTGGAAAACGGGTCCAAATGGCTCTTTGAGTGTTAAAGGTTCCCTACCCCTGGTTTAGTATCATACTGACTTTCTTTTTGTCAGAAATTGTAATGTTTTTAAAAATCATGAACCGCCTTGTTTAGATAGTTCCTTGTAACAACTTTGTCATCTGGGTTTCCAAGCATTTTGGGAAAAGTGTCTGCTCAAGTTTTAGCTCTGTTAAGTATCTAGACAAGGTTGATTTTAAAAGTTTTGCTCTCTCTCTCTCTTTATATTTGTACATAGGCTGCTGTGGATGAAGAACACTTTAAAAAATTAGAGATGCCGGGTAGGCAGACTGGTTTCCGTTAGTAGCTACATGACATGTAGAAAGTTTTAATACATTCTTGATAGTGTTATGTTTGGAAATAAAAAAAACTAATAGTTTCAATGCATAAACATTGCTGATGGTATTACCCACTATAAAGGGATACATAACTAATTCCCTCCCGCAACTGTAACATCCAGAAAAGGGACTTCAAAATTGAGTGGCAAGAGATCTAAAACTCTGGGTGGCCGGGGGATAATATGCACTCAAATCAAGTCAAAAACCTTTGATGGCATATTAAACATGCACTCTTACTTTGGCATTTCAGAAGAAAACACAAAACTAGAAAGCATAAGTTTAGTTATTGTTTGTTTGTCCAATTTAATATACCTTCCACCCCAAAAGGCTCTGTGCAGTTACTATTACTGCACAAACGGAGCCTAAAATGTCTAAGCCACTGTTGGGGTATATATCTGATACCATCTTATATCAAATAAGTTCTACAGGCTTTAATGGATAAACTGGATGCAAATATGTTCGTTCGTTCTTTCTTTCTTTCTTTCTTTCTTTCTTTCTTTCTTTCTTTCTTTCTTTCTTTCTTTCTTTCTTTCTTTCTTTCTTTCTTTCTTTCTTTCTTTCTTTCTTTCTTTCTTTCTTTCTTTCTTTCTTTCTTTCTTCAAATACATACTTCCAAGGTGTATTTTATGAATATATTTATTTACATGATAGTTCCTACTTAATCCATTTTTGAATGAAAGCTCAAGCTCCAGTACAACCCTGGTTCAACCGTGCAGTATTCTTCTGATCCCTAGTTTACTATTCAGCAGCAATGTTTTAACATTCACAGTTAAATATTCTGACTATGGTTATTTTGCCTATACAAACAGAATTGAAATTATTGCTTTTGCTAACCCAGGATCCCTGCAGCAGAATGTTACTAACTAGCCATGCTCAAATTCCCAGAGACAAATATGGAGAAGTTGGATTATGGAGCTGATAGATTGAATTCCTATAGAACAAGGTTAAATCAAAAGCTTTCTATAACTTAGCTCGCTGATTCAAAAACTACTGTTGTTTATGCCTTCAGTTTCACAAGGGTAGTGATACTCTCTTTGAAGGAAAATAATTGCTCTGGGAGAAATAAATGCTGTACAGAAATGCTGCATTTTCTTTACATCAGTCAGTATTATGATTGCCAACTTCCAGATGGAGCTTGAAAATCTCCAGAGTATGCAAAACTCTTAAGGAAATGGCTGCTATAGAGAATAGATTGTCACACTGAGTCATTCCCTTCCCCAACCCCTGCCCTCAGGCACAACTTCCAAAACTCCAGGAATTTCCCAACCTGTAATTGGCAAAATTTAGGCGGATTCCGCATGGGCCAAAAACAACGGTGTAAAATGGTTTAAAATAGTGTAAAAGAGTTTACACCATTTTCACACAATTTTCACACTGCTATTTTTGGCCCATGCGGAATTCTCCTTACAGTGTTTCTAAATTAAAAACTGATTTAGAAAGATATGGCTTCCACTCCAGAAAAATCTTGGGAATTAGAATTAATAAACATGTTAAGATTTCAGTTATAGATTCTATACATATCTTCACAAAACCAAAGTTTCCAGGGGAAGGAAAGTGTCAGTATATATGAACTTTTTTATATGCGTACATAAAATCATGCACATTCTTGGGGGACCAAAATATAGCCCTAGAACATGACTGTACTTCATTTCACTCCAACCTCTCCCCTGCCCACCTGCCCATCAGCCTCCAATCCCCCTGAGCAGGGAGGGAAGGAGAATGACTCTGCCCAACCACCCAAGTCATGCAGCTTGGATTGGTATGCTGATGTTTGGTATCTGGGTATTCAGTATTGGATATCTGGGTATTAACTCTGTTGGGTATTCACTGTGGTATTTGCCATACTGGCAGACATCTGCACAATTGAACATGCAATAAAGACATCGTCGAAGGCTTTCACGGCCGGAATCACTTGGGTGCTGTGTGGTTTCCGGGCTGTATGGCCGTGTTCTAGCAGCATTCTCTCCTGACGTTTCGCCTGCATCTGTGGCTGGCATCTTCAGAGGATCATCTGATCCTCTGAAGATGCCAGCCACAGATGCAGGCGAAACGTCAGGAGAGAATGCTGCTAGAACACGGCCATACAGCCCGGAAACCACACAGCACCCAAATAAAGACATCTTCTGTGAACTACCTTGTTAACTAACAGTGCAGTCCTATGCAAATTTACTCCAGCCTAAATCTACTGAAACAAATGGACTTAGACTGGAGTAACTTTACATAGGATTGCTGATATATGCATAGAGTTATAAATAATGACTTCAACTCTTTGAACAAAGGCAGACTCATTTAGCCCTTCCCAATAATCACTCTGGCTCATTCCGCACACGCAGAATAATGCACTTTCAAGCTGCTTTCAGGGCTCTTTGAAGCTGTGTGGAATGGCAAAAACAGTTGTGAAAGCAGCTTGAAAGTGAATTATTTTGCCTGTGCGGAATGAGCCTCTGTGTAATCTGGCCAAAGAGTTTAATTGTCAGAGTACTTATATACTGCAAAGTAGTACCATCAGAGTAGATAATTTCAAACACTGCAAGCTAGAGAAGTAATGGCATGCATAAAATGTATGCTTTCTAAAACAGATTATTGCTTCTTTAATAATTAAGAAACCATTAATATTTTATGACATCATAAGTTATGTTTTTCTCATAAGTGAAATATTCCATAATGTCAATGATTTTGCAGGTTGCAGAATAAGAAATATGACTCTTCATTTTCTTGTAGAATGTTGGAAACTTTGGGCTTAAATCATGCCACATTTAGATCATAAAGGGTTGAGGCTGACATATTCTCAGAGAAACTAATTTCATTGTTATCACATCTACACTTCTGTGGACAAATACTTTGCAATGAATGCTAAAAAAAGGTCTGTATTTGATTAGCTGAGAATTGGGTGACAAACTTCAGGTGGGTACTGAAGAACTGATTTTCAGACTACAGAGATCAGTTCCCATGGGAAAAAAATGGCATCTTGCAGGACAGACCACATGGCATCCCCTCCCTGTTGAACTTCCCCCTGTATCCCATGGAAAAGATATTCACACCCAGAGGGGGAGCTACGAGGGGACTGGGGTGCACGTGTTGCACTGGGCGCATGCCGGGGGGAGAAAATTGCCCCCACCCACAGCACCCCATTCCCTGTGGCACCCCCACCCCCATACTTACCTTACTGAAACAGTACAGGCTGGAGAAGCAGCCTGTTCCCTTCAGGCTGAAAACAGCCTGGCGGGAACTACATTTCTTAGGAGACCTTGCAAGCCGCAAGATCTCATGGGAAGTGTAGTTCCCACCAGGCCATTTTCAGCCTGAAGGGAACAGGCTGTTTATCCAGACTGAAGTAAGGTAAGTGGGGGGGGGGCGCAGCTGAGGGGGTGGAAAACACAGAGTACGCACCGGGCGCACTCTGGCCCAGCTACGCCTCTGTGCACCCCCATAAGGGAGGAAGTGATTTTTATTTAAGTAAAAATCATCTGCCTGATGCAGGAGCTCTTCAACTCCCCCCTCAATCTGCTCTTGGGAATCCCCCCCATCCCCCATGAACAGCCTTTTGGGGGGAGGTGTTTTGACTGCAGTGGGAAGGGATAGGGGAAAGTTATGCTTCCATATGTGAACTTTAGATAGGATCCAACACATCCCACTTTTCAGAAAAAAAACTATTTAGGTGGCTTCCAACACAGCATTTTAAAAAAACAATACTATAATAATAAAATGCAGTAACATCATAAATTGCAAAAGATACAAGCTAAGCCAAATACCAAGAGAAACATTCTGATTCTGTAACAAACCAGGATCCAATATCAGCATACAGAATAAAATCATGATAAAAAATAAGGTGGCTGCAATTATCATATCAGCACAAATGGCCAACAAAAAGGTTTTTTAACAGTTTTCTGAAACTTTGAAGAAAAGGAGCCTGATATACCTCCAGAGGAAGAGGTTTCCAGAGTCTTGGCTCTGCCATCAAGAAGGTCCTGAACCAAATATCTACCTGCTAAACCTTTAATGGCAGTGAGTCACAGACTGGAATCTTTCCAGCTGATCTAAGTGTTGGCTTGTGCTGGTAAATAGATTCTGGACCAGGGCTGACCAGCAGATAGTAGATGTCTAGGTATGGCTTGGCCCTTATCAATAATTTGCATGCTTAATAAGGAGAAAGACTGTGCTAAGGCGAGCTAAAGAAGACAAAAGTAGTGAAGATAGTATTCAAACTGCAAGACCTTGGGAATCCTCAGAGCTTGTAAGGAGCCAACTCAACTGGTAGTGGGTGACTGCTGTTTACTGAAAGGACAGATGAGACCGAGTTGAAGTGATTGACAATTTGGAAGAATTAGCTATTTTCTTCCTGGTTTGTTTAAAAAGAAAAACAACAGAATCACTGTGATCTAAACCTAAGCTCCTCATTGGGCCCTGCACCCTAGTCAAGAGTTGCCCAGTTCCTTTGCCTGACAGGTAAGGGGAATTGTCCCAGAGTCCCAGGACAATGAGGCAAGAATAAACACTCCATCTGTGTACTGTCGAAGGCTTTCACGGCTGGATTCAACTGGTTGTGGTGGGTTTTCTGATCTGTGTACCAGACCATGACCACACAGCCCAGAAAACCCACTACAATCACTCCCTCTATGGTTTTTGTGGGAAGAACTCCTGCCTGCTGAAGAAGACAGTTGTGGCATCTTGGATCACACCCAAGGTCTAGAGGTTACAGTATAACTTACTGGGCTGTGACATGTGCAGGGTGGATCATGCATAGAACTCTCCCGTTCTATAGAAGTAAGTCACAAGCCTTTATTGGCATAAAATAAACATACAAAATCAGCATACAAAATTTGCCCATTATTGCTCACAATTATAGACACTGGTACTAAAATACTAAATACTAAAATATATACATGGTCCTTCTGTAACTATAGGACATTCCTTCAGCTAAGTTAACTCACTTAAACGTCATCGGATACTGACAGAAGCTAGAAAAATTACTGCTGGCTATATGTGGTCATAATACATAGACATTGGTTGGTATTCATCTAGACTTATGTGTCTATTATTGTTAGCAGAAATTTTGCTACATTCTCACACACTGTGGGATCCATGTTGTTCAAAAGCATAGGTATCTTAAGAGCATCAGTTAGATTGTTATACAGAAATGGGATAAGTGCAGATTGTGACATTCTGATTTTTGCAAACCTTACACAATGAAAGAGGGTATGATCGAGTGTCTCCACCTGACCCATATTGCATGGACATAGCCTCCTCTGTTTATCAATTTGTTGATATCTGCCATAGAGCAGCATAGAAGGCATTAGATTGAATCTGGCCAGTGTTAAAGCTCTTCTTAATTTAGGGTTGGTGATCCACTGTAAATAATTGGCCATGTGTCCTTGTTCAATTGGAATAAGCAGGGTCAGGGGAACACGTTTTCCTCGCAGCTGTTATCATATCCCGATACTCTTGTTCTAATAGCTTAGTTTTCAAGCAGCTATATGCTTCTGATAGGGAAAGAGGGACTAACGACTCTAATGAAAAGCCAAGAGTGTTGATTTTTCCCTCAACTAGTTTCAGCCACCCAGAATTTGCATAGTCGGAAAGCATGAGGTGTAACAAACTGGAGTGATCCTGCAAATAGTGGATACGTAGCCAGTATCTGACAGTTCTCAGCCAGGCCATCGTGGCATATGATATTTGCCCGAGTTCTAAACATAGGGCTGCATATGAAGCACAGTTTGGTAAGCCCATAATTTTGTGGAAGAAACGGGACTGGGCTGTGTTTATATTTTTGTTTATAGCTCCGATCCAAATAGGTGCTCCATAGAGGAGCTGAGAGCCGCATTTAGCATTGAACACCTTCAATGCGGATGGTATATACTGGTGGCCCACAGTGAAAAAAGAAACGCTGAATTGCTAGGGCACTGTTGTTAGCTGCAGCGAGTGCTAATTTCCTATGTACTGCCCAATTAAGGTTGCTAGTAAGAGTTATGCCCAAATATTTGAACTGGTTAACTTGTTCTATGGATCTGTTATTGATGGTCCATGTATGACTAGGGGGTCTTCTAGCGAAGACCATTATTTTGGTTTTTTCATAGTTAATTACCAGTTCGTTCCTCTTACAATATTCAGCACAGCAATTTAAGAGACGAGGGAGACCAACTTTAGTGTGGGAAAGAAGAACAGTGTCGTCAGCATGCATACAATGCTAGCGAGACGCGATGTTTAGTGCTTAGTTTGGGAACATGCCCATTGGCCTTCTGGAGGGTTGGCACTAGATCACTAAGGAATATATTGAACAAAGTGGGGCCAATGTACAGCCTTGTTTGACCCCTCTGGTTGTGATGATATTTTCTGTGAGCAGTCCTTTTGTTGCGGCTCTTATTCTGCAGCTAGTGCAAGTGTGTAGCTGTTTTATAAGAAACAGTAGTCTGGGGTCCATGTGTAACGCCGTCAATTTTCTCCACAGTAAGGCTCTAGATATGGAGTCAAATGCCCCTTTTAAATCCAGGAAGGCTGCAAACAGTTTACGGTTATTATGAGTTATACTTTTGTTAGCTAAGTGTGCTAAAACTGTTACATGATCCAGTGTTGATTTATTTTTAGTGAATCCAATTTGCTCCGGTCCTATTACTTCTGCTTGCTTGACCCAATCTTCCACTCTCCTAAGGAGTAGTTTTGCATATAGTTTGCCAATTACAGATAATAGGCTTATAGGACGATAGTTTGAAGGATTAGTAATATCACCCTTTTTGTAGATTGGGACAACTATAGACGCCAGCCACATCTTTGGGATGCGGCCCGTGTTATTTACATGGGTAAATAAGGAAGCCAGAGTTGTAGCCCACCACTCGGGTGAGGATTTAAGTATTTCTGGTATTATTGCATCAGGACCTGGGGCCCGTTCTATAGGACGATAACTTGTGCTACTTGTTAGTGAACCATTTCAACATTTTTCCTGGATTCTCAACTGTCATTTGAATTATTTTCCAAGGGGTTTAGTTAAATTGTTTTATAATCTCTGAAGCACTGGATATGAACTTTACCTTAGGCTATGGAACCCATCCATTAGGGGGAAATGGAGTTACATAAGCAAGCAGGCAGGTTCATATTTTAGAAAGCTATTTTCCTTTCCCATGAGAAAGCATACACAAATAATTTCTTGTCCTTTTTCCCATGACAATTCAAAATATATTTATTAAGCTTAGCTGTCTTGATACCCTCTTCATAATTTCCCACAGAAGGAAAAACAGAACAGTGCAAGGTAGAAAGAATTTGTGATTTAAAGTGAGTGATTTAAATTTTAGAAATAAGAATATCGGTTAGTGTCACTGGAAAACAGCCTGCTGGCGACACACTCTGAAACTGAAGTCCTTTTACTGAAGACTTAGGCCCTTTCCGCACAGGCCTCCGGGCGCCCTCAGGCCGGCAAGAATTCTGCTGGCGTGGGGGTGGAGGCCGTTTGCACGCAAGCGTGCGAGTGGCCCCAGCAGAGGCCGGCTCAGGAGAGGCAGCTCCGCATGGAGCCGCCTCTTCCCTGTCCCTCGCTTACTTGCCTTGTCCCCGTCGTCGCCCTGCTGTCTTCCTAAGCCCCACCCACGCTGCCCTCCGACCTCCAGGGGTCGGAGGACAGCATGGGCGGGGCTTAGGAAGACAGCAGGGCGACGACGGGGACAAGGCAAGTAAGCGAGGGAAGGGGGAAACAGCGTGTTCCCGGCGGTGCCGTTCGCACCGCGCCGTAGGGAACACGCTGTTTTCTCAAAAACACCCCTTTAAAGGGGTGTTTTTGAGGACGGCCTGACACCGCCCTGAGGGAGGGGAAGGGGAGCCAGGTCGGCGCTGCTGCATTTCAGCAGCGCCGCCTGTGCGAACGGCGGCCTGGGGGCGGCATTTTTACCGTCCCCAGGCCGCCATTTTTGGCCCGTGTGGAAACGGCCCTTGAGACAAAGGAACAAACTCTGAAACCTTGGGGGTCTCTAAAGCCCTCTTCAAACAACAATTTTTATTTTCTTAATTCATATATTGCAATACCACTTCTACCTAAATCTAAAGCCAAGTTCAGTGTTGTCTATCATTAATTGTAAAAACAAATGCCAAAAGTATTTTAATTTTAGAAAATATACATTAAGTTTGTCCACAGATAATATATTAAGAAATATAATGTAACAATAGCTACACATTGATTTTGTTGTAATAGGTTGTAAATGTTAGTGAGATTTATTAAAATATTGTTTATCTTTGGGGATCGGGCGGTATAGAAATTGAATAAACAACAACAACAACAACAACAACAACAACAACAACAACAACAACAACAACAATAATAATAATAATAATAATAATAATAATAATAATAATAATAATAATAATAATAATAATAATAATAATAATTGTTTTCTGAAAAGGTATCATGCAACAAAGGATTCTGCATTTTTTTAGCTGGTGCAGTGATAAAAAATAAACCCCATACTTGAACTGTTTTACCATAGTACAATTTTAATGCCTTGGTGAATTATAAATAAGACTTATTTCTGAGTCACATCTAAAGCAACCAGCTACTGCCTTCCAACAATGTTGCTGAATTCTAACTTTCAAATAAAACAAATACCCAATGAAAGTAACCTGTAAGTTGTTGACAGTTCCTCTTAACTCACACATTTAACAAAGATAACACCAGGGACAGTGAGCCAAACTCAGACAATCTATCAGTGGCTTCCAACAGCTGCAAAGTGAATATCTCCATTCATCAAATTCAGAGAGGAAAGGGATCTTTCCTGTCATGAAAGAGGACTCCATTGGATTAGCAGTGTATCATGAATAAAGCAACAGAGACACCACTCTTTCATTAGACTGAAAAACATTGATAGGTATCATTGTGCATAATCTTATTCCAAATGGCAACCCAACATGCATATTTTGTGGACTTCAAATTCCATCTAAGTCTATCTTTGACTTATTTTGGTCAGACAGCAAAAGGTTCAGCAAGCTGCCTGTGACTTGGTAATGTGCAGGTTTGTTATAGGATGGTCATGTTGGATTTAAAATATTTTGCATTTATAATCTTTGGTTTGACTCGGCATACCATCTTCCTGGAAACTTTGCCTAGGAAATGAATGACATCTGCATCCTATTACAGGTGTACAACCCCCCTCCCAAAAATATCCAAGAGTAATCAGCCCACTTTAAAATGGTTAAGTGCGTTGATTGTTATAAATGCTATTTAGATCTATTTATCAATAGTTCCATGCATTATAGAGAAGTATTTAATAGCTAATTATTGAATTAAGTGCTTTAAGTAACCAAACACTCTGTGCAATACCTAGATGGGATCTATTGTATTCTATAACTTCTTTTACATTTGTCCTGTCTGTGCATTATGTGACCTGATCTGTAACACACATGAACAGGAATATTTTGCTCAAGCTGATGCTAGTATCTTTAGTTTAATTCCATTGTTGATTGACCTATTAGAAGCTTATGCTTTTGTTATGTGTGTCAATTGAATATGCTAGGATTTTAAGTGCTTTAAGTAACCAAACACTCTGTGTAATACCTAGATGGGATCTATTGTATTCTATAACTTCTTTTACATTTGTCCTGTCTGTGCATTATGTGACCTGATCTGTAACACACATGAACAGGAATATTTTGCTCAAGCTGATGCTAGTATCTTTAGTTTAATTCCATTGTTGATTGACCTATTAGAAGCTTATGCTTTTGTTATGTGTGTCAATTGAATATGCTAGGATTTTCAAAACAAATGTGCATTTTAGTGTTTTCTGGATTGGACGATAGCACATGTTTTGATTGGCTTAGCTTTTTGTAGCTTGCTGCCTTATAAAATAGTTACAGTTTTACTGATCCATGGATGAACTTGCTCTGTGTATCCACTTTTAACAGATTCAGCACTTATCCTTCCCAGCCATCACTTCCTGATGCGCTGTCTTGATGGTATTAACTACCTCGTTTTGCCATTCCTAAATAACCTATTTGTTCTTCCTTTCACTTTTTACCATTTACATGAAGCCACTTACCTTTCACTTTCTTGCTTGAAAATACATGTTATCTCTATTCTTCTTCTTCTTATTATTAGATTTCTCCTCCTTTTCCTTGATTTGTCTGATCTTATCTGCTATACTTAATTCTGTATTTGCCCATTCACCAGTTATGTAACCCTCATCAGCTCCTTCTTTAGATCCACATCTTCAAGTTATTAATATATTCTGTGGTCCATATTCAGTCCTTTTTAGTCACAGCTTCCATACTTTAGAAAGGCTAACCAGAGGAAAGGGGATTTTGTCTCAGAATAGATTATGCAACACTGAGGTATTTTAAAAAAACATGAATTTGTAGTTGAGATGTTATTTTGGACTGCTCTTCAGCTGTTTGTGGACTGGTCCTCTCTAGCTACAACTTTTTTTTTAATTGGATAACATTTTAGAAGAAGAATTGATGAGTTTGAATTTATACCCACTTTTTCTAATCATAAGGAGTTTCAAAGCAGCTTACAAACTCTTTGCCTTCCTCTCCCCACCCAGACACCTTGTAAAGTAGGTGGGGCTGAGAGAGTTCAAAGAGAATTTTGACTAGCTTGAGGTCACCGACAGGCTTCATGTGTCAGAGTGGGGGGATCAAACCCTGTTCTTCAGATTATATAGTCTCCCGCTTCTAACCACTACACCATGTTGGCTCTCTTTATAACTGTACTGATCTTTAAGTGACTAGATTAATTTTTTGTCTTTGCCCATCATTCACATAATCATCTGCCTTAGGCATTTTTGTGGAAACAGTGGGATATAAGTATTTCTATCAACAGATAATAAACTCGTGGCTATCTGTTCCAGCAAATATAGTGGAATTAACTTCCAAGTCAGGACACCTTATATTTAACAGTATTAATCTCCTCTGGTGAATTTGGATAAACAGCTGTCCCTTGACCAAACATGGCCCAAGATCTTTCCTTTCTAGAATGGAAATGGAATGTATTGATGACTGATAGCTTTCTTTGTTTTCAAGCATGTTCTTCCTTTGGAAAACATTGCAGCAATCATTTAACTTTCTGTTACGATTCCTAAGAAAAACACCATAAGGAATCACAATGAAGACAGGAATTTGTTAGATTCTAACAGCCTCATGGAAGCTGCAAAAGGAGGCTTATCTAGGGTTTTCAATGGATGAAATGGTTCATATGTGAGTCTCTCACAGTCATATGTCACCTAGTAAATTTATGCTGCCTGACCCTTAGTAGATTACTATATGTGTTAAAACTGGTGTCCATTTTTATAGCACATTATTCACAACAATTAATGCATAGCCACTCATCTCTGAAGTTATTTAAAGGTATAATTCACTGAAATCAATAATCGTTTTATACAGATGAATATGAATGGTTCTAGATTGCCCAAAAATGAAAATATGTACACGGAGCATGTAAGTGAAGTCCCCTTTCTAGAAAAATAGCAAATCTATATGCTATCCCTGTATGCTGACTTGACCGGCTGATGTAAAATGACACTTCAATCAGGTAAATCCCTGAAGAGTGTGTCTGGACAGATCTGGACAGGTTTGTGTATGTTATTTGTACAAGCAAATGAATTACATTTGTGAATTGTTAGTCCATATCCATGGGTCTGTTTTTGTTGTTGAATGTATGTCTTGTTATTCCACATTACTCATTCCTGTGGTATATTAAGACTAAAAGCAATATGACTGTTGAGCACAAGAGTATCTTCATGAGGAAGGTCTGATTGATTGTTAATGCATTCTATTACTTTGTTGGGAAAGGGAATGTGCATTTGTATGTATACAGACGGACGGACGGACGGACGGACGGACGGACGGACGGACGGACGGAAAGACAGACAGACAGACAGACAGACAGACAGACAGACAGACAGACTATCAAATGGTATCCATGATTTTCTGAGATACCAGAAAATATGAGATACCTGAAAAATCTGGAAAATATTCAGAATTAACTGGAAATATCAGGAGCAAGATTTTTAAGGCCACCAGGACTGTTTTTTCTTTATTTTTCCAGTGTGTCTGTGTGTTTCTGGGGCTTGGTATCTACTTGCCAGGCTGGTTTTGCTTTGATTCTGTCAGTTGGCTTTGTTAGTCTTGCAGCATGGTATTATTTGCAACAGTTGCTTTGGTCAAATTTACTTTTCAAGTGGATTTTCATGCTCAACACTGTCTTTGACTATTGGGCTGTATATTGGCTGAGATTCTCTGATTTTACATTCAGCAGTCCTAGTCTGTTTTGCTTGGATGATTCTCTGATTTGGCATTGGGTTGGATTCTTCACAGCGGCCGTTTCTGCACGGGCAATTAATGGCGGCCTGGAGACGGCAAAAACGCCGTCTCCAGGCTGCCATTTGCACAGGGGGCGCAGCTGCATCGCAGCTGCGCCGCCCTCACGCTGCCCGGCCGCCGCAAAGCCAGCATTTCCCCAGAGCGCTTGGAAGCGCTCTTGTTGGGGAAACGCCGCCGTGAAGCCACTGCCGAGCGAACGGCAGCGGCTTCACGATGCCTCCGGCACACCTTGTCCCGGGCCTCGGCGCGTCGCTGAGCCTGGGGACCGCCTGCCCTGCGCAGCTGGAGCAGGCACGCAGAACCAGGGGCATGTCCCCAGGCTTTCGGCGATGCGCCGGAAGGCCGAGATTGCTCTCAGTTGGCGAGCATTTCCATGGCGCCAGCTGCCCGGCTGTTTCCAGGACTGTCCGTGTGGACGGTCCCAGTGTCGTCGGGTCGGCACGCAATGTGCCGACCTAGCCGTTTCCGCCTCCGTGCAGAAATGGCCAGCCATAGTTGAGAAACTACTGTTATTCCAACTCAGTTGAAGTGAATGAAGGTTTCACAGGGCCTGTGCTTTAGCCACTGGCATATGGAAAGCTGCTAATTCTATTGGTCTGGGCAGCACATGCATTATTTAAAGGTCAAGAGCATACTTTAGAAGAAGTCCAAAGTGCATCATTAGTTTATTTCAGCCGAGGGTCTATCCATCATGAGCCTCTAAATTGAAATTGCTTAGTTAAGAAATAAACTTCATTCCATACTGGGGAATAATATCAGATGCATAGCAGTTAAACCTGATTATTGTACTAGTCATAAGAGTTCCCAACTTTGAGTTAGGAAATTCCTGGTGATTTGGTAGTGGAGCCTGGAAAAGGTGGAGTTTGGGGAGAGGAGGGAGATCTGCAGGAATGTTATTCCATAGAGCCCACCCACCAAAGCTGCTATTTCCTTGAGGGGAACTGATCTTTATGGCAGGAGTTCCCAGTGTGGCACCTATAGATATAATGATGTCTGCCAACAACTTTCTTCTAGCTTTCAATTTATGTATGGATATTTTCATTACCTGTTTGGTGACTGAATTCTCTGTTGATAGAATTGTATTATTATGCCAATAAAGGTTGTTGAATTGAGCTAAACAAAAGGGTGTTTTTTAAAAAAAAAATGGGCAGGGTTAAGTGGGGCTTTTGCCCAGCAGGGCCTCTGATTGGCAAATACAATTCTGATTGAAGTTCTGATTGGCTCTATTGATTAAAAAAACATTACTTTGGCAGCAGCTGCCACTACCACAACACAAAGTTCTTCACTACACAACTGAAGGTTACCTGTGTATAAGCAAGAAAATATGTTTAAAGTATGTTCATTTTAAAAGGCATCCTGTAGAGGAGAACGACATAACATTTTGAAAAATTACTATTAATGTGTAGCCTCACTCTTTGCAATTTTGTGGTAGACTCTGCTTCTTGTGGCAGCCATTTTGTAGTTGCACCCACCATTCTATCAGAATTCCAAAGGTGCCTGCAGGCTCAAAAAGCTTGGGACTCTTGCTCCATAGCACTAAGCTCCCTTTCTTCCCCTTACTTTGCCTTCCCTAGATACCATGTGCAAACCAATAATTTTCCAAGCCAGAGTTGGCAACCCTAGTAATCAAGATACATTTTAATTCTGGTGGGATATAGGTCCCAGCTTCTCCTTGCCTAGTGTAAGATAGCATTTCTGATATTTTTCTGCTATGAGCTTGCAATAGAACCTAAAGCAACAGCAACAGATGGGTAATGGAATGTAACTGATGCGATTTCTTAACTTACAGCATCAAATCTCATTGACTGACATCTTTGCTGAAGTTGGTTATTGAAAAAAGATAAATGCTATGCTCTAGGTTACAGGACAAAGGCAGTATATCAGATCCAGACATCTTCAAATACTGAAAAAGTGGGGCTGATCTGACTGTAATTAAGATCAACTGTGAAACTGTGCAGTTAATGAGTAGGTATGTGTCTGTTATTCCTTATGGGGAAACTTTACAAGTGGTTGGGGGATGTTTTTAAAGAGACATGTACCAAAATGGCAGTGGAGATGCTGCTGCATGTCCTTTAAATAACTACCAAGTTTCAAGTAAATTGGACAAAGGGGTTCACTTCTATGGGGCCCTCAACAAGGTGACTCATGCTGCTCTCCATTATTTTTTAAGGAGGTGGTAGAGGGGACTCCAAGCAGCTTCTGGGTCAAAAGCCATTCCTGCAAGCAGCAAATCACTGGTCAGATGCCTCCCATGGAAGTACCAACAAGCCCAACAACAGAACCTAGTAATACCCTTAGAATCACAAACCAATATGCCAAGCCAGACAGAACCAAAATCAAACCACACAATCTCTGCAGTGGAAACCCAGTGGGCGGCACCTTTACAACCCAGCAGAGCCAGTGACAATGTACATATGCCCATCAGAATCCAATGCAACTTTGGAAATTCAATCTCTAAAAGAAGTAATGTCACATCAGAGAATCATAGCATAGCAAATGCAAACAAAGGAACTCTGAAAAAGGGGCAAAACTTTTGAAACTGATGAACAGACTTGAAACTGACAAAAGCACCCTGAAAAGCCATAGAAACCTGTCTGAATTACAGAAACAAAGGAGGGGGGTAGGGCAGAAAAAAAACAGTCCCAGGAGCCTGGAAATGCTAGCTCCCAATCTTTCCAGTTAACAATGAGTATTTCTAGGATCTTTGGGATTATTTTTTCAGTATCCTGGAAAATTCCCCAATGTATTGGAAATCCCGAATTTATCTTAAAAATATTAATACATTTTTAGGTATATTTTCAACTCTGTTTTATCTGAATGCACATTCTTATTAATGAGAATTTTGTTCCTGACTCATTAAAACAAATACGTTTATGTAACCTGAGTTTACTTCTTATGCACTCATGTGTCAAGAGTGGTTTTGCTTGTTGTTGGACTAACACTTTGGCTCCACTCTCCTAAAACCTGTGTAGATTATCTAAGATATTCCGTTTGCTGTATGAGGAAAACAAATTACCAGCCTAACCAAGGGAAAGTTCTTCACAAAATGTATTTTAGAAGTAACTCCCCTCTCCACAACAAGCGGGGATGAATTTCACTGCAGGGGGATACTGCCACCATGAATTCAGTGTTTTCACCAATCTCTCTTTGTCTCCTAACTGATGCAACCACAAAGGCTTGACAGAGCTGAAAATAGCAGAGGTACAGGACATGCCAGAATTCTCCCAAGGGCAGCCAAGTAACAATAATACAGTTCCGGATGTTGACAGTCAAATCCAGGATGCTCCTCTGGAAGAGAGCTGCCATTCCTTACAGTACAATGTTCACTTCAAATGAACTTTGTTTTCAGAGAACACTATCCATATTCCAATACAATCCTATTATAATATTATACATGTAAGGATTTTCAGACAATATTCAGAAGTTACTATCCATGGAGAAAGATAGTGATCCTTTAAACTCGTCACTTAAATTTGTGTTTTTGAGGTTTGTTCTCTGACCCTGTAGGTAGCTTTTTTCTCTGATTACATTCTATATCAGCCAAAAAAAAAGTATAAAAGCAAAAGTAAATATTTTTTGTCAACACAGAGATGGTTTGCTGGGAATATGTTGGTCTTTCATTCCTCTGGATATCTGTTCCTATTGCCTGACATGTTATTACAAATATAACTTACTTACAGGAGCAACAGACTGGCCTTTTCATCTTTTCCTAATGGAATTTATTTGACTAATCAATCAACTTGGCTTTAATAGTGAGATTTTCAGAGCATAAATAAGTGGTAGAGCCTATACTTTTCATGCAGAATGCCCCAGGCTCAATCTGTGGCCCTGACTTTGGACTGCTTGGCTACCCCTCACTAGTTTCCTGCCTTGACTCTGACCTGCCCAGCTAGCCCCTGTTGGGAGCACAGCTCAGTATGTATGTCTTGTGCGAACCAGAAAATTTCATTTACCATATGTAAGTCCTTGGGCTTGCCCAGTGTAATCTTTCAAATAAGATATATATTTAGGTTTACCCAATTCCCTTTATAATTCTAGTAATTTTCCACAAACAGTGGCCTAAATCTCATCTAATTATCGATAAACAGACTCAGGTAATGTTCTTATTATGCCATACCGAAACCATAAAAATCACCAAAGACATCTTGCTGTAGAGTTCATACAGCCCCATGCAGAACCCCAGCAACAGGACACCGTGCTGAAACAGTGCCGCCCCACCACCTTCAAGAGGACTTTCCAGTAATGTAGGGAAGCAAAAAATAAAGAAAAGAACACCCTTTAGGGGAGTGTAAATCCAACAGCTGGGGCACAACATAACTGCTGCAAATTCAGGGTGGAAGTTGAAAATGTCCAACCCTGGAACAGCCTCATCTGCAACCCTGCTGCGCCAATGCAGGTAGTGGCAGTGTGGGAGTGCTGATGTGGCACTGGACTCTGTGTTTGGGGTGCTGCAGGTTGCAGTCATGGCCACCCCACCAGCATTTCTGCCCCTCCGCCATAGTAAGTGCCTTGGGGGGGGGCAAATCCACTGGATTGGACAGGCACAACTTCCATGGCACAATCCTCCCTCCCCCTCGGCTGAACTGTTAGTTACTTGTTTTAGGACTTAAAAAAAATGATTGTCCAATATTGGGTGAAAAGCCATACTGTTATAAAATTGTAAAATTGTAAACAGTGGGCTTGGGTAAGGCTTTCAAGGAACAGTCTTGAAAAATAATTTCAGATATTTTAGGATCGAAGACCTCAGTGAGACTGCACATTCCTGATATTTATAGCATGTTTTTACAAAGGATTACCAGAGACATATGAAACATAGTTAACAATTCTGAGTGTAGGTTACAACATTTTTTTTTAGCTATGTACTGCAGCGAAAAGGCAATAGCCTCCTCTGAGCACATCTTTGGTTCGTTCGACATGGGCAAATGCTGAAAATAGTGCAGCAGCTTGAGTGAAAATCATTATGCATGTTCAGACATAGGATCTAACCGTGCTGCTTGTAACTGTGTACATTCCTCAGGTGTTTTTTTAAATGATATTGAGAGTGCCTTGGTTTTCCACAGCCCTCTTATATCTCCCCTTCATTTATCTTACAAAGGTATACTGCTCTTGAATATAGAGGTTTCATTTAGCTACCAGAGCTAATAGGCATAAACAGATTGTAATGTCCATGAAGTTATCAAGCCATTTACTCTAGAGGGGATTGCCACCTTCTGTGCAGTGACTTCCTAACTGCTGGCTTGTTCTTACAGTAGCAAAAGATATTTGATGGTCTACATTATTTGGTTTTTCTGAGAGGCAGGCTCCTATGTTATATACCACACTGTTCCTGAAAGTCCCTGACTCAAAGGCAGCTTTTCAGGTTATCTGCTGGAGGGCAAAATGGGAAACATCCTTTCACTGAGTGGAGCAAAGCTCAGGAACTAACCACTGTGCTGCATGAAACAGCCCTTCCTTTGGTTGCTTCTGAACCTACTGCCCATTGAAGAACCCAAGTTCTATTATCACGAGAACAAGAAAATATTTATCTAAGTTAGATTTTATGATTAATGGATGCAAGGACTGGGCATCTTTCTTACGTTACCTTCTCCCCAGTAGTCGCTCCTGTCCCCAGGAACGTTTAATGGATGGTTATAGGACATCCATAGTCTAATCTTACGAAACTGTCAATTTTGTTTTGAATTCCTCTCCTAATAATCTGTAACATGGAATTTTCCTTTTCCTTTGCCACTGCATAGAGAGTTGACCTTTTCAGCACTGTCCATCATGATCCCACGATCTCTTCCCCTAGTTAATCACTGCCAGTTCAAACTGCGTTGGGGACGTGAGGGTTGTGTTGCTGTTGCTGTTGTTCTTGTTGCTCTACCATTCTTCACTCTGCTTTCTTCCATTAAATTGCATTTGTCTTTGTAGAGGTCATTTACCCTGTTTGTTGAGCCCTCTAGAATTATTCTGTATTTTGCACTGTGTCACATCTGTAACTTATGAAATTCTGAATCATATAATTTGCTCAGATCACATTCATATTTCCAGTACTGATTACTTTTCTTTGCTAAGATCACTGGTGCTAGTATAATGGCTTACTCATGTGATTTAAACATAGTCTTAAACAGTGCAAACATTATCTGATTCTTCTCTTCAAATACACAGAAAATCTGTGATATACTAGAGTTTTCTGATCCTAGTCCAACTCTCTGTCAACCCCACCATATCATCTCAATACTTACAATCGCAGTACATTATCTGCCTTTTGAATTAGTCAATTATTTTGTCATATTTTACCTTAGAAAGCTTTCATTTACCCTTTTCTTGCAATTTCATTGAGCTAGGTATGCATTAGTAATATATGCCCAGAATTAAGAACCAAAGAAGGTTAAGACAATATAAATACGGGCAAAATATCTATTGGTTTAAAAGTATAAATATAAACAAATATAAAAGTGTGTGTGTGTTTATGCTTTTAACCTAGTTATTTTAAGAAATATGCAATATTTCTTTCAAAAATGTGTCTTGGCCCAAATAATAACCTCACCACTGTACATAAATAAAAGGGACCATTGTTGACTCTAACCAGACATGTTTTAGTCTGTTGGCCTTCTTCAGTGGTTAACATTAATCATGCAAAAAGACATTAAAATAGTAAATTAATAATCTCCAAACAATACCAAGGTGAAATGTAATAATAATAATTCCCTATGGCCAAAGTCAAAAATATAAGTCAAAGACCTCTTACTTAGTGTTGTGCTGCTGCCAAGGTCAGGTCCCCATACCTTTAGTGGTAATTCAGTTAAGTACTTTTCTCTTCTGATCAAAAGATGGAGTGATGTCTAGAGCCAATACTAGTGTATCAGTCTATAGCAGGGGTCCCCAAACTTTTTAAACAGGGGGCCAGTTCACTGTCCCTCAGACTGTTGGAGGGCCGGACTAAAAAAAACTATGAACAAATTCCTATGCACAAATGATTGTAAAATGTTTAATTTCACCTTTCAGCCTTTCTGTCATGGTCTATTTTTAGAACAGTGACCAAAGTATGTCAAGTACAGGGTGGGCTCCAAATATTGTTGGGGAGGCTGTGGAATACCTTCCCCTGTAAAAAAAAAAAAGCAGAACTTTCCCAATGAAGCATTCCATCTAACCCAGGATCAGGTATCTTCCTGGGTTCTTTCCTCCCTAGCAGCCAGCGAGCGATTCGCCAGCCTGGCTGATGCCAATGGGAGTGCGGCGGAACAGAAAGCCTGAGAGCAACACATGGAGTAGCCGAGAGGGAAAGGCGGAGCAAGCGTTGCCACATGTAAGGTTTCCAACTCTGGGTCAGAAAATTCATGGAGATTTGGGGGTGTCATCATGTAACTGCAATCAATGGCTGTTGGGGCCGGTTCCTCCTCTCCCTCGAGCCCCCACTGCACATGAATGGAGCCATCGCCGCCATGCCTCGTGGGCCGGATAAATACCTTCAGGGGGCCACATTTGGCCCCCGGGCCGTAGTTTGGGGACCCCTGGTCTATAGGCATAGTAATGGTTCTTTTTTATTTATGTACAATAGTGAGGCTATTATTTGGGCCAAGACATGTTTAAATACCATATATATTATATTAAGTATTATATTAAGGAAGGGAAATAACCTAAAATATATTGAATTACGAACTAAAGCAGGTTGACAAGATAAACATAGGCACAATATTTATAGGTTAAAAGCATATATATTCCTATTTTTAATACTTACGCTTTTAGTCTATAAATATTACAGAATCATAGAATTGAAAGAGACTACAAGCACCATCCAATCCAATTCCCTGCCATGCCAGAACATACCATTAAAGCACTTCCAACTGATGGTCATCCAGTCTCTATTTAAAAACTCCTTTAAAAAGGAGACTCCACCAACACTCTCTGAGACAGCATATTCCACTGTCGAACAGCTCTTGCCATCAGGAGTTCTTCCTAGTGAAAAGATGGAATTTCTTTTCCCATAGTTGAATCTGGAGTAACAGGATACAAGCATTCTCCCTCTTAAACCTGACATTGTGTCCATATTTATATTGTCTTAACCTTCTTTGGTGCTTATGTAACCACTTACTTCAATTTATTTGGGTTATTTCCCTTTTCCCTTTTGTCTTGTGTGTTCCGAGCATAGCCAACTCTCAACACTATGTAGAATTCCTACTTACTTTACCATTTGATAAACTTTTGAAACAATGGATAGTATAATAATTAATGGAACTGATTTAATCTCTTGCATAGATATTCCGATGACCAAGTGTATTAAAATGTTCTCATAATGTTCGAATAAGCTGCTTAATGCTCACTTTTTGTATATAAGTAGAATGAACTGTTTTGTACACAAGTGGAATGGCCTTAAATATAGCAGTGAGGTCATGAACCACTAATTCCTATTATATTTGTTCCCGGTATTAATGACAACTGTAGAAAGGATAAGCAGCCTTAAATATCCTTCTCACATTTGCCTATAGGCAAGCACAGCTCTTTAAAGAGAGTCAGATTTGGATGGATCATCATCTTCCTTTCCCTCTTAGTCTGCTTTTGTCTTCAGTTCAACATCAACAATTTGTTTGATGGTATATGAAATTGAAAACAGAAAATTGATCTTGAAGGAGACCACTGAATGTTCTCAGTGGTGGGATTCAGCAGGTTCGCACGACTTCGGCAGAACTGGTTGTTAAAATGGTGCTTGTAAACAACCAGTTTTTAAATTATTTGAATCCCACCAGTGAATGTTCTCCTGATCATATATCTACTCCTGTCTGGCAATATTAGAACAACAGTACTACACGTGGCCAAAACTAGCTCTACAACAATTTGTTGGTTGACTGTCACAACAATTTGAACTCCACAGGAAGAGTGAATGGTGAACAAACAACGCTAAGCGTAGAGGTGCCTGTCTGCTTGCTTGCTTGCTTGTTTGTTTTGTTGTCAGACTTTTTAGGGATGCCTCCTCCCTCAGGGCTTTTTCCAGATAGAGATTCTGCATCTGAAAGTGCACTGTTCACACATCAAAGTCTTCAGGGAATTAAAACAAGCTGAGAGGCAAAATGCTACCTGAAGGAGATTCTGTTATGAGATGACGGAGTCATCATTCTTCCTACTATCTCTTTTCATCATTTATATCCATCCATTTCTTCCTGAAAACATATAGAAATCACTAGAGAATCTACCAACCTGCTAACCTTACACATATTTAGGTTAAGAATCATACTGGTGGGGAAAGTCTTTGCTACCTAAATATATGTCTGTCTGTGTCTGTGTGTGTAGTTGCTCCCTAGGAGTTCTCATGACAATCAATTTGAATGCAGCAATTTACATATTAATGAATTCTTATTCAGAGGTACTGACTTATTACAAAAGAAAAAGAAATGGATGGGAGGGAAGGAAATGTTTTCCCTTGCAAAGCTAATAACATGCACAACAAACGTTAAAGTAACACGATGAGATGTCTACAACCACAAAAGGGCAATAATAGGAGTTATCTCTCATTATACAATCACTATGGTTTGCCTATGTATATATTAGGACTTATCTGTTGGGAAATGTCAGGCTACAAAAAGCTGTTCTCATCTTGTATTGCTTTAGTGAAGGTTACTGATGATGTTGAAGCTTGGCTCAAAACATTCCCGTGCACATCCAAATCAAGGCACATCTTAAAAGGCAACCTGACAAGACTTCCAACTAGCAAGACCCTTCACTATAATAGGAACAACTATAGGATTTAGTTGATGCCAAGCTGGGGAGGGGATGATATATTTTTTATTAGCAGAAGAAAGAGGCAGTTCTGTTCAATAGTGTCATATCTTTTGGCATTTATTTCACAGATAAGGGAGGTTTCATGAATTAAGGGTGATATATCAAAACACAGTTTCTGTTCAGGAGATGTACTGTACTCTAATAACCGGATCAGGGTGAATGGATTTTTGAAAAAAACACACACACAAAAGCGGAAAAAAGAATTATGAATCTCCCTTTGTGGAGCTGGTGACTTACTTTTATCTCAGTTTGTCTGTGCCCCAGTATACTGTGTTGGGTTTCCCACCTGGTGCAGAAAAGGGAACCTTATGTGTTTCTTGATATTGCCAAGCTTTATTGACCTTCAGAGGAAGAAGTTAACCTTTGGTGTGATTTCCCCCCCCCCAGTATCAACTAATTTTTGCCATTTACAAATGGTAAATCTTTACTAGCGCATACTGGAACACATACACAAATAGATACCCAGCTCACTGTAAACAAAGCACAACAACTAGCTGATTGCATAGATTCAGCTGAACACATATTGTGGCTTTATAGCAGCTCAATGAATAGTAAGACCATGATGTTTAGCAGGAGAGATAAGAGTTGCTGCTTTCTTGCAGAAAGCTTTTGTTTACTTACTTCATTTATGCCCTAGCTTTTCTCCAGTTGAGACCCAAAACAGCTTATATTGTTCTCCTCTTCTTTGTTTTATTGTCACAGAATTGGGATTTCAACCTGGCTGTCCCAGATCGTAGTCTGACACTCAGGGTTCTGCAACATGGTGCCCATGGGTGCCATGGCACCTGTGAGTATTTCCCCTGGTGTCTGCTGAGGTTTTCTTAAAGTTAAGGAAGGCATTGTATTGGCTGCCCTTATTCAGATCAAAGGGGTTTCCACAACTCTCTCTCTTTTCCCTGAGGCTACCTTCATTTCTTTTTATTCCCACTTCTCCCCATCCCTCTTTTGGAATAAAAGCTCAACTTCTCCTTCTGCAGGCTGGTTGTTTTACCAGTAGTTTGGTCAGGCTTCCAACTAAAGTACTGGTAATACTATCCCAGGCAGACCAATAACCTGACTTATTTAAAGGCAGCTTCATGTGTTCTTTTGCAAAATGAGGAGGTAAATATTGTTTGGCTTCATTCCCAGCGACAGCCATTTTTGGTTTGGCTCTGCTTCCCGCAGCAACCATTTTGGGGTGGTGACCATTTCTCCCTCTCAAGATTCCAGGGGAGTCCACATGCTCAGAAGGTTTGGGTACCCCACTGTACCAAGTTGGTTCTCAATAATATCTTCATGGAGATGCTAGAAAGAATATTAAAGAGAAAGGGAGCAGCAAATTGCTACACCTTGTGTTACTTTTGCACATATATTTTGATTTTGCCATGAGGTAGGGAAATTAAACACTTGGAAAATGCAGTCCCTTCAAAACCAGAGACATTACTGCTAAACTGTGTACTCAACATTCCTGAAGGTCTTTAAATAGTAGCTTTACTGCTGCCAGATTGGACATTGCTGGGAAATAGAAACAAAAAATATGGCCCCAATTCAAGACATTTGAAAGTAAAAGAGATCCATGTCTTGGTAAAGTTCATGACCTAACTCTTGATATTGTCTTTAGTACAAAACTTTAGCTATGAAAAGCATTAAACCTTTGTATAATAGTCTCATTATATCCAAACTCTTTATCACAATCAGTGGTCAGAGATTCCAAATATATTAGTATAAAACAACGTATTGTCTATTTTCTTTGCATATGTTTCTTATTTTCTATTAATTTTCTCCTAATAAGGTTAGCCTGAAAATGAGTGGAGAATTGATATAAGTACAATAAAATACCTGGTTTGCAGGTGAACAAAATTAGTACCAATCCAGATCAGCAAAGCAAGAGTTTAGCTGCTTCCAGTCTAAGCTAAGTTTTAAATATAATATAAAATATTTTTAAATTCTGATCATCCTAGCTGCCATTTCGGGGTGGGATGTGGTCAATCAACTCCACAAACTCCACAACTCCTCAAACTAATCACTGATATACAAATGTGCAAGTGACGATTACATGGTGCAGGGTTCCTTTTGAAAGCACTGCTCAAATGCAAATCTACAATAGTTGTTGGGTTGGGTGGTGGGGTTGGGTTGTTGTTTTTTTGGCTGAACCACAAAATTTTCTTTTAAGTGTATTGCATAATGGATTAGGAACAGCTAAATGAGTTCTCATAAAATGGCTCTCTCACAGCTTAAATGTACATTGGCATTAGCTATGCTGTAAATGCCGGCTAGTATCAGACAACTGGTGCTTTTGAGGGAAATGGAAAAGCTCATTTTTAATCCATGCAACAATGACTCATATGAAGAGTCTTAAAATAACAATAATGATTATCTTCTGTCCAATCATAAGGAGGTATTTTGTTCACTTGCAAAAAGATCTGGGTGCAAAAAAGGAAAAAAAAAGGAAAAAAAAAGGGAAAAAAAGCAGCTGGCTGGGGTTTGTTGTGACAAGAAACGTCTCTCCTGCCAACATTTAATTTGTATCCAATGGCTGCAGCAGAATAATAGGTCTTTAAAAATGCTAATGAGGAATGTCTCAAGCACATTCCATTTGTGAATGAGAATACTCCTTGTGTGAGTTGTAAACAAGTTGTCATTAAGCTTATTGCCAAGTTTCTTCAAAAAAATTGTGTCCTTTTGATTGCACAATTTTGCTTACTCCTTAACTCATTTACTGTCATAGTAGTTTCTTCAAAGTATATTAGTAGTTCTGTTTTGGAGTCTGGCTTAATTATCTTCATAAAGACTCACCTTTGGATGATGATATATCCTTCAGATGCAAAGCACAGAACAAGCTTGTCTCATATTATCCCACCATCACCCAGCTAAACACATGATATAATCTGATTATATGCACATTAACACAGAATTAAATTGCAGCTTGTTCAGTGGTGCTATGAGCTGGGGCCTGGATTTGCACCTGAAAGTCCAGGCCTGATGACAATGTTCAATGATGTAAACATAAAAATACTGACACTTAAGGCCCTCTTTAAATGGCTTTAAACAGTGGGACCACCCATTTACATTTGATCCTCTCTGTCAGTTACAATATTTTACAGGATCCCTGCTCAAGAGCCAGCATGGTGTAGTGGTTAAGAACGGTGGACTCTAATCTGGAGAACTAGGTTTGATTCCCCACTTCTCCACATGAAGCCTGCTGAGTGACTTTGGCTAGTCACAGTTCTCTCAGAACTCTTTCAGCCCCACCTACCTCACATGCAGCCCCATCCAAACCCACAGCAGTAGGACGTGGCACAAGTGTGACACCATTCCACCCCCTCCAAGAGGGCTTTCCAGCAATGTGGAGAGCTCAGAAAAGGTCCAACCTCCCTGCCACTTCCAGACAGTCCCGTATGTGTGTTCTGATGAGTATGTGTTCTGATCATGGCATTTCTAGATAGGCTAAATGACTGCTGTAGAACAGGCAAGCAAAGATCCCTGAAACTTTAGTATCATTTGGTTGAAAACAGCTCTTCCAGTTTCCAGAAAAGCATGCTACCATTGTGAATCCTGGAAAAAAAAAAAGCTTGATACAGAATTTCACAGTGGTCTGAGGAGACCTGATTATTCTTGAATACCATTTTTTCCCCATGTGCACGTCCCTAGTTTTACCAAATGGCCATCCTTGTGAGCATTTTTATGAAGAGGCAACCAACGAATACTTTGAATAATAATAAATCAGCATTTGAATAATCTACTTTTGTTTGATCATTTAAATTCTTAATGGCAGTTTTCAATTGTTTTTATTGATGTGTGTTTTTCAAGGTTGTCTTATGAACCAGCTAAAGATATCTGACTGAGCAAATGATAAACAAATCTCTTAAGAACAAACCCCTAAAGCACAACTATACAGCTTTGACAAATTAGTTTCTTACTGCCCATTCCTTTATGCAGCAGTGCAGAAATTATCTATATTCAGTAAGCATCCATCTTCCCAAACTCTATGCTTTTACTACAGAACTGCAATATCTATTTTCTCCTCCTCCATTTTTTCTCTGAGCAGTAGCAAGCACTGGGGATTCAATGTGAGAAGTTTCCTGTTAGAGCAGGAGACCTGGGTACCCCAGGTGCATATTTATCTGCATGTGTAGGTTTTGGCAATATGGTACGGTCCATTTATTTTGTTAGAGGATTTCTGTATCTTCTGTTGTACCCTTAACATTTATTCAGTGTAATGTTAAAAATCATACAAGCAAAAAGGATTAGTTGTTTTGAAAAACAAATATAATGATTGTGAAATAGACAACAGATACTAAAGGTCTGGCTTATGTAGAGATAGATTTTGAATTTTGCTGTAATGAGATGTTCATGAGAACCAGTTTTTTTCCATGCTGTTTTTATTTACAAATGTCTTTCTGTGAGTATTTTTTGAACAGCCAATGAAATTTTTCCAGTACTGGAGTAAATTGAGGATGAAAACAAATGGTTCATTTTGAAGCATGCACACTCCCACCCCCTCCTCTGTCATGCATGGGCCAAGATTCAGCAATTCCTGGTTTGTTTATTTATTTATTTGTTTACGTTTTAGATTTTTAGACCATCCTCATAATTTATCATAATAATATTTTAATCATCATAATTTGTAATAAAGCCCATTGTGCAAATACATCAGTATCTAGCATACCGTTGGGGGGTTAATGATGGCCACTGAGAGGGCCAACCCCTATTGCCTTTCGTCCCTATTGGTCCCACAATTTACCACAGATAACAAAAACCTAGTCTAATTATTCAATGAAAAAAAAGCTTAGCAGATTTCCCCCTCCCCATATACACACCCGATAGGCTCCCCTAACTTTGCAAATGGGATTTCCCTTCTCAGTTTCCTTCCTCCACAGGCTCCCCTAACATTGCAAATGGCTCTCCTTGCTCCCCTTCCACACACAGACAGGCTCCCCTAACTTTGCAAACAGGTTTTTCTGGCTCAACTTGACAGAGTTTGTCCTGTGTTCCCAGGCAGGAAGTTCTTCAGAGTTCAGAGTTCACCACAGGCACCTAATCCTGGTAGGGGGAAGCACACCATGGGGGGTGGAGAAGGAAGGAGTAGTGTTTTTCCTGCACTTTACCCCCTTTTCAAGGCTCAATGCTACCAGGGAGAAGCACATAATGGGAAAAGAAGGGGCGTATGGCTTCCTACAGCAAGGGCTGTGGGAAAGTGTCATCCTTGCTCCTCTTGGAAGAACTAGGCCGTTTCCGCACGGCCCCCCAGGCGCCCCCACGCCGGCAAGAATTCTGCTGGCGTGGGGGCGGAGGAGGCCGCTTCAAGCTTATCGGCGTCGCGAGGCGGACCCTCAGGAGAGAGCCGCCGGACGACAGAGGCGGACTCCCGCATGGAGCCGCCTCTGCCCCCTTCCCTTTCCCACTCACCTTGTCCCTGTCGTCGGCCAGGGGTCGGAGGACAGTGAGGGAGGGGCTTCGGAGGCCAGCAGGCCGACGACGGGGACAAGGTGAGCGGGAAAGGGAAGGGAAACAGCGTGTTCCCGGCGGTGCTGTTCGCACTGTGCCGCTGGGAAGACACTATTCCCTCAAAAACAACCCTTTAAAGGGTTGTTTTTTTAGGGCGGCCTGACGCCGCCCTGAGGGAGGGGAAGGGCAGCCAGGTCGGCGCTGCTGCGTTTCAGCAGCGCCGCCTGTGCGAACGGCGGCCTGGGGGTGGCGTTTTTACCGCCCCCAGGCCACCGTTTTTGGCCCATGCGGAAACGGCCCTAGAATCTGGGCCCTCCTGTATGGCCAAGAACTGCACTTCCCAGCAGCCCTAGCTTTTACTGGTTTGTTATCAGGAATCCACTGCTTAGTTATACAGTAAGATTGTGACAACCAAATTTGGGTTTGCATCTGGACCTCACTGGGATTAAACTGTAGTTTAGAAACATGGTCTGTAGACAAGGGGGGAAAACCTTGACTGAAACGCTTGAAGTTGAGCTTGAGAATAACCCAGGAAGTCTTTCATCTTGACCTTGATCCAGAAATTTAAAGTTGTTTAGTATGCGGCCTCTAGGCACCTAGTTGGAGTCTCTAGCAGGGACCATTTAACATCTGTCTTATGTCACCTTTATTGTCTGCCTATTGAGCACTGGGTCATTTTCAAGGTATTGGTTTTGACCTTTAAGTGTGTGAATGGTCTTGGACCCACATACCTTAGGGCACGCCTTTCCCCATATTGCCCAATTAGGTCTCTCCACTCCTCGGAGGAGAACCTAGTGGTAATCCCTGGCCCCAAAATTATCCAGCTGACCTTGACTAGGGCCCTGTGGGATTTGAGTGCTTTCTGCAGGGCCTGTAAGTCAGAGCTATTCCACCGGGTTTTTCCTGGAGGGCTAACATCCTTTTCTATTGTCTTCCCAAGGGTTAATGGGGTTTTAAGTCGCCATCTTGCTTATTTCAAGCTGCTTCTATAATTTGTATTTGTGTTGTAATGGTGTTTTCGATACTATTTGGGACTTTATTGCTGTTTTAACTGAGGTTTTATGCTTCTGTATTGCCATTCAGAGCCCTTTGAGGATGGGCGGGGTAAAATATAAATAAATAAATTCTACACACAAAAAGCAGAGGGAGGCAGGGCCAAGAACAAATCCGATTCATTCTCATCATGAACAAATTCCATTATCTATCTGAATACAGCCTTGGAGTATCTCACAATCTAGGAATAATTCTGAATAAGATTTCATGAAGGAACCATGCTGCAGTGGAATTCAAATGGGATGATTTTTCTTATTTTAAGATGTGTTATTTTATGTGGGTTTTGTGCTTTGCCTATTGCTTTGTATGCTTGTGTTATAAAAGCAACTTGTGCGTGTGTCCAAAGTGCTGCCAAGTTGCAGGCACCTTATGGCAACCCCACAGGATTTTCAAGGCAAGAGACTAACAGAGATGGTTTACCACTGCCTTCCTCAGCATAGCAACCCTGGATTTCCATAGTGAACTCCCACCCAAGTACTAACCAAGGTTGATGCAACCCGTCAGTGTATTTTTATTATGTAATGAATTGGGCTGCAAACTGGTATGTGTTATTAGAAATAATATTTAATATGGCAGATGTATAAATAAATTACAGTGCCATTTTAAGCAGATCTGCTCAGAATCCTACTCAGTGGGACTTATTCCCAGGACAGTGCTCTTAGGATAGCTCTGATAATTTATTAATTTGCCTATTAAGAGGTTTTTAGCCAACACTATGGACGCTGGTGAAGTCACTTCTATATACATCTAGCATAAAAAATGCTGTCTGATGTCAGGTCAGGATAATGGGTAATAAAACAGTGAATGTAAACTTGCTGAACAATGCAGCTATGGCAACCATTAGGAAGCCCATGTATTCAATCTTCTTCCAGATGGCTGACAAAAGCTGGGGGAAAACCTTCTGAGGGAAATTCCTAATGGAACCATGTTTTAGATTGTTTAATCACAAGAAATTCTGTTCATGAACTTGGGTTTAGGGGGTACCTTGTATTTATTTTCTTTTAGGTGAGAATGATGATTTTTACTTGTATGTGTAGAACTAGAGAATTATAGTTTCCATCTTCAATGACTATTTGTTTTAAAATCAAAGAGCAAAACAGAAGCAAGACTGACCTGAATTCCACCTTCCCTGCCATTACTTCAGAAAGGCGGGAGGATTTCTTTTCCGTTGGGCAAAAGAGGAGAACCTATGCAGCAAACTGACCCTAAATCTACTTTTCCCATCCACACTGTGATGTTTTATAAATGAATCTCTTCTCTCCACCAATATAGGTAACCTTGCCCTGTTTACATGAGCACCACATATTAGCACTGCCAGAACACCCTCCCTTGGCATCTGAAAGGTGAGAGGAAACTGGTATTATGAAACACCATGACATCACTTCCTATTTCAGATTCAGAAATGATGCTATGGTATTTTTTTTAACACTTTAAGAGAGTAGAAAAATCATTCAGAGCCACTGACACCATGACATCACTTCTGGGTCCGAAACCAGAAGAGATGTTATCATGTTACATTATTCTTGTTTTCAAAATCTCTGCCTCCTCATTGTTGTCAGGTGTTTACAACAGGCAACATACTTACACATAAATCCTATATAGCTTCCCAATTTGCATGCCAGGGTATTTACATACAAAAAGATGATTTACTAATATACTGAAAGGTACTTTTAAAAAGATTGTAACATATAGTAACATCAGCAGGAGATAACAAAATATATGCTATTACAAAATATATGTTATCCATTTGTTTCCGTGGTGATACTGCAGTACTTCTAAATTAAATCCAATTTATGAAACCCATTCACACCTTTTTGTGTAAATATACTATTGTAATCAATTATTAGCTCATAGCTGTGCCATTTTAAGCACTGTAACAAGTAATTCACAGATATTTAATTAATTGGAGTTATTGGCAATGGAGGCCCCACCAGCTTAAGCTGCCTTCCTTCCTGTCATTACCAGACAGTTCAGTCAGTCTTAGCCTTGGTTTAATTTAGCATGGTTAAGGGATTCCTCTTCCCTATATTTGCCCAAAGAAAACCAAGCCTTCTTCAGTCTGTAATCCTATACACAATTGCTTTAGAGTAAATCCTATTAAATGTCAAAGGACTTCTGATTAGACATGTATAGGACTGTACTATTAGTGATAAATTGAAGACTCTCTGTACATATTTTCAAACATTTTGTTTTCAGGACTTCTGAAAAATGAGATCTCCTGAAAGTCTCTTATCTACGACTTGCAACACTTGATCTGATTCGGACTGGTATTTAGTTAATTACCCGCTTGAGAGAAATGTCTTCAATTTCTGCATGCGGTAAAGGGCCTCTGTTCCTTGTGTTGCTTTATAGCTTTCTCATTCTCCCTCTCCTCCACATGCCTGTCACTTTCTTGTTATGCCCCTCATCACATCACTTTCTTTTTCTGCCCCCACTACACTCCAAGCATCTCCACCTGCTTCCTCTCCCCCTCCCACAGCAGCAGTGGTGACAGCATTGCTCCACCTGCTTCCTCCCCTGCATAGCAGCCGCAGTGGTGGCAGTGGCTGCCCCAGAATCACAACACATCACCCAACTACCTCCACTAGCGTTCCTGTGTAACCAGTTGCTCTTGATAGTTAATTAATTTTCTAGTATTTATTGAATCAGAACTGCCTCTGTAGAAGAATATCTTGAGTGACTTAGAGAAAGTCAGGCAAGCAATCTCTGCATTTCTCCTGATATGGGCGATACATTTTAAGGCAATAGTCCAACCCTTCTTCATCAAATCACCTGATTGTCCAAACAACCTCCCACCTCCCCTGGCCCAGACACCCAGTTAAAGCTAGACCAGTTACAAGGTAAACACCTTTCATCTCAATATGCCAAGAAGCAGGCTCTTTACTTCAACAGCCCCCTAAGTTAGGAAATGTTGAGATTATGTGTATTGTATGGTCCATTCCTTCAATGACCTCTCATGATTTTTGCTATTGTAAAAATAAGAATGGAATCACATTTGTTGTGCCATCCTCTGTTCTTTGTTTCATTCATAAATAGTAAGGGGACTATTCAGCTGGAGCAATCAAGCAACATTTTCTTCCAAGACAATTTCCTGTAGCTTTTCCACAGCTCTAGTGAAACTGGCATTATTTATCCAGTTGATTCCAAGTTTGCCCCATCATCCGTGACAGCCAGTCAACCTAAGTACATTCCCTCACATATCTGAAGTGGATACTGCTTGCCCAGACAACTAGGAGATGAAGCTAATTAGTAGAAGTGGAGTTGTGAGAAGGCTGTCACAGGAAATGTCAAGAAGTCATCAGTGCCCTGCAAAATCACTCCAGCTCATCTTGTTACCTGGGCCAGTGATGAAGCACAGCTGGGTCAGTGTCTTAACAATTCTGCCAAAGCACTCTGCATTGCTCTGTGATAGCCAATGAGTGTTGGTTCCTCTATGAGGACTTTACACAAGATTTCTTTGATTTAAAAGGTAATGATAGCTTTTTTAGTCCTGTTAGTGCTTTTGCTTCTGTGACTTCAGAGAAGATGTTTATTGAATGTTTTTAGGGTCATGAAAAACTTTTGTAAGAAGGCAAAGTATGAGAAGTCAAGGACTATATATCTTGTCCTTAACCTCAGATGTCTAGCATTTTTTAAGAAACATTTTCATCACAGTGGCAATTGCAAAGTAAGAATACCAGCTGAAATATTGGAAAAACTACCATGTTGCAGAATTATTTATTTACCAAAAAAAATGATCCAAGAGGACCTTACGTGGAAATCTTCCTTGTCACATCACAAAGTAATTTTTGCTTTTTTGGAAAGCTGCAATTTATTTCAATTCATACATAACTGAAAAAGCAATTATGCTTTTATTTGCATCTCTTCTGTATTTCTGATAAAATACATGACTGATAAGATACATGATAGGATCAAGATTGGCAGCCATAGAAAACAAATTCTATGTGAAATATATTATATGTAACCATTTTTAAATGTACTGTGTGACAATCTATATCTATGGCTAATATTTCAAGTGGCTTAAAGAGTGTTAAAATAGGTTTTAAAATAGACTTATTTTAAATTGAAATATATGTGAAATAGTGCTATGCCACATGTTGCTTGTGAAATTTGTCAGGAGGGAAAAGTGCTGTTTTGTGTACCTTAGCAACACTTAGATACCTGCGGTATTCCCAGTTCTTTCTAATCACTTCTATCCTGTGGGATCAAGTAAAGATCAAGATGATTGAGTACATACTGATGCAGTCAGACCTGGTTATGTACAATTGTCACTGATAGCAAATGAAGAAGCATTACCATCACTGGTTGAATGGAAAAACTTCATACTCTTACAGCCAAGGCAGCAATACAACACTTCTTGCACTGTGCTACAAGGTGACATCTTTTCTCACCATTGTACCATAGCACAGATGATTAGCATGCCCATCAGAAGTAAGTCCCATTCTCACTGTGTCACAGACAGATCTTTCTGTTCAGAAGCAGGTTTAGGTACCTACTTGTCACAGACTACCTATAGGGTCACCATGAGTTGGAAGCAATTTAATAACATTTCCAAGACCCTTGTGGGGAGCAGGGAATCCCCAGTCCTAGATCCCATTGCTCTTTAACCAGGGGCGGAGCAAGGGAACATGTGTGTCCTGCGCCCCGCCAAGACACTGCCCACCCCGCTACACCCCAGAATGCCCTCACCATGCCCCCACCATGCCCCTGCCCGGGCCATCGCACCCCTCCATCCCCATTGTCTCTATGCCACTATCATTACCCCATGGAGCAGCAGGAAGAGAAGAAAATTCAGGCTCTTGTATTTAGCAAAAGTTTTTATTCAAAGTGACAAATGGTAACTCTAGGAATCACCTAGAGTTTTTCTGTAGAGTTTTACCATAGAGTTTCTGGTGATTACTAGAGTAACTCCCTTTTCACTTCCAATAAGAACTTCCAGTGAGTACATGATGCTCATTAAAAAAAAATATCCTGGGATGCTGTTTACCTTCCTCAGCCATCCCATCATTTGCCAGGCACTGTCTTGCACCTTGGTGGAATCCATAAAATATATTTACAACTACCTTGTTTAATATCAAAGTATAAAAATTTTATTGGATGAATATTTTGACGAAGATATTTATGTGTTGTTTTTCATCTCTAGATTTGGCATAATCATCCCAGAAACATTAATAAAATTCATTTTTTTTTCATTTTTAATATGTATTAGCTGTTGAGCATATGTTGGTTATTACGCATTCTTGTTTGAAATTTAGGGAATCAGTCATAACAAATTAAAATATTTGTACATAGCCAGGCATAGTGAAATGTTTTTATTTTTTTCAAGGTTATATAAAAATAATATATTGTTTAGCAAACCGAATTGTTAGTGTGACCAATAGTGTGACCAATAGACATCAGTGTATTTAAAACAAAAATAGATGACTAATGAGGGGAATCTTTCATCTGAATTCTGACATGGTGTGGAATTAAGATTCTTAGGAATAGAAATCAATGCAGTATGTTTGCAAATGTTTGCAGGGAAAATAGGAGTTAAAAAATCAGGTGTAAACAGGTTACTGACATAATTATATTCTAAAAATCAATGTACATAATCGTCTAATGTTTTATGCCTAGAAATGTTTTCTTTTCCCATTAGAATTTATGCAACAGGCTCTATAACACCCTGAAATAGATCAGTCTGGGAGAATATTGATTGATCAATCAATCAATTAATTAATTTAGAGGCTGGTCTGATCAGAGAAGTTCCATGTCCAAAACTCCCTGTAGCTAAAGCTATTTGTTTCTTTTTGTAAGCAATGTTGAGGACTCTTTTCTTAATTGAGCACATTTTTAGTATTAAAGAGCACATTTTTAGTATTAAAGACATATTTAGTATTAAATAATATTGGGTCACAGTAATTAAGTGTCCATTATTATGATGGCCATAATGTGGATTTCAGAGCACTTAACTGTCATCTTTAACACTGAATTTTAGCCTTTATACAGCCAAGGATTCAAAAATATTCTGAAAAATGTGGAATCTTTTGGTGCAGATTTCAGAACTAATTTTAGCATTGGAATGAACTTTGAAAACTTAGTTGGTGATATGTTACTCCTCACAGAATAAATGGGGATTATTCCCTGCTAGCTTTCTCAATGACTTTCAGTAGCATCCCTTGTTCAGTAGCATCTCAGTAGCATCCCTTCTGGATCACCTAGCTGGAATGGGACTGGGAAATTCCTTAGTGCACTGGTTCTGATCCCTCCTGGAGTGAAGGTCCTGAATGTTGTGTGAAGGAAGTGCTGATCTTTCAAGGCTCTTATACTGTTAGATTCCACAAAGTTCCATCCTATCTCCTATGCTGTTCAATATCTACACAAAAGAAGAAGAGGAGTTGGTTTTTATACCCCACTTTTCAGATTCTGAGAACCTCACTTTTCTCTGTTTAAGAAGGCTCAAAGCAGCTTACAATCATCTTCCCTTGCCCCCTCCACAACAGATACCTTGTGTGTTAGGTGGGGCTGACAGAATTCAAAGAGAACTGTGGCTACTCCAAAGTCACCCAGAAGGCTTCATGTGGAGGAGTGGGAATCAAACCTGGTTCTCCAGATTACAGTCTGCTGCTCTTAACCAGTTCACCATGCCTGCTCTCTTGGGGAAAGTTGTAAAAAGGTTGCCTCACGTATGTATATAGCACCCATGTCTACATTTCCTTTTCATTGGATTTGATGGATAGTCAGTGCCTGAGATAACATAGTGAGACATACATTCCAGTTCACTAAATGAAGATGGGTACAGCACAGGTAACAGGCAGTGTGAACAGGCACAAAGCCAGTTTATCCTTGGTGCAAATGGATTGAGTGGCCCAGGTGCTAGAACTACTGAACTCCACAAGTGGAAGCAGACAACTGTCCTTGCCTTCATCCCCTGAAAACTTGATCCCCATTCCAGACAGCCATTCTAGCAAGTGAGCAGATCAAGCATATTATGGTTGCCTAGCAACTTCAGGACATAATCCCCAGTACTGTCATCAAGAAGGAACCTATGAGAACACAATTTAAAAGTCTTGAAGGAGATGCATATTACATGAAAAGGAGCATTTTCTATCCAGCATTGTATTTTCAATTGTATTTTCCTAGGGTGCAGCATTCATTTGTAGAACAACAGTTAGCTGCATATACATCATTAGATAGGGCATATGTTTTAATGAAAAACAATAGGAAGTAAGCAAATGTAAAGAAAAGGCACTGGGTTTGAGCAGGCTTGCATCTTCTCGTCAGATTAATTCAGAGCATTTTATAACCACTGGGAGAAAAGTGAAACTGTTCTTTATAGTGTGGAGATACAGTGAAGTGTTACAAACATGGTAATGCCTGGGACTTGACAGCTCCTTAAATGACTGCTATGAGTTTGTTCTGTTTCTAGTCATTGTTGCCTTATGGTCAAAATGTTCAGTCTGTCACTAAGAGATTCTACAGGCTGCTGCAATCTAGCTTTGGAAAAGATTCCAGCTAGACCCATATGTCAACACTGTGAAGCTTTCAAAGCTTTTTTGAAAAATCAGAAAATCCATAAAAAGTCATTACATCTACCAGCACTTTGTTATCTATTAAGTATTGGCCATCTGTAAAGTAAGTCTGGCTACTACTATATCATCCTTTCACCCACATACACTAAAAATGCACACAGTGACTTAATAATTGGTCTTAGGTGATACTATTTTTTGGTCTTTAAATTAATATTTCACAAACCTTTCTAGACAATTGGTAAATATATTTGTAGAGAGGATCCAGGTACCATTCATCCAGCTAGTGTAGCAGCTGTGGCAATGTTTCATTTTTCTAAAATATAAATTGCAGCATTTTGCCTCATGAAAATGAATTGCCTGCCCCCCAACTCTATTCTATGCCTATTAACATGCAAGGGTGTTGTGTGCATGCCCTTATGTGTGAGTATCTGCAGCTTTTTTCCTACTCTTCACTGTCATTCTAACTCTTCACTGGGCGACTCTTCACTGTCATTCTAACTAGCATACCTTTTTAAATAAGCAAAAGATGATGAACATTAACAAGGCAGCATTTGGCAATTTTAGAGTTGCCAGCTCTACATGGGCACATTTCTGGAGATTTGAGGCTGGAGCCTGAGAAAGGCAAGTTTTCAGAAGGGGGGGGGGGGCCTCAGTGGAATTTAACACCTTAGAGACTGGCCTTCAAAGCAGCTTTTTGTTCCAGGGGTACTGATCCCTGTAGTTTGGATTATTTCAGGCCTCATCTGGAGGTTGGCAATCTGAAGCAATCCTCTGCTACTTTGTCAATAATATTCTCCTCTCTCTCCCAGCTCCTTTTCAAAATATTGCTCTGGGCTGTGCAAGAACACTTGAGTTAATAAAATCATTTGAAAATACCATACAGTAAACAGTCGATCTCCTGTCAGCATCAGTGTCATGCCTGCAGCAATGCTAACCTCTACCCAGCCTGCATAGGGACAAGGTATTGCTTTGCTCGTGCTAGAGCAAGACTACAGCTAGTATAAAGTTGTCTGGAAAGCATATGACTGTGGATTGGATAATCAGCAGAACAAATCATTACATATTAAAATACACATGATGTGCTTTGTTGCTAAGATTGTTCTCTTTTCTTCTTTTGCTCATAGGATCTATTCTTTTTTTAGTTCATAATCTCAAAAGAGAATTTCTGCAGCTGTTGCATTTATTCGCTGCAGTCCACAGTCATTCTTGGCGTATGCAGAGATTATAGGTTGATATTGCTATACTGCTCCTGGATGATGACCTAAACTCTAAGTGTAATTGTGGGCTGTCTGATTTTAGTAAATTCTGCTGCAGAAAATCTACTGTCCTTTTTCTGCAAGGACAAAACAAAGAAACAGAGCAAGTATATTTCAGATGGACTTTTTGCTAAGCCAAAGGACCCATGACACTAAGCAGTGAAGAAAGAAGCTCTCATTTCCTTTAGCTACCACTTCTCTTCTCTATGGATTAATTGCTGGGTACAAATTAAATCTCTGTAACACAGCTGTGTCCAACATAAATTCTGAGAAACAGCTGGGATTACTAACAGCTGATACATTAGCACTGAATATGTTTGCCTGTGTAGGTTTGGGAATAGCAACAACATTCAGCCTACTGGTTAAAAACTTCCTTAAAACCTTTCTTGCATTCACTGGTACCCTTCAAAATTCACATCAAATAGGAAAAATACAACATGGCTTGTGTTCAGTTGAAGATTGGGAAACTGACCAATAAAGGCAGTCTGTTCCTTTGCTGAGTGTTCAATTATAAATTAACATACTATTATTATGCTGTTTATTATAGCATAATAATAGTATGGTAATTAATCATTAAAAACTTTAACATTTAATCTGCACTGATCTGAATTACCCTGACTAGCCCAATCTTGTCCCTTCTCAGAAGCTAAGCAGGGTTGGCCCTGGTGACTTTAAAAGTACAGAGGTCCATGATAGGTGTAAAGGACCACAAAAAAGCGCTTCTTTTCAGTAGTCTAAAAGTAGAATCAAAACATATTCCTTGAGGGGACAGAAGCCATAGAGGTGGCTGATCAGGCAGATAAGGTGCTTTTCCTTGCTAAATTAAGCTGAGCAGAGGACTCAGAAGACTTGAACACTATAAGTGGCTGTAATCTGCTTTGATGGGTTTAGAAAGTCAACAGCCAAAAATAATACAAGAGATCATTAAACATCAATGTGCAGGAGCTGATGTCATCAAGATGTCTGATGCCATGTGCGGGATGTCCTGAAGTAGTCACCATCCCCTGGGTCATGAAACCTGACGCTGGATATTGACGAAGGAGCAGAAGCTTGTCCAATCTGTCTGGAGAGGCTTAGGCACACACAAAGATTATGTTTGTCAGTTGGGACAGCAATGTCAAAGAAGCCAGCCCAGGAAAAAAGTTACCGATGCAGTAATTTCAATGGGCATGTTGGTACAAAACCCAGCAAGCCTGTTTCACACTTCTCGAAACAATGATTTCAGGATTAAGGGAATGCTTTTAAGATGGTAGCCTTCTGCACATGTTTTTAGCAATCCAAATAAAATTAACTTAGCCATACCAAGATGTTTTCATCTAAATTGGTCATTACAATTCTCATGTCTGCAATTTGATTATAAAGCCTATTTCTATCTCCCTCTAAACTTTTAAAGCAATTCTGTTGTTTTTCTTCTTACCGTGTAATATACACAACATGAAAGACAAAGAAAACATAAAGGAAAAGGGAAAACAAGAAAATATAGACTCAGTCACTTTGATAACTTATCTAACTATTCACTGATGACCCGATAGAATGGGGGAATAGTCACCAATGTGGTCAGGAATATGGGGAAACAGTTGCTGCCATGACTAAAACTCATGGACAGTGGAGGGGGGATGTGTTTTCTCACATCTCATTCCAATTTTCTAGTTCTATATAGGGTGCCAACCTCTACACGGGTCCTGGAAATCTCCCAGAATTACAGCTGATTTCCAGATGACAGAGATCAGTTCTCCTGGAGAAAATGGCTGCTTTACAGAGTGAACTCTATGGCATTCTAGCCTGTTGAGGATCTCCCTCTAAACTCTTTCCTTCTCAGGCTCAATTGCCAAAACAAATGGTCTTGCTGAGAAAGGCTTATGCTTTAGTGCAGTGGTGGCGAACCTTTGGCACTCCAGATGTTATGGACTACAATTCCCATCAGCCTCTGCCAGCATGGCCATGCTGGCAGGGGCTGATGGGAATTGTAGTCCATAACATCTGGAGTGCCAAAGGTTCGCCACCATGGCTTTAGTGAGATGAGGTAAGTCACCTGCTGGCTATTGTCTGACATCTGGAGGTGGAGACACAGCTGTCAGCTGTAAAGCAGCGCTTGTTGGCTTAACGTTTGTCCCAGACAACTTAGTAGAAACTTTGATTACAATTTCTATTAAAATTGTTAGAACAAAGCCTGAGTAGTGTAGTGGCCAAATTTGTAGATGACACAAAATTATTGGGGATGGTAAAAACCAAGGATGACTGTAAAGAGCTCCAGAAGAGTCACTACAAATTGAGTGAGAAGACAACAGTATGACAAATGAAATTCAATGTGTAAGATGTTGCACATTGGTACAAAAAAATCCCTATTTCAAGGATATCTAATGGGATCTGAACTTGCTCAATCTAAGAAGGCAAAATAGATAGATAAATGAAAGTGTCAAACCAGTATGATGCAGTGGTGAAAAAAACAAACTCTGTATTTGGGATTATTAGGAAGGGGATTGCAGGGGCATACCGCCCATGGAGACATATGGGGTCATATGTCCCCAGACAGCCACCATTTGGTCATGTGGGGGGGCAGAAAATCACCCCTCCCCACTCCCTGGGAAGCGCCTTCTGTTCCTCCACCCCATTCCAGCCCCAGCCAGGCGTGGCAGCCCTGCGCTTCCCTTCCTTGCCTGGTAGGGTGGGGGATTGCTGCGCTCATTCAGCCCCATGAGGGCTGGGTCTGCCCAGGGAAGGGCCCACCCCATTGGAGCCCAGGCATTGAATCAGCTGGCAATGCAGGCGGAGGAGGAGGCGAGCCGAGCCCAGAGCCCCTGACAGTGTCCGGCTGAGCCGAGCCAAGTGCCTCCATGGGCAGGCTCTGGCTGTCTGGCGGGGGTGTCACCCAGATGGCAGAGCTCCTGGCCAGCTGCACTGCTTGCAGGTGAGACAGATTGGGACCCTTTTGGGAGGGAAGAGTAAGGTACCCCCCATGTAACTATGCTCAGATCTGTTCAGAGCTTAGTTCTGAAGGGGCAGAAAGGGGCAGTTTTTGCTCCGGGCTCCATTTTCTGTCGATGAGCCATTGAGGGACTGAAACTAAAATAGCCAGTGTTATAATGCCCCAGTATAAATCCATAATACAGTCTTATTCTGGATATCTCAAAACAAACATTGCATAGCTGAAAAGAGTACAGAAGAGGGCAACTAAGCAAAAGTGTCTGTGACTTCCGTTTAGAAAAGGAGCTGACTAAGGGGGGACATGATAGAGGTTTATAAAATTATCTATGGGATGGAAAGAGCTGACGAAGAATGTTTTCTTTTTCTCCCAAAATATTAGAATCAAAGGCATTCAATGAAGTTCATGGGCAGTAGATTCAAGACAGACAAAAAAGAAATACTTCTTTACACAGAGAGTGATTAAAATGTGGATTTTAATTATTAACAGCAGTTTTAATTGTTTATTAAATTGAGTTTTACTATGTTATGTTTCATTATTGTTAGCTGCCTTGAGCCCTTTCAGGGAGGGTAGCAAATAAATAAATAATCTAGGCCTGATGATTAAATTATCTGGCAGAACTGACAAATGAGAGAGCTGATGGTCCAGATTTGATTTGTTTTCCAGGGAACCTAAATGTTGGGCAAATTCCGGACTAGTACTAAAAAGTCAATTATTGTCCTCAAAATCTCAGTCATTAATCATGGCATGCATTTTGACAAGCCTCTGGAAAGCCAAAAAACAGAACCATTGACAGGGGAATAACCAAGCTTCTAGGGGAAGCTGTCCAATTCCTCATGAGTTTAGTACTCTGATTGTCCATAGCCTCATCTTAATGTGTCAGTTTTAATATCAAGCATGAAATCTGTCTTGCAATCTGTGAGCACAGTATGTCCTAAGTAATGGGAGTTTGGTTGCCATCTGCCAGGTGGGAACTGGATATCTCCTGGAATTTCAACTGATCCACAGACTACAAAGATCAATTCTCCTGTAGGAAAGGACTGCTTTGGAGGATGGACTGTAGCATTATATCTTGCTGAGGTCCCTCCCATCCTATTCCCAGGCTCCACCCCAGATTTCCAAGGATTTGCCAACTAAGAGATGGCAACCCATGTTGACGTAGCCCAAGGAGATAACTCTGACCCACATCTGCTTTAAGGGTTACATCCCTGGAGAGAGAATTCTATAATTATGATGCCACAACTGAGCAGGCCCTTTCTCACATTTAGCCTCATATGATGAGGGTACCCTAGAGGGATCCCTGAAGCTATAAAGCACCTCTGGCCACTACTGCCCACCTGCTTGTCAGTAAGAGGCCTGGGACAAGAGGCACTATCAGTCTGCTCCTTTAAGACGAGTATAACCCCATCCAAACAGCAGACATTACAAATAGTTGCGTGTATGCATTCTATTTTAGGCTATTGTGACAATATGTATTTCCAATAAAGGAGTTTGGGAAGGCAAGAGGTAACTCTTTTTTCAAGGCTTCAGTCTCCCCTGCAAATATGTCTTTTTATGACAATGGTGAAATACCCTGGTACAAAATAAAAGGGAATCTGCTCAGTACATTGATTCTTTCACAGTAGGCTGTATGAAACAATGAAAAGTAGGTGGCATATTATGGGTAACCATTTACTCTTGTCCTTCCTTGGTCCTTGAAAATATATTCTTAATTTAGAAAATTTTGTGGCAATCAGATTTGAGAATCTGTCATTCTTGGCAAACCGAGGTAGTTTGGCTTCTTCATGCAAATGAGATGTTCGGATTTCCAGCCTCGTGTAATCACAGAAACCCCAGCTGTCTTGGCTGATTTGCAGAGGAGTTTTCTTTCCCTCCCCCTCCATTTACAAATGCTTAATCCATTTAAGTCCTACGTCATAATGAAGATTATATAGGTATGTGGTCTGAACATGACAGCCAGTGATCTTAAGTTGAACTTGTAAACGATGTAAAGAATGGCACTTGCTTCCTTAAGGAATAAGATTGCCTTGTTGGGTCATTCTGGTTCACTTCTGTGCTTTCACTGACAGTTTTATGTCTGTTTAAGCAAAAGCAATATGAAATGAAATGGCATGACACAACTTGGAAGAAAAGTCTGTAAGTAAAGGGAGTAATGAATACTCACTGAAGGCAGAATGCTTTTGGGGAGGGGCTACAGCAGAATGACCAATTAACTACTCCACTAGTTTCTCATCTTGTGACCTGGTAACTTTTGCTGTAGCTTAGATATGCTGTATATTTTTGACAAGTATATTGAATAATATGCATTAAGTTTTCATTGACTGGATTTATAATAAAAGTTCTTAAGAAAATTCTGGGGCAAGTTTAGTTGAGTGGATGGTCCCAGTTTAACAGAAGCCTTTTAGAATTTTTGAGGATGAGAAACAGGAGTTGGGAGTTAAGAATTGACACTTGTGCAATGACACACTTTCACACATGCTGTATAATGCACTTTCAGTCCACCTCAATCCACTTTGCAAGTGGATGTTACTCTTTGAAATGGCAAAATCCACTTGCAAACAATCACTCGAGTGCACTAAAAATGGATTAAAGTGCATTACTCAATGAGGGTGAAAGCACAATAAAATTAGTCAGCATGCTTGCTAAGGCTGAAGGAAAGTGAGTGATGAAGTCTAGGGAGTTAGAACAGAAGATTTTTTTTTTACCATTAAAGGATTGTACTGAACAGAAAACATTACAGTGAACAGTTTGGAGGTTGTTCTCTCCATTGGGGAAAAAGGCAGAGTAGAAATCAAGTTTTTTTTAAAAAAAAACCCTAATGCATTATTTTTTTAATTCTATAAAGTTTAACCTCCAATATGACTCTAGCAATGTTGCTGTCTTAATACATATTGTCTTAGGGGATACAAGAAATACTTAATATCATGGAAAGCCTTTTGGAAAATATTTTGCCCTTCTGTTGCAGTGTATATCAGAGTTGTGGAAATATTTTGTATATGTATTTGGTTGTTTGATATTGAGGAAGGGAACCTCTCCCCAATTTATAGTCCCAAGTAATATGCTTTACATATAAATAGTGCTGTCTGCTGTGCCTTTTGCATAGCTGAATAGTGTTCACTTTCTAGGAAAAGAAATACATCAACATAATTGAGACCAGTTAGTGTTAAACAGCATTGGTTTGTCCCGTCTCAAATATTTTGTCTTCCAGGTCACTGGAGGTTGTTTTCCTTTCTTTTGTGGCACAGGGCAGCACATGAAAAAAAAAAGTCAAAGTCTTGCTTCATAGCCTGTTCAGAGCTTAAACCCTGAAATCTTAAACCATCTGGGCTGATCACAAGGATGTCAGCCTCTAGGTAGGACCTGGAGAGCCCCCAGTACTACAGCTCATGTCAAGCGAAGCTACTTAGATCAGTTCCCCTGGAGAAAATGGATGCTTTGGAGAGTAGACTCTTTAGCCTTGTAGTCTACTGATGCTGATGTCTTCCCTACATGACCATGTTACTAGCCCACATTTAAGGTATGTGTGAAAATTCAATATGAATTTACTGCAAAATATCAAGGGCTCCATCACTTCAGTGTTCCTGTTTTAAAAGCTGAGATTTCTCTTGAGAATCAGGAGATTTTATCTGACCCCACTAATTTCCCATTGGATGATGAATCCTAAGTAATCCTGATTGTAAGTAATTAGTGGAGAATTTAAGTAATGTCTAATGACTTCGTTCTTCTTTAAAATTCAGCTTCTGATCTGTGCGAGCACAAAACTGAAATAATTGGCTGGCATTTTAAATCAGGGTGCACCAATTGCTCATACTCAGTCATTTAAAATGTCTTCTGAACTCCATACTGTTGGTCATTTTTATTGGTATCTGAGCAGTGATCTCAGCTAATCAGGATCATGGAATGAAAGTAACAGCGGCACACAAGACCTCACCATCAATGCCATTTGAATATTCACTGACATCACATAGTCGAGACTCTAGATGGGTGAATACATTTGCCATTTTTTCCAGTGTTGCTAAAAAGGGAGCACACAATTTCAAAAATCTTTAGTATTTGCTCTAGTGGATTCATACCTCACTAATACTGGGACGATATTATTTTTATTTCTTCTTTTATCTATGCTCAAAACATTCTCTTTCCAACTCTACCTTCCACTTACACCCTGCATACACAATCTCTTACTTTCTTAAGTGAGTCGACTAATTTTCCTAGCACATAAAACTTCCTAATAGAACTCACTGTAGATTCTGGCTATCTCCCTCCTGTCAAGTTCTTTCTCAAAGCTCACCTTTCCTCTGGAGCATTTGGCTTAATCCATTATTCTTTTCTCATAAACAAGAATGAACTCTAAGTATGTGTAACTGCAGGCTCATATATTCATTCGATTATTTTTGTCTTTTCCTTCCCTTTCATTGTTATATCTTATGTTGTGAAAATTCATCAGGGCAGGTACTCTTTTGCTTATGTTACCCTTCAAAAGTTCCATGTACAATGATTGACATTGCTGCTGTTAGAATTGCATTGTGAAAATGCTAGGACTTTGGACCAGTGAGGATAAAAAAGAAACTTAAAGGTGAACTATTATCAACCCCTGTAGGAAAAACTGAATTCCTTTGTATAGATTCCAAAACTTAAAGCTGTGCAGCTGCAACTACGCCATTAACTGCTGCATGGCAATACAGGTGTTTGGGAAGAGAAGCAAACATCCAGGAGCAGGAGGAAAAAGAGGAAGAAGCTGGTGACATAGGGACGAGGAAAGGCAGGAGGGATTGCCCCGTTGGTGGATGCCATTAACCCTTGCTGCTGCAGCAGCAGGCATCCAGGAAGAGGAAGAGGATAAGGAGAGAGCTGGTGATGTTCGGTCAAGAGGAGAAGAAAGGCAGAAGAGTTTGGCCCCCTCGGTGGGCACTGTCAACCCATCAATAGTTTTCTAGAGCCCATTGTATTTGTTTGTACAACAGATTTACTGCAAGTCTTTATATAATTGTGTTTAAAGATTAGAAAAAATTACTTCCTGTAAACCACAAATTATTTTGAGGCATTTTATTGTAGTTCTGAAAACCACACCCAATCTTTCCTGAGCACATTTTTGTAAAGGTGCAAAATGATTGCATGGAAAAAAGTACATTTCTCATACTGAAAAGCCACAGTTAAAATGCCCACTGGAGCCATTAAATTTAAGAGCAGCTACCTCCTCCCCCTCTCTTATTTTTTAGCTTTTCAGTTTTTAACTATATTATTACCTAACTAGTCCTGCTGAGAGTATAAAAAGGCATACAATTTCAACAAGTGACTTTTACAGTGCAGTACCCAGTATGATAGGTAAGCTACCTAAAATAATTTGCTGTGTTAAAATGTTACAATTCCTATTATCCATCATCAGTTGCATTTGCCAGATCTGAACTATCACTATGAATATTAAAAGCCCAAAATGTCTCTATGCCAGACTATTATTCAATTTGTCAGTCATTGTAATATTTGTAAAACAGAGCATCTGGAAGTTTTCTTGAACCATCATTTCTCACACTAGAGGGTTTCTTAGAATTTACATGTAGGTTCTAAATATTTCTGCGTTAGTCATTGTGAAGGGTTTTTTCCCCACCCCAATATTCTACTGAGAGAATAGGAAAGCAAGCTGATTCTGAAGACTAGATTAGGATACAGATCATATATGAAATAGTAAGGCCCCTTCCACACATGCAGAATAATGCACTTTCAATCCACTTTCACAATTGTTTGCAAGTAGATTTTGCTATTGCGCACAGTAAAATCCAACTGCAAAGCACATTGAAAGTGGATTGAAAGTGCATTATTCTGCATGTGTGGAAGGGATGATGAGCCAATAGTACAGCTAAGGAAATCATTGAATGCAGGCCTACACACATTCACAGGGGGGCACCTCTTCTCACTTCCACAACCTGGCTTTCTTGGGAAACTGATACATTTGCTTATTAGAGGGCAACAGGAGAAAGTGTGGTTTCAGGATCTTTATCTGCCTAGTGTGCAAGCAAGCTCAAAGTGCCTTTGGTAGACAACCAGTAATCACAAAACAACCAGATCTTTTCCAAAGCAAAGGTTAGAATTTATTGAGGGAAATAAAGCGGTACAGGAATTGAAGAGATATTCAAACACCAGAACAGTGAAATTGCTGTGTTCAGAAAAAGGTGAATATGATGAATTACATGACAAGAAAGAAACAGGAAATGAGAGCCAAGCCTCTGGCTGAGTGGGAATTCTGTGCCAGAAGATGTGGGAGTTGGAAAGAGAGAATGATTTAACGAATGAGAGAGGATTTAAGGAAGGAAACTAAAGAAAGAATAATCATAGGAATGAAAAAGGGAGATTGAATTAAGTATGTAGAAAAGGAAATACAGAAACAGTTTGCAGTCTTTTTTCAAAATTATACAGAAAAAGTCTTTCAACAGAAGTTGAAATGTAAGAATATATGAAAGGAAAGGAATACAAGAGTATATGAAAGGAAAGGAATACAAACTGAGAAGGGATATATTGAATCAAACCATTCAAGAAATATCGCCAGCCATAAAGGAATAGAAAAAAGACAAAGCACCAGGCTCAGATGAACCAGCAATGTATTATAAATGCTTGGAAGAGAATGTAATATTACCTTGCAAAAAGTCATGAATGAAATAATTAAGGAGAAAGTATTGCCATCATTATGGCAATGTCATGGATCACATAACATTGATTCATTAAGAAGGTAATGATTCATAATTGCCACAATATTATAGACCCCTTTCACTGGTACATGTGTACTATATATTTTTTACTTAATGGCAATAAGATTAAGGAAATGCATAACAAGATTAATCCATGAGGATCAGACAACTTTGTATCAAAAAGATATATGAAGGATCATGTATGTTTTTTAGTTAATGCAATAGAATTGTTTTTTTGGGGGGGGGGGGAAGCAGTGGGGTTTTTTAGATGCAGAAAAGGTGTTTGATACTATAGTTTGGTCTTTTTTTTTACTGAAGACTGTCAGAAATCTAAATTGTGGCTCCAGATTCTTGAACTGGGTGCAATGTACTTAAACAAAACACCATGCAAAGATTTTAATAAATGTGGTTTTGACTGATAGGTTTCAAACTGAAAAATGATGTAAAGGATGTCTGCTATTGCCACTCTGATTTATTCTTGTGTTGGAAGTACTGACTACTAATTTCAAACAAGACTGTAGAACTGATGAATTGAAATTGGATGGAGAAGAGTTTAAAATGAAAAGCTGTGCTGATGATATGGTACTGACAATTTCAAACCCACAATTGTTCATGCAGTATATAATGGAATAAATTGAAAAATCTGGATCCCTTTGAGAATATAACATTGGTAAGAAGAAGACTAAAATAATTTTCAAATTCTTAATGAAGGATGAAGAAGAGCAGGTGAGAAGAGTTATTAAGAAAGAAGGATTAAACAGAAAAAGAGTTTACCTATCCTCGGTCTGCTAAGTAGTGCTGGTGGGGATTCCCCTGGTTTGGGCCCACTCCCCAATGCCATCCAGCTGGCTGCCAGGGTTTATACCATGTGCAAAATTAGGTCTAGGCCTTGAGTACATTCTATAGTGATGCTGCTATGTCACCAACAATGTAGCAGACTCTCTGGTATTGAGTTAACAGCGTTTGCCATGGAGATCTGGCCCAACAGCTGAATATCATCCATGTGGTCGACAATGCAATGATGTCAGTTCCAGAAGTTTCATCAGCATGTTAATGGCTTTGAGGCCTAGGCCTCAAATTATGCCTAGTGAAATCCTCTACCCGTCCCCCACAGGAGGTACCTGACAACCCTACTGCAAAACTGATTAGAATGATCCAAAGATTCAGTGTAAAGGACCTTTAGGTAGAAGGTTTTTTGTTCCAAAAGAAAAATGCAGGGCCTCTGAGCCAGCAGAGAGGTGAGACTGCATAATTGTGGTTGGCAGAACAGTGATAATTATAAATAACCAACACAAAATATTATCCAAGAAACAATTGTAGCGTCCAGAAAAATCAAGCTGAATCTGAGATGAGAATCTGCAGCTTTCCTGGCTCTGAGTTAGAGGGACTTCCCAGAAAGATAAGAAAAGATGACTGGATCCAAGCAGGGTGGAGAGTTCACCCATGCCTGAGTCAGGCCAGCAGGAAATATTCAGGCATAGTCAGTAAAAAGTAATCAGGCGCATCCAGGGTCGGAGCGAAGGGGAACTGTGCCCGGGGCAAGCATGCACCCTGCACCCCTGCCACGCCCCCACCCACCCTGGAACGCCCCTGCCACACCCCACACTGTGCACCCCTTCCCCCTTGGCCCTACGCCACTGGGCACACCAGGCTTCTTGATAGCAATTAGATTTTATGATCAAGAAGACTTGCCCTTGTTGATGAAATTAAATTGATAGATCTAGGTGGGTGCCAGACTTTGCAAGCCCCTCTCGCAATGGGCAGAGGCATGCAATTCAGAGCAGCGCACATAGTCATGACCCCAAAGAAAACCCACAGTTATTCTACCTAGGATTTTATATATATTCCTTTCTTTGTACACTGCTTAAAATCTCCACCTTAAATACACAGTGTTGTTCTTTCCAGCTGGGCTGCTATGTAACATTCAGTAGCAATTGCTGATGACAAGTGTACCTGCATGTGAGATTCTGTTGAAACTCAAAGCCTCCTGGAACTAACCCTGTTGGTCTAGCAAGCTGTGCTAGTTGCAGCAGTTTGTCATCACAGTAAGTAGTACTGTAGTAGATTGTGATCACATCAGAAAGCTAACTGCAGTGGCTTCCTATATTTCAGATAATGGCCACAGACAAGATAAGGCCACTGGGAATACAGATCAGACTAGCGATGTCTGTCTGACAATTCCTCAGAAAGCAAAGCTTTTAGCCAAGAGTACAGTTGTTCATTCAACCTTTACCTCTCCAAAGCTCTCCTCCCTCTTTTCTGTTCAAAATAACCACCTACTGACTCACTAGCACTCTCTCCTCCAGCCAATCAGAAGCGATCTCTCTGTCTCACACACACACTTCTGTAGTTAACTCGTAATATTCAGGTTGGCTTTACTTAGTTACATGTTACCAAAGTTCTGGAATTTGTCACACCTTTCAGGAGTAGAAGTCATTTTTGCTGGTGCAGGAAGGGAGGTCAGCAATTTACAACTTAAAACTGTTTGTTTTTCATTCCATTGCAGAAATTTCTTGTGGTTTCTAACTCAAAGAATTAAGTTTTCTGAAGCTTTGCCTTATGGTATATTTTAAAGCACTATTTTTAACAATCTTTAAAATTATCTCCTTTCCATTATTATTACAAGTCCTTTTAATGTATTATTTGGGACTTTTCAGTTAAAAAGCATTCCCTTTGATCATGCAGGCAAAAGTGCTCTGTGTAGTCTGGTTTAAAATGCTTACACAACCCCCCCTTTTCCTGAATCTCCTGAACACCCTAGCTCCCTTCTTCCCTTTTAAAAACACCCACACAGTTTTGTACAGATGGAGAGATGTGACAGATCCTGGAATTAGCAAACCCTGGGCTTTTTTTTCTGCTACATTTTTAATCCATGCCAATCCTCCCTCCACTTCACAGTGCCTTGATCTACAGTTATGTTCAGATAGAATAAATTACTTAACAAGACATCTGTTCATAGCGTGTGTTCGCTTTCAGTCCCATGCTTGACCCGTTCAATATTTTGTGATTATTTCTTCTAAGCAGAGATACCAATGCTAATATGTTTATCATAGCTGTCAGATCATATTGTTCTGACTTACATTGTCTAGGTTATGACAGGCTTAAGTGCAATATCATCTGTTAGTAATTATGTAAAATGTCTTTGCTTTTTTGTAAGTGAATAATATCAGCAATCAGCAAAACAGTAGTAATTAAGATTGGATGAAATAGACAAAAAGGTAAGGAGGAGTTGTAAGCTTTCAGAACTTATCTTTCTTTGCACACACTTTTGAGGTCTAGTGAGAGTAAAAAATAACAATATTTGTGGGGGGGGGTTGTTCTTCTGAGATCAATATTGTAATAAACACCATAAGATATTCAGATTATACGGCATTTCTGACTGAAATGCCAGCCATATGACATTCAGGTTGTATGGCATTTGCAGTTAAACCAAGAGCCACATTTGTGCACATGTCCACAAAACAGAGATAGGCTTTTGTCAAATCACAACTGGGAAGAAGATCCACCAAGAAGCCCATCTGTACATTCTGCTGCATTGTTTTCCATGGAGGTTGCTGAATGGCCAGAACTATGGGTTTGAGCAACAAGTTCTTGATTTTGGAAATTAGTTTGGCTGTGAATCCGCTCTCTTCATTAAATAGTATACTATACACGCCCTTTTCAGATATTATTATCATGTATACAGAAAAGGTAGCAACTACATGAAGATCTTCCTGATATGTGCAGTCACTTTGTTGCCTGACAAGGCAATGTACAGATTGGTACGTGTATACTGAAGATGATATACACCAGAAAAATTTTGTGTGGCTAATACAGAGGCTTTAAACATGGAACATTGGTTAGCCCTTTCAGACATGACAATTATGGAAACTGGAAGAATAAGGGTAGCATGCGCTGCCAACATGGATAGTTGGCATATTTCACTTCTTTACTAATATGCTTGTTTTGTTAGCTTTCCAGAGTGCTTAATGATGGAACCCTATACTTATCACCATCTGTTATCCCTTCTTAGAATACTTTCAGTACCACTCTCATGCCAGTTAAGCTAAAGAGTGCAGATTCACAATATAGCCTATTATGTGAGCAGATTCAAAAAACTATTCACACAGCACATAATGATATTCATCACATTATGATATGAATACATGTTCAGACTAGTGTATATAGTCTAAGATTAGCTTTTAATATCATATGTTTGAATCTAGGCATCTGCTTTTAGGCGTGATTTCAAAAATGTATGGGTATATGATATGATAATTATGCTCTTCAAACAATGCATAGCGTCTGTACATAACCACATAAGTCCCTGATTCTGGGGAGTAGTTTCAGATGTTTCTGAAACACATTCTGGGGAGTAGTTGCAGTAGTTTCAGGCGTGCAAAATTGTACCAATGGCCCCTTGTCCTCATTTCCCAGGGCTGATCAGACCCTAGACAGGCTTATTGTGTTTGTATGGAGCACAAAGTCCCAGGCAAGAGTTCTTTACGTGATATGGAGCTATATTAAAAACATTTATACATCTTAAGCTAACCTCATTCACACTGTCACTCACCCTGTTAAGTTTGCCAGACCTAATGTTGGAGTATCCAAGGTAGTTGCACAGACTGTTCAAGCAGGAGAATTTGGAAAATAGAGCTCTGCCCAAGCTTGTCTTTGGCCCTTTTCTTTGTAGCGCTGATGATGTCATGGTGTCTCTGTCCCTTTCTTTGCCTTTTCTGCTGTTCCCTGTTACTATCCAAATTCAGGTGTGCCCAGTTTTTGCTCAGCATCAGAAGTTTCTCAATTGACATTTTTGTTGACCTTTTTTCAGGCTCACTGACTCCATCCATCTCTGACTTTTGAGGGTTGTTGCTCTTTATCTTGTCCTACACGCTGGAGGGGGAAAAGCTGATTATATAGAGAGGTTCAAGCACATCATGTGTATTTTTCTGGTGCGGAGCAAGCTGTTCAAGGGTCAGAAGATGAGATCCTCGACCTTTGGCCTACTTCAGCTTTTCACGTAATCTTGCAAGCATATTGCTGAATATGTAACATCATTCATGGACAGTTGCAGCTTGCAAATTAGCTGTTTTTCTTTGCCCTAAAGACTTAGAAGCAGACAAGCATTTAATGAAGCATAATACATTAGCAACCAGTGTTAGATATGGAATCTATATTCCTTGCTTCTAATAGGAAGTATGAAAAAATGGTTGTGTCAGTTAATTTTGCATTTCCCCCTTGATTTCTGCTCTAACATTCTATTGCCTATCACATATACTGATTCAGGCTCTTTTTGTGATATCCGACAGTACTCTACAAAACAACTCAAACCACAATGTTAAAAAGACTGTTAGTGTAACTCAGATATCAGATACTCTGTTGATGATACCTGTGGGTGAACTCAAATATCAAAACTGTTACTACAGCTTAAATCATAACAGGTGACTTTTGATAACTTCAGACTCATTTGATAGTGTTCAAGTATTCAGCTGAAAAGGGTAAAAAGCAACAATCTGTGACAAGTGTGTAATGCTAGGAGCTTCATGGTGGGGTTCATCTCACCAAAAGGAAGCCACAATCATTACATGATTATAATGTGCAGAGCACCACAAAATCACACCCGCATAAAATATCTCCAGCTAAGGCTTGGGAAAGAAGGTGCCTCCAGTCACCCTTCTGTATTTGTGAATAACAAGTAGTTCAGTCTTTTCTTTAATGCAGTGGCAATGATTTGGTCAGCAGTCAGTGAAATGTAAGCCCAGACACTGGAGGCATGGGTCTTAGTGGCTTTTTCCATACAACACAAACATTTTGCAGACATTTTAAAAAGAACCGTTTTGGATTTTGTCTGTTGTCATAGCAAGGAAAACAAAACGTTTCAAGCAAAAAAGGGTTATTTTTTCCAACCTGCAGCCTGACTATAAAATTGTCAGTTTCATTTTATTGCACCCACCATTTTGTGGTTCTCTGTGCTGGCTGCCATTAGCAGAGCTTTTCCCAGGGATTTTTCCTTTGCAGGCATCACTGCTAGGTGACATTTAACCAATTTGAGTACATGAATCAACTAAGCTTTGCCTGCTGATTTCAGCAACGTGCCACATTCCCTTTTGAAATTTTTCAGTGAATTATCTTCAAAGCTACGGAGACTCAGAATGAACGTATCAAGTCTTCGTTGCTTTGAAGACTCCTCAATGAATTTTTTTAAAAGGGAAAGAGAAATGTTGCCAAAATCAGCAGGCCAAGCTGAGTTGATTCATGTACTTAAATCAGTGAAATGTCACCCAGCAGCAATGCCAGCAGAAGAAACATCCCTGGGAAAAACTCTGCAACTGGTGGGTGGCATGGAGAATCACAAGCAGCACAAAATGGTGAATGAGACAAAACTGACAGCTTTAAAGTCAGGTAGGAAGATTAAAACACTTCCTGTTCTCCACACAGTGAGCAGGAAACATTTTCAAAGCACTGCCAAGGAGGAAAGTTGCTAGTTTACCATTTTTGGAATAAAATGTTTTGAGGAAAAATAAAACAGTTCCCAAACATTTTGATTAAAAATCTGTGTGAAATTCCTGCAGGAAACATTTTATTTTTCTACCTTAAAATGTTTTATATGTGTTGTGCAGAATGGGCCAATGTCTCTAGAGAGAGTTTCCTGTAATTCCTACCACTACCTGACATCCTGAAATCTTTTCCAAATGTCATCATGCCAGCAACATTACCTCTCATCAAGTAGCTGTTCAACTGCAGACTAACATAGCTGCCCTCTGAAACTTTTTAACAGATTGGACATATCTCCTCCTCCTTCTCCTTCTGGATGCAGAATGTGGGAAGGGAAATCTCAGCTCAATGATCAAAGTCTTTAAAAAGGCCCACTGCCAAATCAGAATGAAAGTTCATCCAATCTGTCATCCTGTTTTCATAGAGACTAGCCAGGTATCTCTACAACGCCTACAAGCAACCCTGAGCCAGTGTTTCTGTATGTTAACTCTGTTTTATGTGAAACAGTACTCCTTTGCCAATTCTGCAACATTTAATGATGAGTTTCTTTGGGTGACCCAGAGTTGTAAACTGTAAGGAAAATAAGTCTGTCCACTCTCCATCACTTTACATTTACTCACATTAATTTTGTTTGCCATTCTGTTATCCTTACAGTCTGCTGTCATCATCTTAAATGATTAGACATAATTTGCGAGCTTGATGATTACTGATTCTACATAACTTCTAAATAACTTAAATAGCAATTCAGTTTCTTGAATGACTCTATTTTTTGCTTCTGTCCATTGTGAAAATTGTCCATTTTTGCACTTACTATTCTTTTACCAATAACTAATCCAACTAAATTCATTCAAATCTTTAATAAGAGACTATGTCAAGAAGCCCATGTATACTCTTCTGCATCTATCCATGTGCCTGCTGACATTCTTGAAGTATGATAAAAGCTGCAGGACTCATGCTTATTCTTATTTCCCACTGCATGTTCTTTGTTACTTACCGGTACTAAAGCTCTCTAGCAATTTACTTGGTAGAAGTGTTAGTTTGCCAGTTGTACAGTTTTTTTAGATCCTCTCTCAATGGATCCCTATTTTTAAAATAGTCTTAAAATAGTTATTTTTCTGTTTCCTGGTAAGAAAGCTGATTTTAACAAGCTGCATATTTTTGTTAACCAATCAGCAGTTTTAAATTTGTTTTCTTCAAGAATTGTTATGCAAATGCAATCTATCCTGGTGGCCTGGTAACTTGCAATGCATAGCTATCTCTAAAATATCATCATTTGAAAAACCTCTTCAGCTGTACTGAAGTGATTCAGTGATTCGGTGATTCGGTGAAACAGTGATTCGGTGAAGGCAGTTGCATGAAGGATTCAACTCTCTGCAGTCTCTGCATTGTTTTCTGTTAGGGTTGCCAACTCCCACTTGGAAAATTCTGGAAATTTGGAAGGAAGACTCTGAGAAAGGGAGGGCTTAGGGAAGAGAGGGGCCTAATCTGTCATCTGGACATCCATTGTAATTCTAGAAGATGTCCAGTTGGCAACCCTATATCTTTGTCATCTAAAATATTTATTGTCTCTCTGGACTGGTTTCCTATTCATAATTTATTTGCAAACATTGTTAATTGTTTTTACATCTTTAGAAATGTGTTCCTCAAATTTCACCTTTGCAGTTCATGTAACCAGCTTACAATTGTTTAACCTAGGAGGTTTTTGCACTTGTTTTTCTCATTTGAGCAAGAGTTCAGCTTCATAAATGATGCTTTTTTGTATTTTATAGATTCCTTGAGTGTGCAGTTTTCCTCTGTCTTTTGACCCCCTCCTTCAGTTGCCCTTTAACTAATCTGACATTTTTAAGAAATTTGCCCAGAAGTGATCAGTTGGAGCCTCCAATTTAAATATTGGGCTTGTGAGAGTGGTTTGGCTTACTGCTTTCCTAATTATTATAAATTTCCAAATCATTTAAAAACCTAATTGCAAGATTTTGGCAGGATAACTGGATCATATCCAGCATTTGAAATTGATTGAATCCAAGAAGGTGGCCATCATGAAAACCTTCAGCATTTGGAGGGGATTGGGAATGAAAATGCATGTATTATATCCATGACCTCTCCTCATTCTCAGAAACACATTGTGCAGAGCAACTCTGTTACAATTCATAACCCTTTCCTCTGAAAAGTTTTATACCAGCAGGTGGGCTGACTTCCATAGTGCATATTTTCTTCCAGATCAATAATGAAAGGTTGAACATTAAGAACTCTGGGTCTCGACCAGATATAGGAACATTTTGGAAGCAAAAACACTTAGAAGCACTTACATTTTAAAACTAAAATGTTGTTCATCATGAATGAAGACCCTGCCTGCTTTTGGCTTAAAAGTGTCTTGTTTTTTGTGAGGCCCACTCTGCCTGGGCCCAGGGAGCAGCGGGGCACCAGTGTACATGACTTCGGAGTAGACTTCGGGCTGCTCTCACACTTGTGCATGGAGGTGCACTGCTTTTTTAAAAAACTTACCTCTTCCCTGCGTAGCTCCATCAGCCTGAAGGGACATGCCACTGTGGCACTGGGAACGCCCCAGGGGTCAGAGGGCAGGAGGCATGTCCCCTCAGCCCAACAGAGCTATGCAGGGAAGAGGGGTAAGTTTTTTTAAAGCAGCGAGCTGAAAAGCAGTGGTGTGCCTCCAGTGCCGTTCACTCAGCACCGGCTGCATGTTGCTTCTTTTCAAAAGACTCGCTAAACTAGCAAGTCAAAAAAGCACTGTTGTGAGGGGGATACACTACTGCAGCTGCGCTCCAGCAACAGCAGCGGCGCGAAGTCCCCCACCCCACAACATGTGGCCGTTTTCCAGAAATAAGAAATCCCTGTCAATGACAGACATTAGAGTAGAATTGGTCACTTCACCCTAATGGAATAGATTTGGAATAACCTCAAATATAAGAATTTTTTTGGATGTTATATATAGTGTTTGTGGGAAGAACTTTGCACAGCTCTCTTCCCCAAAAATGAGTTCAGTCTGTCATATTTCTTCCAACCCAGGTTTTTCAAAGATTACTAAACTAACAATCTTCTTCAACCCAGGATGAGGATGATTCCTGCCTGATGAGCAAACTCTAGGAAATGCTTTATTTCTCCCACCTGAATCTCTTACTTTCATTCCTGTCTCTGAGCCCAGGGAGCCCTGTGGGCTGCAGGGATCCCCCATGGAGATTCCCCATGGAGGTTTCCTCAGCTTGCAGCTCATCCAATGGCTATTTAGCTGTCAAAAGTAGATAAATAAAATTTGTTCAGCCTAGTGATCTCGTACATGCGTCGTTTTCCCCTTTTTTGAGAGGGCTGTCTGTGAAGCTACAGCAACACAAATATGCATATATTGCTGCTTATCTGGTCACGTTGCCATAGCTTGTAAACACAACAATATGGGCAGTGTGAAGGATATAGACAACAACTATTACACTATGGCCACTGGCCAAAATCCCAAACAATTACGTAATCAATATAGGTGATTTTAATGTAGAAAAATGCAAAATACAGTGCTCACATAAACAACACAGAGACCAGAACAAAATGAGAACCACAAAGACAATCCTCTATTCCTGTGAACAGTACTTATTATTACTTAATTCCTATGTAGTTGTATATTGTCCATTTGAAGTTCCAAATTTCAAAATACAGGATAAATAAGGTAAGCTCACAGTTCAAATTTGTAGCTTCCTTGAAGCCATTTCTTTTCTTGGCAGTCAATGCCTGTGGGATGACTTCCAATGGTCAAATGACAAGATTAATGACTTGGGATCTCTCCCATTCAAATCTCTTGTCTAATTGGCAGTTGGATCAACAGGACATGTTCCACGGTGTATATACATGTTTCGCAAGTCTTCATCAGCCAACAATATCTATGGTGACCAGGCTCAATTTAAGAAGGTCTAATTATACAAACAATAAATCGTAGTAAAACACTATTCAGAATATACATAGGCTGTTTCTGCATGGCACAATTATACCAGGTTAGAACCAGTATCTTACAAGCCAGGTCTAATTTATCCCAGTTTCTTCCTCCTCACAGCTGCCCATTTCTTTCCAGGAGCTGAGTTAGGACCGGGAGGTAATACTCCAATTTGTTCCACACAAGCCCAGGTCTTTTGTATTTATACCACAAGTGCATCCCTGCATGCACAAACATCCCCAGTGTCCTGAATTCTGATTGGCTGTTGTTTTTGCACAGCAGCAGGAGAAAACAAAGCCTCCCCTTTTCCAATTCTGGATAGGGCCCAGCACAGGCCTCAACACAGCAAGCGGCAGCAAAAATCAATGGGACACAGCATCACATTACATTCCCACTCATGTTCTCACATTTTTGTGGAAAACTAGAGACTCCCCCCACCCTGTGATATGCCCACTAACATTCAGCCCAAAGTGCACATCTCTCTAGCTATGCACTCTGAGCAACCAGTACATGTACAGAAAAGAAAACAGGGACATTTTGGGACTCCACTCCTGGTTAACCCAAGCGAAATGGCACCTAGTCGATACCATGAGCAGAAAACGTGCTTGGAGGACATTTCGGGAAGGGCAAGCTGCAATCGTCGGTGGCTCGCAGAAAACTGGCCTGACGTCAGGTGGGAAGATCGGGGGGTGGGCAGCAGGGTGGGGAGATCAGACAGTGAGGTGGGAAAAATAAACCCTTTTTGCTCCTGTGGTGTTTGCATGGCAGTGGGGTCACTCTGGGATATTTGAAAAGAATCGCCAATTTGGTAATTTTTGAAAATCCTGGGATAAGGGAAATATCATGGGGCAACACTGGAGCTGGCCTGCTTTAGCACTGTCAACCGTGTGGAAAACCTGCATGAACCAGGATATTTCGCTTGCCCATCCCTGGATATTTCGACCATGCGGAAATGGTCATAGAAAGATATTTAAAAGTTCCAAAGCTGGTCATACTTACAAATAAAAAGGAGTTAACCTGCATAACTTTCCTCTGACTCACCACCTCACATTACTGAACAAAGTATAAATTATACAGTCAGGAGCAATATAAGCAGTAAATTGGAAACTGATTTGCAGCCACGTTGAAAAATATAGAAATTAATTGGTCATTAATGTCTGACATCATTTTTCTTTATGAGGGACAATCCATAGCTTCACAAACAGCCCCCTCAAAACAAAAACAAAAAAAGGAAAAACGACACATGCATGGAATCACTAGGCTAAATAAACTTTATTCATCTACTTTTGACAGTGAAATAGCAAACAAATGAGCTGCAAGCAGAGGAAACCTCTGTGGGGAATCTCCACAGAGAATCTCTTGCAGCAGACAGAATGGCAGGTGCCACTGCAAAATTGTCAAGAGCTCCATGCAGCAGACAGGTAAAAAGATCTGTTTTGCCTGACAAAGCTTGTGTTCTCCCATGCTGTGGAAACACAAAATCCCAAAATGATTTTTTTAATAACATCATAAAGATGTTATATTTATGCTGTGCAGAATCTATCAAAGACAAACCGGAGGTTTGCCAGGAGATATCATTAATATTTATTGGTTGACTCTGGCTTTCTCCCTAATGAGGACTCAAGATGGCTTACATCAGTCTCATCTCTTTTATTTTTGCCTCACAACAATCCTGTGAGTAGATTATACTGAGACACTGACTGACCCAAGGTCCCCCAGCAAGCTTTCCATGGCATGTATAAAGATTTGACCCAGGGTTTCCCATATACTAATCTGACACTCTTAATCACTACTCCACAATGGCATGCTGAAATCAGTACTTTAGGGATGGTTTTAGTGTTCATCTCCATGACTACTTGAGATCTATTTTAGTCATAAGTAACCAATACATGTTATATTTATGCTGTGCAGAATCTGCCAAAGTCAAAATTGAAGATATGCCAGAAGTTGGAGATACATGACATAATACTCATGCTGAATATGGAAATATTTTGATGTCCAGAATGAGTGAGAACTTTCAGAACAAACACAGTATATAAACAACCCTGTAGGAAACTTCAGACACATATTGCTCTGTAAATAAACCCTAGTTGAATGTATTTGTCTCTGGCCTCCCACAGGTTCTTATACTTTCACTGGTTTGAAAAGCTGGTTTTCCCTACTGTCTGTTTATGATTAAGGCAATTTGGGTGCAACTGCCCTTTCTGAGTATCTTCTAATAGCACTAATTGCCTTTTTTGGAATGATAAACCACTGTAGTGTGCACAGTTACAGAACTCACTGGGAGATATTATCCACTGATTTTGAAGTAATTCTGTATATGTTCTGGGTCGATTTCCCACTCACGATTAGATGCATGCTTGTCACACAAAATATCCAGGTTTCCAGCAGAACTCCCCACTACACCAGTACCGAAAATGCATTCACCCCATCTTTGTTGCTCCCTTCCCCCGTCCCCCCCTCAGCGCACGTCTTTTCAGAACCTGGAAGAAAGTAGACCTTTTTGAAAGTAGACCTTTTTGCGCCAAACAAGGAGCGGTGGGAAAGCTCAGGAGGTAATTCATAAGAACCCTTTCCCACCAGCATTTTTTCTGCACACAGCACCGTACCCAGCTTCTTTTCCCCAGAAAGGATAACAAGCATGGATGCAAATCCTGCTGGGAGAAAGCTGTTTTGCAGGAGAAGCACTACAATCAGCACCTACTTGCTGCTAACCCATAGCTGTCATATTTTAAACAGCCCTTCCTGATGTGAACAGGAAAGCTGTTCAGATGTATCCATTTGCAAGATGAGAACTATTGCATTATTAGACTTCCTTGTTGCTGGTTCCATTCTTTCTGGCCCTGGCATGATACCAGTGTTTAAAAGAGTCCATGGTAAAAAGAAGAAAGAATTCAGTTTGAGATTTAAATAAATGAAACTGACTACTCTGTGTCTCTCTCTGATGTCTTTCATAAATCTTACTATTATTGCAGTCAGTTCTTGAATAGATGCTATTGAACGCACATACAAAAAGCAAAACATGTAATCTATCCAATGCTGGTCATTTAAAAGATGGATCTAAGATTACTACTATAAAGAGCAAGCAGTTCCATGTTTTATTTGAGTTGTCCATTGAATGATCTGAATGACCATAACCTCAGGGGACACTGACTTTTCTCCATTAAATCTGACTACTTAACAAATGGGCTGGGGAAAGCCAGCTGCATGCTGCAATGACCAAGTGACAACTGTGCAGACACAAAGCTGTTTGGCACACTGCTGTGCTTGAGACAAACTTTACCAGGGATATGCTCAGGAGTTTTCATGTAGTCAAGGGAGTTCTAAGTTTGTTGAGCAATCACATTTATGGTGAAATCCTCAGCACATGTAGGCAGGGCAACCTGCTGATGCTCTGAGATTATTGTTTATGTGTAATACAAACAGCATCCAGTGATTGTGCATAATTGGTGGATTCTGCAGAGCAAATATTTAATGGGTTGTGGTCATTATAAAGGAACCATTTTCCTTTTGCCCATTCACATGCATGCTGGTCAGGCAGTGATTGGAGCCAATGAAAACAATCCAGGTTGCTTTTGCGCCTTCACTCAGAGATGCTTCTATTTTTTTTATTTCCTGCAACACATGCATAGCTGCACAGGCATGCAGAAACAAATGCCCATAACCATACCAATTCTCCCACAGTACATTTGGCTGCACCTGCATAGCTGCACATGTGCAACACACAATTAAAAATAAATAAATAAAAAGGAACTTCTCTGCAACAGCAGGGCAATAATGAACCTGTTGCTGTAGATCAGGTCATATTCACTGCCATGGGGAAAAAACCATGCTTGGAGGACTTTGTACCCTGTGGGGCCCTCAGAAAACCTGTCCACAACCTGCTGGACAACCTGTACAGAATGGCAGGTGGGCGGATTCCCCTTGATGGTGGACTGCATGGAACTTACAGTGAACAGGTGGAAGGGAGGGAAATAGAGCATCTCCTGCCTGGCTGTTCATGTGGGAGCAGCTCCAACCCGGGATTTTGCAAAACGATTGCTGGTGTAATGATTTTCGAAAATCATTGAGGGAAATAAAACGGGGTAAACTCTGGTTGTGGTGGGTTTTCCGGGCTGAGTGGCCGTGGTCTGGTGGATCTTGTTCCTAACGTTTTGCCTGCATCTGCGGCTGGCATCTTCAGAGGTGCATCACAGAGATAAGTCTGTTATACACTGTTATAACCGACTTCTCTCTCTGTGATAAACCTCTGAAGATTTCAGCCGCAGATGTAGGCGAAACGTTAGGAACAAGATCTACCAGACCACGGCCACTCAGCCCAAAAAACTCACAACAACCAGTTGAATCCAGCCATGAAATCCTTCGACAATACATTGAACACCTTTATGGGGCAAACTCCTTTTGAAAACAGGACCTGTGCAAAGTGCCCCCCCCCCCAGTAGTTTGTATTGTTCCCTACACCAGTTATATTTGCCCTGCATGTGCTGTGCTGGTTTAAATGCAGTCCAGTGTTGCTAATTACCAGACTGGTTAGGTTTTGTGGATTTGTGAATTTTTCCCCCTCATTCATTGCAATTTTCTGATGGGATTATTTCTGTACCTTCTATTTCTGTAACTCCTGTGAGCTCTTCCCTGTTAACCATTCTCCCTTTTCCCATCAATTACTTTTAGAAGATTGATTCTTACTAATGCTTATGTCTCTGGTATCAATAACTGAATGAAGACAGAAAAGCCGTATGGTGACTTCACATAAGATATTAAATCACTTATGGCATCCTATTTCGGTATATTTGTGAATATGCTTACAGTGGAACAAAAAGGAGGCAGCCTCAACAGTTTTAAGAATGGAAGAAATTTTATCCCGAGCAAGTTTTTTTTTACAAAAACAAAATGTGTATCTATAAAAACATTCAAACTGTTTAAGTATGGGGTGATGTTCCTTCTATTTTTCTGGCAAGGCAGCTAACCGTAAAAATAGACATTTTTAAAATTGACAGCACTATTGCATCTCCACTCCTCTACTCTCAAGAGATTTATTCGGAGTTCACTAACTCCTGCAAAACAGCTGGTGTTTCCTAGTCAGACCTATTGTAGTAAATGTGCTGGCAAAGCTCAGAGGTATTAGTTAAATTATAGGCAAGTAAAGTAGCTTGGTTACCTTTAATCTGTACTGAACTTAGAGAACTATTTTGAGCACAGTTTCCATTATGCGGTATGGAAGCCAGAGAGCCATTGGGCAAGTATCATTTTATCATCTAATTAAGCATAATCCCTTAGTTTTGCTTCCATCACAGGAAAAAGTATTCCCCTAATACCTGTTGTAAGTTTTCAGTCAAGATAAATGGAATTGTATACTCACCATTTAATTCTTTGACGAGAAGGTTCTGGCTTCTGAAGTCCCCCCTCCCACTCCAGCATTGTTTCTAGCAACTGAGATTTTGTTGTCGTTCTGCTCTATTCATTAATGTTGCATAGAGGCAGCGTTATGATGAGTGCAAATGTTTGTATATAAAGTCTGTAGCAAACATGGCTGTGCCCTTTAATGCTGGGATCTATTTTTAAGACTGTCACTATTTTCAGTATGCAAGTGTTGTTTTAAATGAAACTGGGCATGCAGAAAAATCTCAAAGCTAACCATGCAAATGCCAAGTTCACTTTGTTGAGAAGGACCTCAGAAAGTGCCACCAAGTTGCAACCAACAAATGGTGATCCCATAGGGCAGTGATGGTGAACCTTTTTGAGACCGAGTGCCCAAACTGCAACCCAAAACCCACTTATTTATCGCAAAGTGCCAACGCGGCAATTTAACCTGAATAACCACCTCGAGCAGGGGCCAGCCTGCTGTAGCCTCTAGCAAGTCCCACATGTGCCGCTCTGCACCTCTCTCGCATCTCTTCCCCCTCTGCCCTCCCCTGGGCAGCAGTCACCTGGAGCACAGGCACCAGGCCTGCCAGCCGAGTCCTCCCTGCTTGCTGAGGTGCATGCACATCAAGTCCAGTGGCCCAGACCAGCCTAGATGTGCATGTGTGGGAGGCGATTCCCACCCCCATGACAAACTCTGTGCACGTGTGCCCACAGAGAGGGCTCTGAGTGCCACCTCTGGCACCCGTGCCATAGGTTCACCACCACTGCCATAGGGCATTCAAGGCAAGAGAAGTTCAGAGGTAGTTTGCCATTGCTGTAGGCTTCCTTGGTGATCCCCCATCAAGTACTGACCTGAGCCAACCCTGATGAGATTGGGCCAGCATGGGCCATCCAGGTCAGGGCAAATCAAGTACTTGTATGCTGTATTGATATTATGTTATATTAGGCTAATTCAGTTTTGTATTTGTGGATGAAAATCTTAGACTAGCGAGACCTACTCAATTCCAGTCTGAAAATAAGTAAAGTAAGAGGCCTTCAATGTAAACTTCACCAGAAGAGGATACTTCTTTGGAGGTTGAAAAAAGTCAAGAACAAGTACAAAAGCCACCGTTGTTTAATTAAACTATAGTTAATTAAACTATAGGACTGCATTAAACTATTATTACCTAGGATCCATCAAACCAGAATTTGAAGTTGGCTTGTTAAGCACCTTAAGTATTAAGTATGGTTTCTGATATAACACACAAAAGTGAATATCCTAGTTTATTCCCTGGCAGTGATACCACTCACTCCCTGGTGACAGAGATGCCCGGGACAGAGCAAAAGCATTAAAACTTGCATTTGTGAAGGCAAACCAGGGTTTGTCTGTAAATTGATTGAGGTTTCAGAGACAAAATATAGTTTAAAGAAAAACAGTCTTGTGCTGCATCTCTAAGGATTCCAGGTTTGTACCAACTGCTTCTGCGTACATGAACTGGAGCCAGGAAGGTTTCAAGATTTGAGTTGGACCCCTGTGGGTACATTTGTATTGGTACCCTGCTCATTACTTCACCCCAAGCATGTAACAAGTGTTGTTACCATCTATGTGATTTACATGTTTATGCAAACAAGTAATAAATTTCACTCTGAAGGTGGGAGATGCTGATCACAGTGGCGTGGCTCATTAAAAAATTGTTAGGTCTGATGGTTTTCTAAGGGTTCATGCAAGCTCACTGTGACATAAGGGTTCATGCAAGCTCACTGTGACAGAAACAGTTCACATAACAGAAGCCCACTTAATAGTGCAAAGGAGTTTACATTTATGTCAACATGAATGCAAAATAAATTAAATATCATCACTAGCTTTTTCAATAAAAGCTAAAGTAATGTTTTCACTTTGGAATAGGTTGTGTGTGTGTTTGTGTTTCATTTTGCCATGCTTGAAATCAGGCATGCAAATAATTTAACAGATTGTTAACTGTGGTTGCAAACCTAATTAATTTTCCAAGCACTATGAGGAAAAAATTGGAGAAAGTTTAATAGTCAAGGTATAGTTTGCCTCTTCAGAGTCTATTTTACTCTCCAGATTTTATTTCTTGCTCTGTCACTACTGTGAAATCGTAAAAGCAGCATGTGATTCATTCAAACTTAAATATCAAAATACTGTTCATAACTGATCCAAAGCTGATTTAGGAAAGAGATTTCATGAGCTGTACAAATAGATGATAATGTAGCATTAATTTAAACCAGTCCAGAGCTCAGTTTTTCTCTAGAAAAAAACTTTTTTGTATGTAAGACTTGCTGTTCAAATGACATTTAAGTAAGCAAAAGATCATCTTTAAAATAGCCTATTAATCCTTATGCATTATCAAAATACATTTGGACACTATATTACTTTATTAAGTGGAATGTTTTGAACAGCAATATTGAGTACAAATATTAATTAAGGAACTACTCTCTGAGAAAGTCTTTGATTATGTATACTTGCATACATAATTATGTATAATAGTGTGGCTATTTAAATAAAAAGAATGACGAAATTCTAATGGCTATACATTCAGGAATGAAGCATGAGAGTCTGGGGTTCCTTCCGCACACGCAAAATAATAAGTTCCAGAGGAGTAGCTGTGTTACTGTTATAGCAACATAAAACAAAGTGCAGCAGTGCCACCTTAAAGGCAACATTTATTCCACCATAAGAAGTCAGATCTCACTTCTTTAGATGCTATAAGAAAGGACATCATTTTGCAAATTTTAATAAATAAAATTACCAAAAAGGATGTGAGGTGTATGAATGTCAGGGTTTTAATGTTATGGGCTGTATCATGATATGAAATTTGACCAATTTGATGTCTTCCTATATTTGTCAGGTACTTTAGCAATCACTAGGGGATATGGGATGGTGACTTTGCTGCAGTGAAGAGTGGCCTAGACTGGCAATGCCATGATGACACTCCTGGCATGCACTGGATGTGATGTCATCATGTTGCCAGTAATGTGGACCTGCTCTGGTATTTCAGCAAAAACTCTTTGGGAGAAGTAATATTTATCATAGTGTTTTGCATACATACCAGAGCATCCTGCATTGCTGGCAACACAATGACACCACCACAATAACACACATGTGTAGCAGAAGCGACATTACTGCATTGCTGGCAACACCAACCTAGTCCTGACTGCATTTCACTATTTTTATGACTGGCTGACTGGAGAGAATGTGGTCAACAAATAAAAATGATTACCTTAAATATTTTAACATTTTGGAGTACTGTTGTCCAGTACTGGTGGACATTCTACAGGTACCCTCTTTCACCTGTCTGTTTGAAGAGACTATTTTACAAGTACATGGGATTTCTTGGTTAATGCAGTAATAAGACTCACTGATAAAGAAATAAAACAAATGTGTGATCAACCAGATGTGTTTCTGCACTCCTAGATTCCTGCTGGGTGACCTGGGGGCTAGTCACAATTCTTCATAACATTCTCAGCCCCACCTACCTCACAAGGGGGGAAGGGAAAGGAATTTGTAAGCCCCTTTGAGTCTCCTTGCAGGAGAGAAAGGGGGGATATAAATCCAAACTCCTCCTCCTCCTTTTCTTCTTCTTCTTCTTTACAAGTTCCAAAAACGGATTCACCAATTCAATCAGAAACATGTTCATTTAAGAAGATGGAGGATTATGTTACAAAATGTGTATGAAAATGTAATTTACAAAAGTAACATATATTTGTTTCTCTGACCCCGGCTCGTGTCTCAAGGACTCCTTATGCTATGTGTTCTGCTGTTCTTTGCCCAGTTTCTTATTGTAGTGATCTCTTGTGAGATTGGTAAGGGACACAGTCTGGTTCAACAATATGACAAAAGCAAATCGGTGTCGTTCTCTCAAATAGGGCAGTTGTTTCAGCTAAGAATAAAATTATTAAGTATGAGCTGTTGTGTTCGGCATTTAGAAAATATACCTCTCATGGCAACATCTTGAATGTAATCTTGCCCAGTCTTAATGCTACAGTATATTATCAGTATATTATGTACTGACTACAGTATATTATCACTTGGGCTACAGATCTATACCCACCAACTTGCAAGAAAGGCTTGATTTAAAGGAATGATGTCTGAGGCCACATAGCTGCTTTGCATGGGTAGAAATCCAGTTTAAACAATATGCTATGCAAATGTAGGCTCATTCTGCACATGCAGAATAATGCACTTTCAAACTGCTTTCAGTGCTCTTTGAAGCTGTGCAGAATAGCAAAATCCACTTGCAAACAGTTGTGAAAGTGGTTTGAAAACGCATTACTTTGTGTGTGCGGAAGGGGGCGTAGATACAGATTTAAATCAGGCCTAAATTTCATTGAACAAACTGAGACATGTTTGTATATCATCAGATATACAAAATGCGCTCTCAAATTCTCCTCTCTGCTCAAGAACATCCTAGGCCAGGGGTAGGGAACCTTTAACACTCAAAGAGCCACTTGGACCCGTTTTCCATGGGAAAAGAAAACACTTGGAGCCGCAAATAATTTTTGACATTTAAAATAAAGATAACACTGTGTATATTGGGTTTTTTTACCTTTTACTCCGTTCATTCTGAGAAGCGCATGGATGCGTCCGCCCTGCTGGCTGCAGGGCGGGCAAGGATGGGGCCGGCGGCTCGGCTCGTGGAGCCGCAATGCAGGGGCAGAAGAGCCGCATGCGGCTCTCGAGCTGCAGGTTCCCTACCCCTGTCCTAGGCTGTACAAAGGAGCTCCTAAATTTTCAGCTCCGTTCCTAAACTTCCAAAGTTCAAAATCATATGAGTGACCTTTCTGCTACTGACAAGCTCAGTTTCCACTCCTGTTTCATGTTTTTCTACCTATTTAGTGGAATTGCCAAATTGACCCATGCTCCTGTCTTGCTCCTTTGCATAATCTTTTTAATGACATGATCCAGTTCCAATTGACCAAGAAAATAAGTTTTTAGGCCTCTTCTGTTTTGCTGATACTTCATTCTCTTCTCTTTTTGTAGCTCATAGTAAATTGACATAGAGTATCTGTTTACAAGCAATTATATACAGGCAGCGGCTGGGGTGGAATGTTGGGGAAGGCTTTGATTGCTCAAATAAAAACTCCCCACTCTAAAATCACTTCAGTAATTCTGTAAGGGCATCAAAGCAGTGTCAGGTGGAGTCTTGCTAGGAAAAAAACCCTCAGAAAATGCTAGTACACATCACCCTCAGTACTCTGTTGCCAAATCACAGCCACAGTTCAAAAAGCATAAACAGTGTTCAAAGAAAGAAAGAACATTTAATCTCACGCTTTTCCTTCAGTCCGGAAACTCCTTTTGAGTAAATGTGTAAATGTGTGTCTCTTTGCATACTATTCACATAATCTATCATTTCCATCTTTCAAATTCATTCCTAGCCAGACTTTTGCCTGATAAGAATTAGTTTATTATTTGCCCATGAGGGTTGAACAGAGATTTTTATTTTGTAAAAGGATTTCCATATGTTTACTGCAACGAAGGTAGCTTCAAGGAACTAAAATTGAGTTATGCCTTGGTTAATGAGTGGTAAGAAGTGTTACCGAGTTACTTAATAGGAGAGCTAGTGTAATGATTGGATTAGAATCTGGATGACTCATCTTCAAATCCTCACACTACTGTAAAAGCTCACTGGATGACGTAGGGCCAGTCCCTCACTCTTGGCCTTAGCGACCTCACCGGGTCACTGGGAGGATAAAATGGAAAAGGAAAAGAACTATGCACACTGCTCTGAACTCCTTGGAGGAAGGTTAGATAGATTTATAGTATAATCTAAAGTGCCCTTTTATGCTGGTTTACACAGACACCTAAGATCAGCATAGACCAGAGACAGAAAATTGTTACTTGGCTAAACATTTCTATAATCCTCCATAATTAACAGTTATTTTTCTCTAATTTGAGAGACAAATTGCATTTTCCAGAAGTGCAAGTATACAATACATTTAGTTCCATGATGTGTTTAAAAGCATTTATCAAATGCAACTGCTGGGGTGTGATGAGAGAGGGTAGCTTTTAAGTGACTTCCTCCACTGTCTTTTTACTACTGAAACACTCCTGCCCCAAACGGCTCTTATTCTTTTTTGGGGAACTAATACAGGTATATATTGGGTTAATGACTGCAAAAAACCTTCCCCCAAATAATCATATTAATGAAAATCATTGGTTTCTAGACTTATCCCACCAGCAGCTGAGTCTGAGCCAAGAACCTCACAATGCCTCACAAACCCACCTTGGATCAGTGGCAGTGCTAGAAGATAAAATGGATGCAGTTTCCATTGGGCAACAAAGTAACTTGGACTGGCTCTGCTCACCATTTTTCCATACGTAGATCAGGTGAAGGCCAGGTGAAAATAAACATGACTTACCTCCATTCTTCAAGTGACACAGTGAAATTCACTGAGGCTGATTCTGCATGGGCCAAAAACAGCGGTGTGAAAACAGTGTGAAAACAGTATAAACCCTTTTACACCATTTAAAACCCTTTTACACGATTTTCACACAGTTTTCACACTGCTGTTTTTGGCCCATGCAGAATCAGCCTGACCTTCTTGTGTCAGAGGATCCATGCCAGGGATCTGCAACCTGCGGCTCCCCAGATGTTCATGGACTACCATTCCCATCAGCCCCCTGCCAGCATGGCCAATTGGCTAATGGGATTTTTGGTCCATGAACATCTGGAGAGCTGCAGGTTGCAGACCCCTGATCTATGCCAACTCTAAAATCACACAGATGCATTTGCTTTCCTCTATTCTTTTCTTTCTCACCATTACATTTCTCAAAAGACCAGTAGAGCTTCTAAGTGATGAAATAATATTGCATCTACTACATAATGATAAAAATGGCAGAATAAACTGAAAATATTCCATCTTAGAAAAGGAGATCAAAAATAATAGCAAGACTCATGAGCCTCTCAGTCCCTTGATACTCCTATTCTCTAATACTTTTGCAACTGTCTTTTCTCATTTGATATTTTTTATTTGAAGGAGCTTCTGGATTATGAATTAGGGTTATCTAGTAATAGCGTTTATTGCATTTTTCATTGATTTTTATTCTTTTATGAGAATTCAGAATGTGTACTTGCTTTCTACGAATGTTTCCCTGATCGTGTATTGGCAGAACAAGTCAAAACAGAATTATATTTCTGGCAAAATGGAAGAGAAGAGTTAAGCAGGGCTCAGATTTTATATTTAAATTAAGAGCCCTGAAGAAAAAGAAATCTGAATCTATGCTGCTTTTTATGGTAATTTGAAATATTCCCTAGCCTCAAAAGGAAAATCCACTCGTTCCTGTAATCAATTAGTTAATATTTTATTCTTTGAAAGCAAGCATTGAATAAAATTAAAATGAAATCACCATTCAACTTGGCGCAATAAAGTACATTTTCTTCCAGCCTAGAGATTACCTTATATTTTAAAACATACTCGGAACAAGTTTTAAAAGATTGATTCAATTGACCTTGATGGAGGTTGAGCAACTTGCCATAAACTGATGGCTGTTCTGTGTGGTTGTTCAACATTTTCTGGCATTTTCACAAGCTTCAACCCCCTAGTAGCAATAAAGTAAAGTTTAATATTTGATTACAGCATGGTGCTCAGAACTAAATAACTTTCACTGGATACAAACACAAATGTTGTGGATATGAGAAGTCCCAATTAATTTTAAAATAGGAAGTTAATGGTTGTGTGCACTTCAAATAAATGCAGGAAACGGTGATGAACCGAGGCACTTCCCATATGAATCAGATCACAGAGGCAAATTCTGCTTATTAATAAGAAAGAATGCTTATTTCTGTGGAACTGTGGGTTTTGAAGATCATTCATTTAAGTTACCGGTAATTGGGGAGATATAGATATGTTATTTATTCAGATTCATGCTACAGGTATGTTCATTCAGAAATCCAGGTGACAACATGAACATAACCTGAACTTGTTTATCAAATTATATTTAGCTATAAAGTTTGGTTATATTATTTACACACCAAAAACGCTCCAAAGGAAAATTCCTTCTTCCAAACATTCACCTGTATATCAGTGTTCTACCAGAGCCAGTTTCTGGTTATATTCCCAACTAGTACCAGAAATACTTTTTCCTAGAAATGTTGTGATTTTTCATTCTATTAAATTGGTAGTTTTGAATGTTAAATTGGTAGTTAAATTGGTCGTTTTCGTTGTGTTAAATTGGTAGGTTTGAATTTTAAATCAACTGTATGGATCTAATTCACCAGAGGAAATCTGTTTAGTACCATTTCCATGTCTGTGTAGATTTCATGACAACCTGTAGCCTTATGTGAGGATATGGAATTTAAAAGTCAGCCATCATTTTTAGATACATGAATTTAGTACCCATCAACCGTGGCAGTTTTATCACAAACTATTATGTGAAATTATCATGTCAGAACGGGCTTTTGTCTCTATGAACTGAAACTGATGTCAGATTTTTTAAAAACTGACTTAGGCCCCTTCCGCACACGCAAAATAATGCGTTTTCAAACCACTTTCACAACTGTTTGCAAGTGGATTTTGCCGTTCCGCACAGCTTCAAAGAGCACTGAAAGCAGTTTGAAAGTGCATTATTCTGCATGTGCGGAATGAGCCTTAGAAATCATGAGAATTTAAATGCAATATGACAAAGGGCAACATTGCAACCTATCCCTTGGTTCTGATACTTCAGCATTGGTTCCATCACACTAGTTAGCTACTCTGTGAGACAGAATTTTACTTTTAAACTGAAAAGTAGAATTTCAAGATTTTAATTCTAATTTTCTCAGAATGTATAGAATTTGAGTAAAAGACATCCTTGGATTGGAAGGTAATATTATTGTTATAGTTGTGAAATCAAAAGATTATTTTTGATAGTATAGAACTACATATGATGTTTTAATGTAGTAGTGAGTCATCAATGCATTTTATGAAAGCTAAATGAAATAATATTGGATAATTAATCAAAAGTTCCTATTAATATGTTCTATAGGAAATGTTTGAAGAAACATTTGCTTTTTCCTTATAGATGTGAAATGAAATGGTTAACCTGCTATAGTTATATTCCTTAAACTCAGAGCTCGTTAAATTCAGAATATATTACTGATAATAACCTATTTTTGTATGCTGCCAAAAGTCATTAGTTTGTATTGGAAAGGACAACTTCACGTCTTTTCCATGTCCTTTGGATGCACTCTTAAGAGAAGGGCAAACTTCAAAATATTTGTTTGGTCTTTTGGAAAGTGGCAGTAGTAAAGGGTTAATCAAGTTATAGCAGGTTTGTTTTCCTTTAGATAACCTTTTTATAAACAGTTAATTAGAGGATCTTTGCAGCAAGACAGGTTGAGAAGATCATATCAGCCCTTGCCTTTTTCACAAAAAAATCCAATTTTCTAAACTTTACAAATGTATCAGAGCACTCCTGAGGTATGCCTCTCATGCTATGGCCAGCCACAGGGCAATTATGATGCCATTAATCTGGTCTCCATAGGATTTTTTAATGTGGTGGCTGGCAGGACAATAGTAAGTTTATTTGGCTTTCTTTGGGCACAACTGTGTTAGTGTCACTGCTGTGTTCTGTGGAGATGTTGGGGTGAGGCAGTGTGACTCTGATGGACGGGGCAGCCAGAACCAATCAGGGGTCACTAGGAATGGCGCCCAAGCCAAGTGCCCATCACAGAGAGGGACAGGGCCAAGGAGGCTTGCTCACTGTCAATGGCATACACCTCCACCCTCTTAAAGGGATAAAGTTCAATTGCAAAACCCTGAGGACCTGACAGTGGTGATGGATCCACCATAGCACTCATTCCATGGGAGTCTACTGTTGCAAGCAAATGAGTTCAAAAATTGTATAGTTATCTACTCCACTCAGTATGGTGGGAGTAAGCCCCTCCCCCCCAATTTCCTGTCTGGGAAAGCCTGGCAACTGCCTGAGCTGAGAGTTCAGTACGGAGCCAAAAGCTCAGGATTCCTTTCCTAGCAGGTGTTCTGGACCCATACCAACTCACCAAAACCCTTCTGCGAGGGGTGGGGGATAATGGGGTGGGGGGGTCAATATTTGCTTTGAAAAACATCTGCCTCACACTCTTTCTAAAGGTAATAGGAGAGAACAGTTCCCCTAAGTTGGAAAGTGTTCCCATCTCCAGCCCTGGACTGTCCACCCTATGAAAACAAATGACTAGTTAATGTATTTGCCCCAATTATTCCTGCCAGTATTTTATTAACCCAATTCTTCTTTCTCTGACTAATCTCTCTTTAACGACCACCTTATTTACATTGTAATTGTTTTATAGTAATGATTGACTCACATTCTGCCTATTTCCAGGCACTCCCAGATTAGCCCATCAGGCTATGCACTCAAACCATTAGCTTAATGACTCAACACTTAAAATTGATGTCTGCCTCTTGTCTTGCCATAGAAAGGCAGGATTCTCTTTGTCCTGGGAGATTAAGGGTCACTCTGCATAACCCTGATGGTCCCCTTTTCCCTTTAAGAAGCCCCTTCTCCCAGTAGTCAGTGTTCAATGTCTCTGGACACCTCTCTGTCTGTTCGTATTGTCCCCCATGTGTTCTTTCTTCTGCCCAAGCTAAGTGCAGATAGCTAAGCTCTGTTCATCAGACCTTTCCACTCCAAGATCAGGTGACTATAACCCTTACTCCTCAATTCCCTTCATCTATTCCAATCCTATCCTCTCAACACCGCTTATATCAAAATGATCCATAAGTAGCACAGAGGGAAGGTGGCTTGAGTTAGTGCCTATGTTATAACTGACATCCAGATCAGAATGTATTATTAATGTCTTATTAGGAAAAAACTTGGCAAAAGTATCATAGCTAATGGTTGGCTCCTGGGACATTGAAGTCTCAGATTTAGGCAGCAGCAAATGCTGAGCTACTTTGAACAATTCAGATGAACATGAACTGGCTGATGCTGTTTTATTGGCCTTAAAATGAGCTCGGTAGCACGATCTGCCTGATTCAGTACAAGTTCTCTACCAGTTCCATTCAACTGATACTAAATTCACATAATTGCTTGATGATGGTGCAGCACAGAATGATGCTCCTCTGATCTAATCCTTAAAGGTATTATCTTACATGTCCATGTAAAAATCATCTATGTTCTGTTCTTCTTCCAGATTTTCAGAGATTGTATTCTGCAGTATTCTTTCATATAAGTATTCTTTCATATAATTATCAGGCAATTATATTATACTCCTGCTTATGGTTTGTGTACTTTTGTCAGAACTTATTTTTCAACAATCGAATAAAATAATTACAATAGTTTTTGAAATGTTAACAGTAATGAATTGAAATCAGTTAATTAGTTGACCAGTCAGTGCCAGACCTTTTTGCTCAGCCAGTTCTCTGTCCAAGAGCCAAGGTGAATCCCTGAAAAGCTGGGCAAAGCTACTGGGGCTTGGATTGCTCTCTGTGTGTCTGGCTAAAGACCTAAATATTGTGTCTTAGTTGAAAAGGTAGTGGAATAGAAGCCAAGTGCATGATTATAAAAAATAGCTTTTAAGAGCTAAAGCTGAAACCAAACTATAAGGAGGTTCTGTTTTACATATTGGGGGTAAAGCCCTTTGCAGTCAGAAAATCCTTGAGCGCTCATTTTAATCTCATGGGAACATTCTACATTCTAAGGGAGTCTTAAGGAGATTTAAAAGGAAGACAGGAAGATTCAAAGCAAATTACTCCAGGGGTTCCTGATTTGTCTCCTCTACCAGAACACTCAATCCAGGCTGATTTAAAGTATTATGTTTCAACAGAATCCTGCATCTATTTGATGTTGCATTAGTTTGTGAAAAACTAGGCCAGATTTTCCCTTGCAGCAAGTCTTATTCACACTGGGAGCACAGTCTCCGGATGCATGTCCTGAATCGGATTCTAGTGGCCTTAATTTTGCTGTAGTGGCCTCTTTTTTTCATGAGAACATATAAAGTTCATGATTTCAGGCTGAATGCTACTACAGTTTGGCTACAACTAGTATTATAATGATTTCATGCCTCTTAGGCATTGATAACAAACGATTTCTCAATTGAAATGAGAAATGTTTAGAACTATGAATGATTCCAGTGCTGTCAAACATGATCCATAATATCATTGCTTCTTTAGGGATTTTGTAAATTTCATTACATTTTCTTTAGGATCATTGTCTTGTCATCTGCCATTTTCAGACCTTTATTTGCACTTAAAATGCAATAAATTCTAATAAGAAATATGATGAATAGAATTATCCCTCTTTACTTCCACTTAGAATCAAAGGTCCCTTCTGCCAGCACAAAAAAGACATTTGTGGGACATCTTAAAAAGAGACAACTGCCTCTTTTCACTCCACCCAAAATAAGATGTTCAAGCGATGTCTTGAAAAGAGGTGGATTCTGATGTGGATCTCCAGGATAAGAGACTGTTGAGCAAACATTCTTGAACAGCCTTCAGCAAACATCAGAGGGAGAATCGCTTCAACTACACACAAAATGTCAGGCACAAGCTGACAAAAAACCCTCCCCACTTCCCAAGAGCCCTCCATGGGACTCTGTGGGTTTATGTCCCCCCAAAAGGGAGGTATAAGCCCAACTCCCAGCACTGGCATACCAGTGGGCAAAGTCTGCAAGGAAGTTAATTAAGGCCAGCCCCCAGAATGACCCAGCCACACTAGTGCAACTTTTTGTACTAGCAGGTCTGGGGGCATGTGGCAGCTTCCAGGTTGGGCACCATGGAGCCACCCAGCACTTGGCCGACCAGGTAAGTTGCCCTTCCGCCTGTGCATTTTCCACTTGCGCCTGCAGGGAGGGCACCCAAGCCAGCGTAGGGGTGTGCCAACTCCAGAGGGGACTTCGTCTCCCCCACTGTGGACTGGGCTGCCCAAGTCTTTGTTTCTTATGATGTTGTGATTTGAAGGTTAAATGACTGCATCAATAATTTAATTGCTTCTTATCAAACTGTAGCAAGAGAGGGTTATTTTTTAAAGATGTACAGGCTATTGGTATCTGAGAAGTACCCCCATTTTTAGAAGTTTAACAGTAACACATATATAGATGTACAGGCTATTGGTATCTGAGAAGTACCCCCATTATTCATGTGACCCCTTCAACACTAACAGTAACACATATATTCTTCAAAATGGAAAGTTTGGTGAAAATCTATTAAGAAACACCAATATTTTCCTCCCTTCACCAGTGAAAATGCTAAGGGACTGAATTTTGCCCATTACTATTAGTAGACAAATTATAAATATAACAACTTCATCTTCCTTAGAATTTAAGTGTATCATCTTTCCATCTTATGTTGGAAGTAGGCATTTTAGTACTTATTTTAGTATTTATTGTAGCAGGCATTTTAGTACTTACAGGGTCATTTCTATTCTTCCCTTCCATTCTAATATAGATCCCTAGGGTATGTTACAATAGATTTTAGCAATATAAATATCAGTACCAAACACACTACCCAAAAAACATACTGCCTAAGATAGCAAGTGCCAAAAAAAGAAGCTAAAACTGAAAAAAAATTACAAGGAATTCTAAGCAGGTATAATTTTTAAAGATGACTTATGCGAAAAAAAATCCAACAATTAAATTAAGGTTTTGACATACAAGACTTCTTTGGAGATGTAATACTCTCAGTAGTGAAACGTATGGATTCCTACTGTAACTCTTGCTTTTTCCTTGCCTCACTTCACACTCCTGACTTACCCTTTGCTAAGCAAACATATTTCTGGCCGCTCGGGGGGGGGGGGGAACTATAGCTAGATACTACCAGGAGCTGAACAAGTTTAGAGAGAGACTACAGTTCCAAAGAGCAGAGACTCTCAGCCAGGGATGGGTGAGCTACCAGAGAACAAAATGCTGAAAGACAGTGTTGTCATGGCCTGTTCTGGCCACCAGAAAAGAAACTGTTCTGGCACATATCTTCCAGGGTCATGCTGAGGTCATTAAAGTGAGTGATTTGGTTTAAAGGTAAGTATAGAATTGCTTGCTATTTTCACCTGTGCAACCAGATTCATTCTTTACATGAGTGACAAAGGCCCATTCCGCATGGGCCGGTGAAGCGACTAGACATGAAGTCGGAGGAGCCCCGGAATTGTTCATACGCTTCTGTGTGGGCGGAGGCACCTTTGCACAGAGATGCCTCCTGTTTATTATAAACTTACCTTCTCTTCCTGCAGAGCTGCACAGAGACGAGGGGATATGCCCGCGCAGCCACAGCAACACCTCGGGGGTCGGAGGGCAGCATGGGCATGACTCCTCGTTCCTGCAGAGCAAAGGTAAAAAAAATTTTAAGAACGCGCCTAAAAGTGCTGCCCTCGACCCAGTGCTGTTCACACAGCGGCAGTTGCACAATGCTGTTTCTGAAAAAACTCACTCATGTAGTGAGTTTTGAAAACAGTGTTTCCCCAGAAGTTGAGTGGGGGGGGGAGCTCAACACTACCTCATTTTGGAAGTGTCAGTCATGAGAACAGTGCCCCAGGAACAGTGTTTTTACCATTCCAGGGATGCTGCCTTTGGCCCGTGCGGAACGGGCCAAAGGCTAGTTTACATTATCTTGCTTATTGTGTATGTGTATGCTGTGGCATCTATCTAGGTAGTGATTCCAGGAAGTGATGGCAAAATTAGCTAAATTCATGGCCAGACATTGATGGCACTTTGGGACTTATTAATATTAATAAAAAAAAAAACCCAGCAAGGCAGAGCCTCAATATTATAGCTGTCTGAGATAGGTGGCTGCCTTCTCATATATAGGAACTTCGTTGAATCTATTTGTTATTCAACATATTTTCTCACATACTTCAAAATAATTCTCTTTTCCCAGAATAACTAGAGTCACATTCCTGCCCTACTATTACTTTTAGATAATCTTCTCAAATGAAGATCAGCCTTAGCAAGCTGGAATACAAGAAAAAAATGATATTCTCTTATTGACATGGGTACTTAACCTTCCATGTTTACCTGTGAGAAAGTACGATAAAAGGGTGTCTTTTTGCTTGCTTGAAGCAGGGTTCTGATTCAGTGGTGGTTAATGGCAGAAGAGAAAAATGAATGGGCATGTCAACATAAAATAATAGGTTAGCTTCCAAAAAATTAAAAGCAAATGAGATGGCTTCCTGGAAGCCCTTTTCTATTCATTACTGCAGTACTTTTCTTTCACAGCTCTATCACAGAATAAGCAAGTTGCAATAGTATCCTTAGGAGGACACATACTGGGAGATGCTCTTATTTCACAGTGACAAACAATAATTCTCCTTAGATAGCTTTCTCATCACCCCTTGTAACAAATGGTAGGTCAAGCCTGAAACTTGCTAAACACAGCATTAGGTGAAGAAAAAGAAATACAATAGCATGATCGGCTTTTCAGCTATTGCAATAGCCACACTATCAATAATGTCACAGGACACAAATCCTGAATTATACCTGGCCTTGTTGACTGAGATGACAATTTCTCAGATAAATCTATTAGGGAAAAAATGAAGGTCAGATAGAAGGCTAGATTAGGAGTCACCTATGCACTATACAGGAAAAAAATCCATGCCCCTGTGATTTACATATCAGACTTCTTTTTCTCCCTGTTCTGTGAGTAGCCCTCCCAATACTCCCATGTCATGCTTATCATGCTGTCCAAGTTTTCAGTTTTTAAATATTTCTACCCAATGAGGTTCATGAGCCAAGCTTTCAAGTGATGGGATAGATAAGGGAAGTACAGCAGTATTATTATATATTCTTTTGGCTGAGCAAGAGGAAGTTCTATGGACATTGCTGCAGAATTTTGTTTTCTATGAAAGGAGGGACACAACACAGGTTTGTTGTATTTATTTTATTTATAAATAAATATTCTCAGCTTATCAGAAAGAATCAGACTCCCAAAAGCAGTAGCACAATTCAACTTGGTATTGAATTCCCAGAGAGAATGAGAGATGTTCGGCCTCACTTAAGATTTTCCCCAATGACCTCAATTTCCCAGTGAACTATTCATTCAAATCACCAGCCTCCTGTCTCGGTTGAAGAGCTATCAACTTTCCAGACTCTGATAGTATCACATTCCAAAAACTCAAGAGAGATTCTCAGTTGTCAGAAACCTTCTCCTATCATTTTCTTCTGTACATGAAACATCAGGTAATCTTCCAATGCTATAAAACCACTATCAGCCTACAAAGCTCTGGTTTGCCAGATCATAATAACTTACTAAATTGTTATGTAATAATGCATACCAGAAGTATGCAGAATAGTTTGTCATAGTACATTTGCTCCAGAATAAATTTGTTCCATAATAAAAAGACTGTTTTGCTCTGCTGCAGTATCATTACCACACATCACTACTACAGATAGTAGGGATGCCAGTTTTCCTGTGGGACTGGAGGATCCTGTGGAATTATAACTCATCTTCATATTGCAGACATCATTTCCCCTGGACAAAATGGATCTTTTGGAGGATGGACTGTATGGTGTTGTACTCCACTGAGGTCCCTATCTTCCCCATTCTGTACCTCTATATCTCCAGGAGCTAGATCTAGATCTGGCAACCCTTTCTCCCCATCCCACCAGTGGTCAGGGAGGGATCTGGCAACCCTAACGTAGGACAAGAGGCTTTTCTTTCCGTTTTTATCTCTGCAGTGATCAAATTAACAAAAAGAGCCAAGAGGATTCCTTCTGTTCCTGAAAAGTTGTTGACTCTGAATTGGCTGTTCACTCTGGGCTGCTCAAAGATTTACTGATTTGACTGTTATAGGCTTTCTGGGCTGTGTGGCCATGGTCTGGTGTTTTAACTCCTAATGTTTTGCCAGCATCTGTGTCTGGGATTTTCAGAAAAATGTGCTTCTCTCCGTGGCACAGTTTATTCCAGCTGTGAAAGTCTTTGACAATACAATTACTCCTTTCTTTATGACACCTTGTTGAATTTCCTGACTGCCTCCTTCCTAGCAACCTTTACACTAAGTCATTGATGGCACTGATTTTTTTTAAAAAATCATAAATATAAGGAAGAATTGTTGGGTTACCTTCTAGCAATAAAAGGTTAGAGTATGACTGAATTGGCTGTCCCAGAGCTTTTTTTTTTTACCCTAAAATTATAGCAGTTAATTTAAAGCAGATTAGTTTGGGTGTATCATTTTTTGTTAGAATCTTAGAATAAAGGACACTATATTTAATTCGTAATAGAACAAGATTGTTACGAGGAGAGAAGAGAGAAAGTATATTCCCTCTTCTCGAATTCTCACATCATTAGCAAGTGTCTGACTGTTGCCAGCTTGCCCTTAGCAGAAAGAAGACCTACATTTGAAATGAATGAAATAAATCTCACTTCAGTAGCTTTTGGTGAAACTTTCAGACCAGCTTCATCCTTTAGTCTCACAGACAGAATGACTCAAAAGAAACCTGACATCCTCTTTTCACAAGCATCACCTTTCTTCCTGCACAGCCTGAAAACCATGCTCAATGTAAAAGCAAAGTAAACATAATGAAGTTGAAGTTAATTATAATTAAGTTATATGCTTCAGCTGTTAGCTACTGTAGACAGCTTTGAGAATGTCTTTGTGAATTCTAGTGCAGTGGAAGTTTCTGCAGTTTGTCATAATTTTATAGTACAATCCTAAAAACACTTTCCTGGGAGTAAGCCCTGTTGAATAGACCTGAGTATGGTGTAGTAGTTAAAAGCAGATGCAGCTACAAGGGGACGGGGAGGGGGGGTGCGCCCTGCACCGGGTGCACACCAGGGGGTGCAGAAAATCACCCCCAGGCACCTCCCCCTTTCCCTCTCCCCCCATGGCACCCCCCGCGGGGCCCTCCCTTCCCCCTTCCCACACTTACCTTAGTTCCTTTCCTTTTTGAGAACTTTTTCAGGCTGTAAAAGGCCTGTTCACAGTAAAAATGGCCGAGGAACTACAGTTCCCAGGAGACCTTGGGGTGCCAACTATAAAATGTGCACCAGGCACAGTTTGGCCCAGCTATGCCTCTGAGCAGATGGACTCTAATCTGGAGAACCAGTTTCCCAACTCCTCCACATGAGCAGTGGGCTCTAATCTGCTGAAACAAGTTTATTTTCCCAGTCCTACACATGAAGCCTGCTGGGCGACCTTGGGCTAGTCACAGTTTTCTTCTAACTCCCTCAGTCCCACCTAGGTGCCTGTTGCGGGTAGAGGAAGGGAAAGAGCTTTTAAGTTTTGATATAATGACTTCTATTTATTATTTTATTTATTCATTGTTGAGGTCAGCTGACCTGTAAAACATACATGCAAAAAAATCTGATCAAGAATAACAAACAGATCCATGGGTTAAAAGAACAAAAGGGGTAAGGTGACTTAGATCTGAGAGCAAAATTTAGAAAATGTATGTGCTGCTTTTCCATAATCATGCTCAAGATAGTTAATAGCCCTAAGCTTCAGATGAATACAAGTAGGCTTTTAGAGATGTTTGCCTTCCAGTCAAGAGCATACCTTGATTACTGAAAGACTATGGTGCAGGAATACTGGCAGTCATCTTCAAGAGGTTGAGAGGATGCAGGAAAAACTACTCCAGTGGGTTATTGGCTTCTGGAAAGCTAAAAGGTACAAGCTACTTTATATAGGCTGCTTGTAAATTGAAATACTATGGCTAACAAGCCAGAGATTATTGGAAGAGGCTATCCCAGGTTAAGGAACTAGAAGCCTCCTGCAAGATTGCTGCTCCAGAGTTGTTTGTAATCTTATTAACATAAGTTCAGTTCTTTGTAGCATATGCTAAGGATGTGCCACCTTCAAAGATATCCAAAGGACAGGGAAAGGACTATTGTATAAACAGTTGCACAGTGGACATATTCATTATTAATTTCATTCTAGTTTCTCAAATGCACATAGGTATCTTAAGGAGAAATGCTTGGAATTAGGGTCTGTGAAGAAAGCAGTTTGTTTTTAGAAACCTGCTGTTTTGTGAAGGGCAACTAAATTAGCAAGGTATGATTTTTAAATTTTTGCCTTCACAGATATATGGAATGCTATAGTCAAGTGTAACGCTGGTCCAATAGGCATAAGCCCCAGGCATAATAGAAATAAATGCATAGCTGCCTGCCTGATATAAAATACAAATCATGGACCTGTTTCTATGTTGATTTAAATAATTTGGATATAATGATAAACTTCTCAGGCTACATGACTGAAATTTTCTCTCTGATTTTCAATTGCTTTGACAGGTAATAAGTATGGGTGCCATTTAGGGCAGCATACCCAACTGTATTCTGACACATCTGACTGTCCTTGGAAGGTTTGGTGCCTTTGTAGTATGACATACAACCATACTATAAGTTATCACAAGAAATGTTCTTGAAAGTAATGTACTGGGGGGGGGGGTTGTTTTAAATTTGATTCTGAATGTGTCTCAGAGCAAGATTTTGGATCTTACTGTAATTCTTTCACTTTTCTTTCCTGCTAAATTTGCAAATGACACCAGTGGAGGCACAGCAGCAAAGTGCATTTTGAAGTGGCTGTATTGAAATTTGGACATCACCGTCTCTTTAAGGAAATAAATCAATCTTCCATTTTTTTTGTCAATGGTATGTTTGTATAGTTCTCATTTAGCTGTAACTAAATCTTTCTTTCTGCTGTCAGGAGATTTCTACAATACAATTATCAATCCTACATTGTTCAGTTTAGTCATGCCTATTTGCTTTCGCCTTCCAGCCCTCTCTTTCTAATTAAACTGTATATCCTACAGCTTTTTTTTCTGGTCAGTTTCACTTATTAGTTTAGATAATTAAGTGCACCTTTAACCAGAATATTGGCAGTGAAATGCTGAACACTTTAACTATAGCGATTGTTTTTCTTCCTTTTTTTAGATTCCTAAGCAGCACTGGAGTTACAATGTGGATTAATTTGGTTGAGTATTGAGGTTCTGGGAATTCCTAGTTGGTATAGTTAGTTCTTAATCTAGCTTGCTTCACACATACCCAGCTCACTATACCAGACTGCCAAGATTTAATCCAGTTATTTCATTAAAGTTATTTCACCGCCCAGAGCCCTTCGGGGGAAGGGCAGTATACGAATTTGAAAAAATAAATAAAGTTAGTGTAACGAAATGGGTTTTATTACATTACCCTAGTTTAAGTGGTTTGTGGACTGTACACATTGATACCTACATCAGTGGAATCATTTGGCATGCTGCCTTTTCCTACAGACATTTAGAACACCTGCGTCAAAAAGTTTTAATGTTACTACTTCTACATGGGCTAATTCTTGACTGCAAAGACCTAATTATGGATGTTTACATTAGGACTGAAAAAATGCCATACTATATGATCCAAATATATTTAACAAGGCTGTGAAATTTGCTGTTCTAGGAAAAATAGGTTTGATGTGTTTCTTGTTCTCTGAGGCTATATATATCTAAGTCTGAACCTGGCCTTCATCATGCAGATCAAAAAATATGCACAATGGGAGAACTGGGGAAATGTTTTTACAGGTAGAAATATAACAAATATTTATACAGCAGGATAGATTTTGAATATTAAAAGGAAATAAAAAATATTAGTAAGCTAGGCCAGTATGTCTGGAATATTTCTTCTTCTATATCATACAGTATGATCAATGCTTACAGAAAAAAGCTTCTAAGTTTATACAGCTAGCTATAGAATTTCAGAGGATTTAGTTGGTTACTACACTTTTATCACTCTCCCTAGTTCCCTGTTGGGGGATGGGGTTGGGTTTGGTTGTTTGTGGGGGTGTTTCTGTTGTACATTGCCTTGAGCCCTGTCGGGATAGAGCGGTATAAAAATCTGATAAATAAATAAAAAAATTTAAAAAGTCATTTTTCAATTGTTCTTTTCATAGTTTTCTCTCAGAAAACATTCTAGCAAGAAGATAACACTGTATCTGTAAATATATAATTTACATTTCCATCAGGGGGCAGGGAGAAGGTTTTAAAGGAGTGGTGAAGCCTTGCACCAGGTGTGTATCTACAGAAAATGGCTCCCAGGGCAAGCTCTGAAATTGCCTCTCCCCAAATCTGACAAGTCTTCGCCATCTTGGAAGACCAGCTCTCCCACAGCCAGGTCTACCTATGCCTTGCAACCACAGAGAATTAGCTTTCTGGAGGGCTGATCTACCAGCCATTGAGAAGAATTGACTCTCCAGGGAAACCAGGTCTGCTCAGAAGCATAGTCAGGTTCTAAAATGAGGAGGAGTGAGCATATTTGAAAAGGTACCATGATACATACCAAACAATTTCTGAAGCCGACAGAGGTAAGAAAATGGGCCCAGAGCTGCACAGTAGTGGCATAGGCCAGAGACGGGGGAAGGGGGGGCATTGCCATTAAAATTATTTAAATGACACCACTTCAAATATGGGGAGCAGTCCTCTTTGTGCCCTCATTAGCTATGCCACTGGATCTATTTATTACTTTCAACTACAGGTACCCAGCTCTTTGGATTATTAGTCATGCCTATTTGCCAGGTCTACCCAATGCTTCTACAGGCAATTAGCCCTCCAGGAAAGATCAAGGAAGACCTGGACACCCCTGGGCAAGTAGTGCCCAGGGATTCCACCCTGACTTGCCCACCCTAAATATGCCAGTGTGTGGTGCATTTGCCTTCCCTATGCAGGGGTTTCCAGCATGGGGGGGTGTCTTTGCATTTTTTGCCTCCCCCCCCCCCCCATGCTGCCAGACATTCATCTTGGAGGCAGCAGGGCAGTGCTGCAGTGGCACTATGTCCCACTACCGAGGGCTTTGGATGGGACTGCCTGGCATTTTTCTCACAGAGAGATATATTCTGGGAAATAATCCAGAGGTAGCTCTTGAATCCACTCCATCCTTAGAGGTCCAATTTCTGACATGACAGTTCCATAGATCAATTTTAAAAAATAGAAATCCATAGTTTCCAGCAAACATAGGTGCACACACAGAACAACATTATTGAATTCCTCACTGCTGTAGCAAAAATATGCTCCGCCTTGGAGTCTAAACCCAAAAGAATTCCAAAGTATGAAGAAGGGGAAGAAGGCTAAATTTGGGGCATGCAGGTAATCAAGTCAGCTTTATGCGGTCTGTCTCTGAGAGGTTCCAGTTGTCCCCTCTAACATCCCTTGCTTTCTAGACATGCCTTGCTGGATTTCATATACTACAGGTTGTACTTCAGCAGTGAAGTAAGAACAGGATGTACTTCAACAGCAAGGTCTTGGCAGAACATCTTTTTCTGCTGCTAGGTCCCCTTCTCATGAGTGCAGAAAACAGAAACCATGTTCCCTGTTCCTTGCATCAGTTATTGCCATGTTCTTACACACGCATGTACTTATGCACACAGAGGATTCATAATTTCTCATAAGCCATACATTCAGAAAAAAACTACTCAAGTCTTGTTTAGTTCCATTGATTCATTATCAGTTGTGATGTCATTTCTGGTCAATAGCAGGAGTAACAGCTGTGCTAGTTCGTTAAAGGTTTGATAAATTCAGAAGGAGATTAATAATACTCTAGACATTACTGGAGGCGGGGGGGGGGGGGGGCATGAATGTGCCATTTGGGACCAGATTGAAGTCTGCACTTAAGTCTGTATGAAGCCTTTATTTATAATAAGTAATTAGGGAATCTGACATTACAGTGAAACATTACACTGAAGTGGAAAATTAATATGGTTGTATTTAAATTATTTAAAATCATATATTTATGACTGAGCTTATTCAAGGGTTTTTTTTAAGTCTCTACAGCTGCTTTATAGAATACTCAAAAGCTTGGCTGGAAAAAGATCAAGTTGAAGATAATGTAGGATGTTCCCTTAAATCAATGGCAAGTACTGTGTGCTACTGAAATATTGATTCTTCATAATACTTTAGCAATTACTTTGAATGACCTCTGCCAAGTCTGTTAATATTTACACTACTTCACACTATAGTTCTCTCATCAAAAATGACTTGCTGAAAAGAGACTGTTTCCAGTAAAGTAGTCAGTATTTTTTTTTATCAAGAAAGAATAATTTTGAGCTTTTTCCTAGCTGGCAGTTGTGTTCTCTGGCTGATGTGAATCTACTAACTCTGTTTAGCAAATCCCAAATCTCTCCCTACCCTTGTTAATGTAACCATTATCATATTCTAAAGTGATAAAATGCCCCAAGCCATATAATAAATAGGAGAATGTGTTTGTACAAAATATATAAAACTACTTGTTAAATACCGGTATCCCATAAATAAAATGTGATAAATAAGAGAATAAAAAGTTAAGTGACACGGCCTGCATTGTTAGAATCCAAGGAATAAGCATCACTGAAGATAATTGGACATAATTTCAAGTAGATCTGATTTGGATTCACTACCACCAGCAGTTTACAATAATAATAATATGTGTAAGAGATTATTTCTCCTATTTGAAGATCTAAATCATTTAAAAGGAACTAATAAAAAGAACAAGCTCATAAAATGCAGACATTGGATTACTTGACTCATCATACTATCAGAAATCTAACAACATCCTTGTTCATGAAAATGCAAATAATAGAATGGAGGAATCATGGCCCAGTGCTTTGTCTGAAATCATGAAGTGTTCACACATATGCAAATATCACTAGAACCTGAGAGGATTACCCCCATTTTGCTATCAACAGTTTCTGGTTTACTGCAAATTTTGGAATTCTGGGTTTTTGGAACTTCCTGAATACCCTAGCTTAGCATGAGTTTAATAGCGCTTGACTGCTAAGTAGGGTCAGACCTCTCTAGATCCTTCACCTTTTTCCTCTCTTTCCAGGCAGAAGCCCCTGACGCTGAGTCTGTTCCTGCATCCTCATCCCTCTTAACTCTACCCCTTCCCCTTAACTCTACCCCTTCCCAACCATCACCCATTCCTAGCTACCAATAAGCCAAACCCCAATGCAGGACACTGCCTGCCTCCCTTCTCCCTCTCCAACTCTTGCCCAGGCTCCTCATGCCTTTCCCCATCTCCAACTCCTCCCCAGCAGCCAGGTCAGGGACCATTGGAGGGGATTAAGGTCGTGGTGAGATTCAAATAATTTAACAACTGCTTGTTTACAAGCACCATTTTAACAACTGGTTCTGCCGAACCTGCTGAATTCCACCACTGGATTAAGGGTTTTCGTGCTCATTCAGATTTGCAGCATACCCATCCTCCAACCTTTTTTGACCAACCTCAGCCTGTGGCTGGTCCCCAGGCACTGGAGCCTCTTCTCATTCTCCCTGCCTCCTTTCTTCTAGAGCAGGGGTAGGGAACGTTTAACACTCAAACAGCCATTTGGACCCGTTTTCCACAGGAAAAGAAAACACTTGGAGCCGCAAATAATTTTTGACATTTAAGATAAAGATAACACTATATATATAGGGTTTTTTTTAACCTTTTATTCCGCTTATTCTGAGAAGCGCATGGATGCGCCCACCCTGCTGCCTGCAGGGCGGGCAAGGATGAAGCTGGCGGCTCAGCCTCACCAGCCGCCGGGAAAGCGCCCGCCCCGCTCCAACGGGGCGGGCGAGAGGGGAAGCCTGCTGCGCGGCCCAGCCGACCGTGGGCAGTTGGTGCGCCCGCCCTGCTGCCTGCAGGGCGGGCAAGGATGGGGCCGACGGCTCGGCTCGTGGAGCCACAGTGCAAGGGCAGAAGAGCCGCATGCGGCTCTCGAGCCACAGGTTCCCTACCCCTGTTCTAGAGCAATCTGGATGAAAGCCTACAGATAAGGAGCAACTCAGAGGGTCACTGCACCATACCACAACACCCAGAATCTCTCAAGTGCCATGGATGGCTTCTCCATCTCCAGCAGCTGCACTGCTGGCATGGATGCCCAGGAAGGCTGCTCCTGAAGCCACTGGGACTCTAGAGTTGGTGGGGTGATCAAGGGAAGTTGGGGAAGGCCACACATCATTGGTGGGAGGAGTGGCTTTCCGGGCAAGTGTGAGTGGTTGGGGGGAGAGCTGTTCTCAGGCTGGTATCATCTCTGGACAGCTCTGCTCATAGAATGAAACATTCCTTTCTCCCAGCTCTTAATGCAGCCTACTGAAATTTCTCTGCTGGCACTTTCTGGACTATCTCCCCCTTTTTTACTGTGGCACAAGCATTGGCTGGTATGTATAGATGTATTTGCATTGCAGCAATACACTGGGCTATATGTTTCTGTAGTATTCTTTGGCATCATCAGGAAAAATAAATTGGCAGCAATTGAACTGCTTTGCAAACTATGTTCTGCTATGCAGCTTTGACTTTAGTGATAACTGGATGTGTTTTTAATGACATTTTAAAATGCACAGCAGGCGGTCCTTGATGCCCTCAAGGATTTGACCCCAAACACTGAGCTATATTGCACTAGTTCATTACTACTGAATTGTAAGGGGAAAAAAACAGTTATTAAAGGAAAGGTTTGCAGACTTTGCCATAAAGTACCCATTTAGATACTTTAAAAGTGTTATCCTTTGTTTAAAATGCTGTTCTGTGTAGAAGGACCCTACTTCTTGTTAACTAATTAGTTCATTTTTCTGTCCTCCTTTTCTATGGGGCCCCGCTCTCTTTCCTTTTTTTTCCCAGGAGGGTTTCTTTTTATTAAGATTTTAAGCTGGACGCCAATATATATCTTGTATGATACGCTGTTTATGGGGTTTTAATGTTATGCTCAGTGGAGCCGATATTATTCGTGATATGTTATTATATGTTATATCATTGTTGTTTTATTTATATTGGACACCACCCAGAGCCCTTCAGGGGAGGAGTGGTATAAAAATCTGAAAATAAATAAATAAATAATTTTTTGTTTATTTTTTTATAGTCTGCCTTTCTCACTAAAGTTAAGGCAGATTACATAGTATAATACAGTTAACAGGATTCATACATCTCATAAGCAATTAAATAGGATTAGGACTACAGAAAACTGAAACCAAGCACAAATCTAATTGTATTTCATGTTGTAACTTTATGATTAATGTATATGCCAATAAAGGCTATGTATGTCATTCTGAAACAGAACTGAAAGAAATCTGAAACCGAAATCAGAAACAGAACTGGTATATAGCATGAGTAATAAATGGCATGCTAATCAATGCAGAAATTATATAGAGTATCACATATACACTTGCAAGACAGTATATTCTGTACTTAGTAGCATAGTTCACAGTCCCTTTTCCTTTATTAAAAGCAACTTTCAGAATCCATTTCCTTGTAATAGAGCCCTATTGCTTATGTAGATGTCCCTCCCTGAATAATTCAGTTTTGCATAGTTTGTGGAATGGCAGGATAGTGCAAGCTTTCCTCATCTTATCAATGAGGGTTCTTCATATGGTGGGGGCTGCAACAGAGAATGCACATGTACAGGCAGTTGTTGATGCTTCCGTTGCTTCAAATGTTGCTTCAAAACTTGCTGATTATATGAGTGATTTACTTTCTTACCTTCCAGTGGTCTACTGAAGTTAACACAGAAAGATGGAGATCCAGTTACTTAGATAGTCAGGTGATTCTCTTGATTCTGGATAATGTACAAGGTAGGACTGAGGATATCCTGGGTTCAAATCCCCATTCATCCATAAAAGACACTGAGTCCCCTTGGTCCAGTTACCTGTCTTTGCCTTTCTTATTTCACAGGATTGTTGTAATAAGATACAAACACTGGATTAGAAAATTCCTGGATATTTGCAGAGTGGAACTTTGAGAGGGCATAGAGAGGGCAAAGTTCACTCTCCAAAGTATGGTCACCATTTTCTCCTGGCAAACTGATCTCTGTTATCTAGAGATCATAAAAAAATTCCAGGAGATCTACTGGCAACCCTAGAAGCTAAATTTCTTCTCACTTGATTGTCCACCACCATTCAAAATCAGGGTTTTTTTTTCAAAGTGAAATATTGTTGGTGGTATCCTGATTGTAGATTGCTGCCCCCTTCTTTGTTTCTCTTTTTAATGTTGTGGTCCTTTGAACTCAAAGTTATCAGTATTATTATTTTATTTTAATAAACTATAGTTATTTATCTCTTACTGTGAGGAGTTTTGCCCTGTTGCAAAGAGCTTTGCTATAGCACAGGAAATATTGCTTTATTAAAGAAAGGTTGTTCCTTTAGTAGGAAGGAATAATTGGTTCCAGCTCATCTAAATAGTAAAACCATTGGTCTCTTTTCTCTGAAAGCATAAAATGTCCAGGACATACATCTTTTCCCAGCCTATTGTAATTGAAATCCTTTTAGTAAAACCTATTTCTTATGCATAAAAGCCAGGTGTTCTCTCTGCCAACATCAGACATAGTACAGATAGATAAGAACTGAGTGGTTCAAGAAACGGTTTGTTGAAGATGCAGGTTCTCAGGAGGGATTGGATCATTTGGCTGCCAGAGATGGAGGGAGATGCCCAAGCAAAATGTGCAACTTGGAAAAGATGGTGAAGAAGCAAAGGAGGATGATAGGTGAATTATCTTTTTCAAAATCCAGTCATAATAGTTAACATCACTTAAAATGTCCTAAACGACTGTAATAGTAATATATATGACATAGCTGTATCTACTTTGTCTCACACTCAGTGGTCTCATCTGCCTTGTCAACAGTGTGTCCACTATACCCACAGTATCACTGGGCCTCAGATAGGCCTTCTCATGGGTATTGCCCCAGTGAGCCAGTGCTTGAGGCTGACTGGCCTTACAGCAGGACAGCCACCAATTAGCCTTCTCTTCCTTGGCCCTCTGGAACTCTGGGGCTTTTGAAGCTTCTTCCCTTATCTAGCCCCACCCCCAGGTCCATCCCCACAGTCAGACCTTGCCTGGATCCCAGCCTTTAAATCCCTGCTCTGCCCTCTCATCCCCTTTTGCCTTTAGGGAGGAGAGGCATCTCTGTTCCAGGGCCAGCTTCCTGCCAGCCACATTCTTGAGACACACTCCTCCTTGGGTACCCCTGCCCTGGGTAAACCAGCACTATGCCCACCTTCCAGAAAGCCAAGGGCTTCCCCCATCACCAAGGACATATGTAAGGGGGGGTTCTCAGGTTCAACCCCCCCATTACATGTCTGAAGCTCCACCTCCGTTTGTGAGTTTTTTGTATTTTTAAAGTGTTTTTTCTATTTTTGGCTTGCATGGGGTGCAGTTTTTAAGCTAGCAGCACCAACATTTCAGAGATTTGTTGGAAGACTCTCCTGATGATACCACCCAGGTTTGGTGAGGTTTGATTCAGGGGGTCCAAAGTTATGGACTCCCAAAGGAGGTGCCCCATCCCCCATTGTTTTCAATGAGAGCTAATAGAAGATGGGGGCTACACCCTTGAGGGTCCATAACTTTGGACCCCCTGAACCAAACTTCACCATACCTGGGTGACATCATCAGGAGAGTCTTCTAAAAATTCCCTGAAAGTTTGGTGCTTCTAGCTTAACAATTGCACCCCTGACAGCAGGCACCCCCCCAAATTTCCCCAAATTCTCCTTTTAAATCCACCCCCTTCGGCATGGATTTTAAGGGAGAATCTGAGGTCCCTAGTTTAAACATTGAAACTGATGCTGTTTCAGGGTGGGGGACAAACAGCATCATTTTCAATCGTGTTTAAACTAGGAAGCCCAAATTATCCTGTTAAATCCACCTTAAAACAACATTGAACATGATGCTGTTTTGGGGTGGATTCCAGCAACACAGTGGCCCCCGGGGACCCCCCCACAAAACTCAGATTTTGTACCAGACTCCATTTTCCCTAGTTACGCCTCTGCCCGAAGGGAAGGGCAGAAGGGACTGCCAGCTGCATGCCCAGTCGGTGGGGGGGCGGCGGGTCAGGGGAGTCTGCCATCCCTGGCCTCAGAGAGCTGCTTTTATAAGCACTGAGGCTGGGGACGGGGCTTGGGAAGGCATGGACATGCCCCCCGAATCCCCCCATAAAAAATGTATACCTACGTCACTGCCCATCTGTAAGGGTTTGGTACCCCAGTCAATAACAAGACTCGAGAATGGCTTCAGGAGCTTTATTAGAACTGTGACTCCTATGGCCAGGTAGCTGAGACTGAAGCCCCAGCTCCCTGGCCCCAATATAAACCTTACAGTTACAGTCAGTTAATGCCCACCTTTTCATTCCCCCCACATCAGCATGAGAAAGGACAGTTGAAGACAGTTGCGGTAGATACCGTGTTTCCCCGAATATAAGACAGTGTCTTATATTAATTTTTGCTCCCAAAGATGCACTATGTTTATTTTCAGGGGATGTCTTATATTTCTGTATTCTGTTCGTCAGGCATGCTTCCAAACAAAAACTTTGCTATGTCTTACTTTTGGGGGATGCCTTATATTTCACACTTCAGCAAAACCTCTACTACGTCTTATTTTCCGGGGATGTCTTATATTCAGGGAAACAGGGTACACTGTTTTGGGAATGGCTTGGCTTCTCCCCGGGAAGGGACAATTAGGGAGAATCGGTAAACTCCATTTACTACATTACTGCAGCAACAAAAGGTGGGGCTCCTGGCCCAGGCATGTCTTGTGCATTTTGGCAGGCCCAGAATGGCGGGGCCTGACACCATCACTCTTTCATTCCCGGTATGTAGGTTGCTCCTGTGTCAGCTGGCTCTTTCCTTAGGGCCCCCCTTTTCTTGGCGGCTGGTTCAGCTTCTGAGATGTCCCATGCTGCTGTTGGATCACCTGTTTGCCTGTGGCTCATAGCCACTCCTCCACTGCCTTCCTCCACTAGGCTGGGACGGGCCAAGCCAAGCCAAACCCCACCAGTGAGTCATTCTCAGGCCTGTTCAGGCGTAGGCTGTTATGGGTGTTGGAGAAGACCCTGGACACTTTGTTCATATTGGAGATTGTATAAGATGAAGTATTTCAAGAGAAAATACTGCATTATAAAAATAAGGATAATCAGAGCTGGAGAAATTATATACAACTGGTAAATGTAAAGGCTGTGACCCTATACAATGCATTAGTTGTGTCCTATCTTTCATTCTTGGTTGCTTTCACTTCTACATCTAGCATGTAAACATTTTGGCAACATTAAAGCAACTTATGCTTTATATGAATAATTAACTGGTTTAAGCATTCCAGATAATTTATGAGTATGCTAAATATTAGATAGATAGGTAGATAAATAGACAGATGAGAAAATGAAGAATTATTTGGAAACAAAGCACTGTTGGACAGTCATTTATTTTGTAGCATGTCTACAGATTTTAATCAGCCATTCTAGAGGTGCACATCTGTTGCAAGGAAATTGCATTTTCCCAGCTCTCTAACAGCAATATATTTTGTCTCATAAAATAAGATTTTCCTGTGCTACTGTTCAAAGTCCCAGATGTACTTTGGTTGTGTGGGTGTTATTATTAAGTGTACCTATTGATCAGTGCCTGTTACATCACTGGTGATGGTTTAACCAGAACAACCATTGTATTTTCAGGGCATAGATCCAAAACCAAGTGACCATTACCTAGATAATATCCTCATTAATCTGGTCAGCACTACAGAAATTCATAGACATTTGAGCTACTGAATGTAGAGAATAAATGCACAAAGCTTCATGCTGGCGCTGTCATGTTGGAACTGTTGAACAACAGGCTCATTGTGATACACATTCCATTAGCTGGAATTGCCATCATGCTAAGGTTTTTAAAAATATGGCCTGATTTGCTTGCAAATAAAGGTTGCAAAATGCAACTTCAGAATAAGATAGTTGGCCAGAGACTGCACTGACTGAAATATTTACTCAAAATCCAAAACTGCTTAGCCTTGACTAACTGATTATCTATTTTAAATTAGCAGTGATCCAGACATATCTTTTTAAATGTGCATTGTGTATTTTTAAAATGACCGTGGAGTCTTTGTCATAAAAATTGAAATTGGCAGCGTGACAGAGGGAGAATTTCCATTCCATTAGGTGCTTTTAATTGCAGTTATTATGAATGGTCTGAATCTTTCATACCTGAGTTGCTGCATGCAGAAAGTTATTTTTAGAATTTGTAGCCCAAAGCAACTGTTGCTACCCTACAGAGACATACCCGGAGAGATAATTTCCATCCTGCAGTTTCTGGCTCAGTAGGTAAATTAGAACATTTCATGAAATGCCAGTATTAAAACAAATGAACAACTATTGCATAAATAGGCCCTAGAATAGAGAACAGGTAAGTGAAATTCAGATAGAGACTGCCTGGGCTGCTTGTTGGAAAGTGCATTGTACAGTTTAACAGGATCTGTTTAAGAGGAAGGAGTCTAAAGTTTTATGGTGTACTTCAGGAGTTGTGTTCCCCACGGGATATGTACAGGAAGCACACAATATGCTTTCTCTGTAAAAAAAAAAAAGTTTTCAGTATTTGAAAAGGCTAAATGCTGAAATCGGGGCAGTGATTGTCCCTCTGAGTGTCAGGCAGTTGTCCAGGTAATAGTCCCCACTGGAGTGAATTAGACACTTCCTACTGTATAAAGTGCACGTTAATGCTTATGCACAAACAGAGACAGCTGGGTAGATGTTGATTACTGTCTGTAAACTGAAGGACAAGCTGTATTTATCTGAAAGCAATTCAGAGGACTACAATGGACAGCAAAGGGCCTTTGTTTTTGGTTGCTAAATTCTTCTGAGTAGTTCCATGATTCATGGTCAAAATTATAGTCACTTCACCATCTTGAGGCCATTTAATAATAAGGCTTGTATATCACTGTATTGGCATTAACTGGGAAAGGCTTCAAATTTGGCTGAGTACAGACGTGGGTCACAAGCCAGTATGTTGAAAAAAAATTAGGCTGTATGCTAAACTTTGAATACTTTGTCTAAGACTAGCATATATTACTCCTTTTCTGAATATAACCGAGAAAAAATGAACACATGCAGAAGAGTGGATCAGGATCATGCCAACGGGGCTCAAACCTAGCCTCCACATGTTTATCTAAATTTGGGTATGTAGCAGCAAATATTAAAAAATGGTTAGGATCTATGAACGGATTTGGAAGAACAGCATATGTGATGTCAGTCATACATTCCCATACTTTTGCAATCTATCTTTCTTTGTCTAACAGCCCAATCCAGATTAGGCAGGCAGTTGGGGACAGCACTGCCCCATCCTCTCGAAAGGACTTTATTGCAGTGTGGGAAGCCTGAAAACAGCAACAACCCCCCACCCCTACCCCCAAAGAACCAGCAAAAATTTCCCACAGGGGCTAATGAAGATATACCACAAAAATGTGGCATATCTCTGAGGCTGGCTCCATCTGCACATGGGAGCTGGGTGGGCAGTGGAAGCTAACTAAAGTTGGCTCCATTTCCTGCCCCCCCCCCAAATGCCCCCAGTCATGCCGGCATAGCTTTCTATTCCATCAGTTTCTGGGTCGCACCATGGAACTGGACATCATCTGCCCAGGTAAGGTGCCCATCTGCTGGCGCACTTGCCCTTTGTGCCAGTGGGATGGGCACCCACAGCTATTGAGATGAGTCCTGTCTGTCCCCCTTCTAGATTGGGCTGATAGTCTGAAAAACACTATTAAGATGTAGAAAAATATTCTATGCCTTTTCCAGTTGGTTTTATAAGTAAGATTGGAACAGTGATACTAGGTAAAGTAAATAGTAAATATCTTTTAAAAAACCCCTGTTAATTTCCTACAATGTTGTTGACACCTTTTTATGATGTGCATGTGTTGTTATACTATCTCACCTTACAAATCTGCTTGTTTAGTTAGTGTTAATTAAATGCACTTATAAGGAGGGAAAGACAAACACATTTTACCTACGAACTCTTAATCTTTACTTTTAAAAAATCTTTACTTTTTCTTGCAGTACATTTTGCTGCTCAATTGAAATATTGTCTTGTAGGACTTTGCTCTGTTTTTATATGGCCTGATTAGCTTGCATGAAAGAATATGTTCTGATTTTAAAAAATGAAATGCATGACACAAGCGGCATTCAAAGAAAAAGTGATGAAATGTATTACTAATAAAACATTACAGTAATTTGAATGGCTAAGGCCATTCTCAAAGCAAACCTACAGAAGACTACAAGGGCTTGGAGTAAACACTTGCAATACTGACAGAAGTTGGACTCTCAAGTAACTTTTTAAATTGTGCTGATGTTATTCTTATGATAATGTTGGCAATGTTGTATACACAGAAACATGGAGATTTTAATGATTTATGCTATCATTTTATGCAGTTGACTTTTCTTGGTGTAGCCAAAAATATTAAACTTGCAGTGGCCTAGCATCGTGTGGTTGATTGCAATAATTTAAACCTCTCTTCAGCAATGTTTTGCATGAGTTAGTTCACTTTTGTAACCTCATCCTATGCACAGGATTCATTCCAAGTAAACGTGCAAAGAATTGCAGATTGATTGAAGTAATTCTCCACACCATGTACAGTACTGAATATTATATTTTTTATTTCATAGTTATCTTCAGCTCAGGTCTCTAGTCTATGGAGGGGGGCGGGATTTTTACCATGTAGTCATTCCTCTGAAACCACTTTCCTTTTTGTATCTTCCACAAATCCTGGAGCAATACTTATTATACTTACAACACCTCTTTCAAATGCTGTCCCTTACTCTGACTTGCATATGTTCAGTGCATATTTGAGTAGAGCTCTGCAATCATACTCTACCATGCAATCAAACCTGCAAGATGCAGGGCTTTTGAACACAAGTTGAGGTCTGCTCATATTTCACACTAATCAGAAAACAAGAAACAGTTGGGGCTATGAAAGAATTATTTTTTAATTAACTTACACTTCTACATGTTTTACATATGTTTCATCGGGGGGTCCTGTAAAATATAAAATATCGTAGTCTGAACTATGCTCAGACATTGTTGCTGATGAAAGTGTTCAGGCAGTGATATTTTACGGATTCTCCCAAAAAAGCATATGCAGAACGTGTCAGGAGCTCAAAATGAATTAAAATTGATTCTCCCACTGCATCAGTTGTCTGTTGTTTGTGCTTGGGTGTAGCCCTCATTTCTTGCCATATGTTCTGCTAAGCATGGTTGGCCCTGGTTGGTATTTGGATGGGAGGAACACACGGGTTGTTATAAAGGAAGACCATGGTAAAGCACCTCTGTTTGTCTCCTGTGTTGAAAACCATCTGGTTGCCATTTGTTAGCTGTAACCTGACAGCACTTTCCACCATCACCACCACCACCATGGTCAATTGCTTTAAAAGTTTCTCTAAGTGAAAAGTCAATACATTAAATAACTGGGAAATTCTTCTGCAGATGCCCCTTTTAAATGAACAGGACTGTAAACAGGATGGTTCCTTATAGGACACATTGTGAAATAACTTCGTGATGGATTGTAGTATTTCGCTTACACATAATGAACATTATGTATTTAGGTTTGGCTGTTTTTAACATTACTGTTCATAAATGATCCAGAAAACTGAAAAAATGATGAGGGGGAAAATGCAGAATAGAATGCAGTTTTTAGTTCTACAATTATTTCATGCTTTTTCTTTCAAAGCTTTTGTTTACACATCAACTGTTTTGTTCAGACTCTCTCTAAGTCCAGGAGGGATGCAATTAAAAAAAAATGGCATCATTAAAGAAAGAGATCAAAAAAGACTCAGGATAAGAGTGCAATTGCAGCTATAAGCAGGAAATGAGTATGCCTACCAAAGACACAAATAAATGTAATTTTATTACATAATCATTGAGTTGCACACTGGTCTCTTTGTCTTCAGTCCTGTTTCCAAACATAAATTCATCCTTTGGTAGTAAGCATTTGATTTAAACATGGTGCTGGTGGATAAGAAGAACTTATACTATCTTTCACATACCGTGCTCTTGGGTGGTTTGCATGTCCCTTTAGCATAGCAGAAATCCATAGCTCAGGCTGCTGGTATGTCAAGTTTGAACACATAGTTGCATTTTCCCAAACTTGATGATAAGGGTCAGGAACACCTGCCACTTCGTAGCAGTAAGTTTCCAGCTGCCTATTCTTTTAAACTGTGTGGCAAGGACCCAGTTCTGGTTGGGGCCATGAAGCATGGAGGAAGGAGGAATTCCTGCCTGTCCCTGCCATTTTTTTGGGAGGAATGCAATATCATCTAGTAGTTCAAGTCCATAGTATCCTGGGTGAAATGAGACAGTGGGAGTGGTCAAGATCACTTGGGTACGTGCTCATTACTTAACAATATCACATTTAAATTCAGGTCTAGATCAACCAAGGTTTGTCAGTATCAACATACATTGTAATTAAAACAAAGGGATTTCCTTTAGCCAAGGGTCTCATCCTCCTTTCAAACCATGATTTCAGAAACTAAAAAGCAAAATCCCTCTTAACCATAACAGACATAAGAGCCAACAAATTGCTTAACACTAGCTAAGAGAAAGAAGTTCCTCCAGAAAGGAAAGCTAGTAAAAAGAGAGTAGCCCATTCAGCACAGGACAAAAAAGACATTTATGGGACATTTGAAAAAGAGGCAACTGCCTGTTTCATACCACACACACAAAATAAGACATCGGGGGATATCTTTAAAAGAAGCAGCTTCTGGTGTGCTTTCTAGACAACAAAGGCATCAGAGGGGGGAAAGAGGCTGTTTCCTACCTAACTGTTTTGCTCTCTAGTCAGTTTCACTCTCAGCTTGGACCTGACATTTTGTCTGCAGCTGAAGGGATTCTCCCTGCCTCCATTTTCTAAAGATTTTCTAAAAACATCCCCAGGATGTTTGCTCTGCAGGCTCCGATCCTGGGTGCCTTTTCAGACTAAAAAGGACATAGTTGTACTCAGCTGGTCCTGCCAATTCCAATAGTATGTTGTTTCCCTTTTTATTAAATATTTGATGAACCATCTCCATAGCTATGCAGACACAAATCAGAGGCATAGGGAGGGGAAATGGTGCCTGGGGCAACACCTGCCCAAGAGTGCTCCCTGCACCCGCCCCCCTGCGGCCCACTTACCGTCGCCAGTCTAGTTTACCAGCCCAGCAGCGGAAACAGTGGTACCCATCCACCACACGAGCAGGCCCCAACAGCAGGAGGTGCAAGAACCTAGGTAAGGTGGGGTTCCTGGGTTCAACCCCCCATTTCATGTTCGAAGCTCCCCCCCGGCCGGCTGGGAGACCAGCTGGCAGCCAGCAGTTCCTTCTTCCCTCCCCTCTGGGGAGAAGAGACTGCCAGGAGTGGGTGGGGTGTGGCCTTGCCCCCGAACCCACTCATGAAATATATATCTACGTCACTGAAGAGGTGGTTGGTGCAGTGGTGGCTGAAGCACCTCAGGAGCAGTGAGGCCTTGTGGTGGCGGAGAGCTAAACCACAGGCAGGAAAAATATATATCCTGAGCTATGCATTCCACACAGCCAGGCAGAAGACGTGTTGCAAGGGGCTTAGGGGAAAAAATGCACATTGAACTGTTCTCCAAAAAAGACTCCTTGAGCTAAAACAAGGCATTGTGAAGACATCTTAGGAAGAACACTGTGTGGGGTGCCTTCCCCAGATGCTTGTTTTAGCATCACCAAGACATCTTATTCAGGGTGTGCAGAACAGACTACCGAGTGTATTCTTGAAGATGGTTCTTGAGTTTGTATTCACAGTTAGCAGGAAGGTTACAACTGTATCTGGCCAGTGTGACAGTTTTGTTCAGTTTATGGGAAAGAAGTGAAGCAAATTTATCTGTTCACACTTTTGTTACAAGTAGAACTGTTGATAGACATCTTCTGCTACATATATACATATACTGGATATTCTAATACTTCATTTTTTTAAAGTATAAAGCAAAATTAAGTATGGTGGGACTGGTGCAGTGGCAGGACTCATTTGCCCCTATAGTGTCTCTGAATATCTCTACGTCTGGAAATGATTGGCTAATTGCTTGCATCATTTTGCCTAAGAAATTTGAACCTCTTTTAACCTATTGTATGGATTTAATGAAATGTATGCCACTCTGAGTTCCAAAACATATGTAAATAAATAAAACTAATGTTGACATCTGCCCATTTATCACTACTAAGAGATTCAGTTCCAGTTACAATGTGCAGCAAATAGCGTTACCCTCTTGAAATCAGAAAAGCAGGTTGTATACAGAAGTTGTATACAGAAGCAGGTATGCTGTCCTTCTGTTTTTATGTACTAATGATATAAAAGCATCTGCACATATTTCATCATGGTTCTGTCATAATTTACATAGCCAAACCAGAACAGTCAATATCTCTTTCTGTCTTTTTCCAAAGTATATCTAATAATTCTCTGTCTTTAGAAGTGATTGATCTTTGCTGTAAACTTAGAAATTGTGTGGTTAAGAGATTTGTTGCAGTTGCTTCAAGCATCTTGAGTAATTTGCAAGGAAAGTCATTTATCAGTTGATATCCCATCATTGCATGAATGCTTATAAAACGGCTTCTTAATATCTTTTTATAGTGGTAATTATCCTGTAAATATTTAATCCTTTCATGGTGTCCTTGGTCTACCATTTTTTAAAAATCCAGGTGGGTGCATCAGTGTAGCAATAATTGCACTTCCAGTTATATTAGATGTGATGGGGTAATATTGTTGCCAATCATCTGAAGCCATCCAGGGTTTAGCTGGAATATCTGGTTTGCAAAGCATAGTGGAGTCCAGTATAGTGTGAGGGTGCTTGTGCCACGATCCTGACCATGTGGCCCCTGCTGTCCAGTTCCCAGTGATGCACCAACAGGTGCCCACCCCAGTCTACCTCAGTACCACCTCCTTGAACCACCAAACCCTTGCACCAATGCACCCATCCTACCAGTTTCCACCCTCACCCGGCCCCCAGCACCACACCTCAAATACTCCCAGCTTCTGCCCACACAAGAGAGTTTTCTGGTGTCTTATTTAGGCAGGCTTGTATGGCACACTGTATCTCCATGAGCCTACATTTATGTTCTTTAAACTTAGACTACCCAATATACTTCAAACATTAAGAAAAAAATAAGTAACTTTACATTAAAATGAAGTTTTAATTACCGGTATCCAGTAGTGCTTGAGATGGAAAGGTGAAAGCAGAAAGTATGTTGGGGCAGGTGAAACTGGAGGTGATGGCCACTAACCTGGATAGCTTTAAAAGGGGCTTGGACAGATTTATGGAGGAGAAGTCAATCTATGGCTACCAATCTTGATCCTCCTTGATCTCAGATTGCAAATGCCTTAGCAGACCAGGTGCTCAGGAGCAGCAGCAGCAGCAGCAGGCCATTGCTTTCACCTCCTGCATGTGAGCTCCCAAAGGCACCTGGTGGGCCACTGCGAGTAGCAGAATGCTGGACTAGATGGACTCTGGTCTGATCCAGCAGGCTAGTTCTTATGTTCTTATGTCATTTTGAAATCCATAAATAGAGTTGTCATTCTTGAATCCATTACTTAATTATGATGTAGTAAGTTTATCTACAGCTAGATGAGGATTTGATTCAGATGTAATGACAAGTCATTTCTCTTTGTATCCTATCATTCTTTCTCACTTTGGACCAGTGCCTATGAGATGTCATGTTCACCTGCAAATTGAACTTATGTTTCTGAGTAGCAGGCAAGAACATGGTTCATTTCTTGTATCTGCTCTCTCCTTACACCTCCAATTGTCATTATGTGATCCCTGGGTTTCTATGCACTTGCTATACTTCACACATGACTTACTAATAGTGCAATTTGAAACTTCCAAGTTCATCAGCCTGTTAGGTCTCAAACTTTAGGTCAATAAACGAACTCTGTATTGTTGAATCAGTAGCATTTATTGTATCAGTGCCAGAGTACCAAACCCTGGTAAAGTCAGTTCTGCCAGACCTGGCGTTTTCCACTCTCTTTATTCCCCATCAAGTTCCTTCCCACATTCCCAAAAAAGTATGAAAAACAGTCCCCAGAGCTGGGCGCCCCACAGTTGGTGACAGATAGTGATAGAGAGCCACCCGGCTTCCTACCCCACAGGATGATAGCCACAACACTTGTTTCCCATGGGAGTAAGAGTGTCAAGGGAGAGCCTAATTATCTACAAAGTATGTGAAGCCATAAAGCATAGATCAAGGAACAAATGTCCCAGATGGCAGGGGTAACATAAAGCAGACTGGTTACATATATTTTGTAGCAGCATTGATTTGTTGTTTTAAGCAGTTACCCTGAGAACAGGAATGTACCTCAATCACCTAGATACCCCTGACATAGCCTCAACAGACTGAAGAAGGGTGTGGCTTTGTTTTGGCTTGAGCTGCAAACACTTCCACCATTTTTTGTTGTTACATCTGAGGTCACGCATCCCCCAGCCACATTCAAACAATAACATTCACAGTTTACAATTGAATCACGACTGTGACCTAGGAAGAAATCTGAAATAGGTCTCAGAAGTGGCTTAGTCCCTTGGAAGTGTGCTTATTATTGTGGTCACAATCATTTACCTAAATAAGAAAGAATGATAGGTGATATACCACAGTAGTGGGTTGACTGGCACTTTTTTCAGATGTAAGAAAACAAATTTGCCTGCAAATATCAGCCCACTGAAAATCTGAGTGCAATTACGGATGTGTGTTGTTTGCTGTACAGGATAAACTTCCTAAAAATTGGCTGAGAGACCTTTTCCAATAAAGGCTGATTTAAACTAATTAGTGCCATGTGGGTGGGTGAGTAGAAGCACAGCTTTCCCATTTCCCCAGGATCATACCATACCTTGGGAAGCATTTTGCTGTAGGAATGCCTGGGTGTACACACTGTCTCTCCCCCCCCCCCTTTTGAATGGATAGTTTTGAAAGTTTGTCATTATATCTAAAGCCCAAACCAAATGTTTTTCAGTTCTCAGAACTTTTTCAAGAGGTTACCATTCTAGAAGTAAGCACTTGTATGCTTGTTTTTTGACTTTCCAAACTGTTCAGTAAAACAGAGGAAACATTATTATCTAGATTTTCAAAAGAGGGTAATCACAAGTATAAAGAGAGGTGAGATAGTGTGCTTGCGGAATTTAACCTTATTGGCAAGTGGTCTGGCAAATGTGCACTTTGATCATTTTCATATTTCATTTCTGTATTTCAAGGAGTGTATGCTTTTCTTATCCCAATCTGAGAATGTTGTTACCAGTTCAGGATGCCATTGTAGATACATTTTTCATATTCAAGAATTTCTGAACCATTTTTGGTGCTATTCTCACACTCTCTCTCACACACACATACACACACACACATGGCAGCAAATGTGGGGGAAAGACAGAGGAAGTGTGCCCTGGCAAACAGCTGTTGGGTGATAGATGGACCTTTGAACAGCTACTATTTTCTATAAGAAGTCTTGGCCTCTGAACTCCAAATGTTAAAAGGTCCATGCGCCACTGAACATTTGGTGAGGCTAGTGGTAGACCTGCTTTGCACAAAGCCAGGGCATGCTTCTTTTCTCTGTCTATGCCTATTCCGCTCCTGTACCTCCTCAAAACACTCTCAAAATTCCAGGAGATAAATTACCATGTCTCCCAAAAGGTTGGGAGTGGTTTGGGTCATTTTGAATTAGACCCAAATTAGATCTGAAACAGTTAATTTCACATTTAGGTGCATATATCAAAAAGTACACATTGAATTAGCACAGAAGTTCAGAAATGCTGTTTCTATTGCAGTGTAGCTGCTTATGATACCTGCACTGTGAGCCAACCCAGGAAACTATGCTGGATTCCTGCTTATTTGATTATATTGTTTCATATTGTGCCTAAAATCTCAACAAGAAAGGTGGGCTATAGATGAAGTGACTAAATGTATATATTTTAATACACAGTTTTTACAGAACTGCAATGAATAGGCAGGATAGCAGAGCAGAATTACTGTAGTTGCTTCAAGCAAGATACCATTGTATTCTATGGAAGCCCAAACTATGCACACCTGTAAAAACTGAAGCACATAAGTAACAAATGAGTGTTCTCTCTAAACTCCAACAGTCTTAAGCTAAAAAGCTAGTATTCATTAAACAGTATATGGTGCCACTATGCAACATTGTTGCTGTTGTATACAAGCACTACTGGAAGTAGAACATCCCAGATGCAAGCTGTAATTAACCAAGCTGGAGTTTCGTCAAGACACCTGAACGCATTTCCCAGTTTCAGAATGGAGATTCAAGCATAACATCAAATTATTTTACACAAAGATGATTAATAATTTTGCTTATTCATATTTTTCAGAGTCACACATTTAATTAACTTTCATGGGAAGTCATAAAAATAACCTTGCTCCTAGGTCCATAGCAGAATGAGTATTTAGGTTTATATTGATGTTCAAAAAGCAAGTATTTGATAGCATACCCTTTTAATCTGTTTAGATTGCCCACCTGCAAGGTGACAATAGATGTCATCTTCTATTCACAGGGAACACTGATGCTGTAAATTGTTGCAAATCCAGCTGGTCACTTCTACAGCTGATTGGAGCAATTAATATAGCTCTACAGACACTATTGCATCTCTGATAGTTTGTTCTTGCTGAGGACTTCAGCAAGTGTCTCCAGCTAGTGGGGTGAGGTTCATGGCCAAACTAAATGCTCCAGTAGAAAAATACAGATATTTTTAAACTGTAAATTGCAACCATGCCGGTACTGATTTGGACTGTACTGTGGCACAAAGGAAGGGTATTTGACCCTTGCTCCATTTTTGTGGCTTTAACACTTGTTACAGCTGGCAGGTACTCAGGAAGGAAGGATACATACACTGTACAGGAGATAGAAAAATGGCAGTTTTAGCTATCTATCTAAACTAAGATGTAGAGAAAGAGAGGATCCATCATTATAGATGTTATAGAGATATTATAGAGAGAAAATATAAAGATAGGAAGAGAAGGAAGCAGCCTGATGAAAGGAGGTCTCTTGGATTCATATCAAAGGTGGAACAAGGGGAAATTCCACCGGGGGGGGGGGCGTGCCCTGTGCCCTGTGCCATTCCTCCCTCTTGGGAAGAGGATTTTGAATATGGAGCTGCTGGACGCCCTTTATTTTTATGCTAGTATTTTTATATTGTATTTATGAGATCTAGCTTTTACTGTTTTATTACTGTTTTTAAAGATTTAGCCATTTTATGTTATATTATGTTTATGTTTATTGTTGTACACCGCCCGGAGCCCCTCGGGGATGGGGCGGTATAAAAATATTATTATTATTATTATTATTATTATTATTATTATTATTATTATTATTATTATTATTATTATTATTATTATTATTATTATTATTATTATTATATTGCCACCCACCCCCTCCACAGCCGGGCCATGCTTCCGCCGCAGCTCTGCCTGGGGCATCGCACCCCGCCCCTCCCCGTTGGTGCTACACCTCTGATTCATATTCTAGATAAAGACAGCAGCAGAACAGAAAAGATAAAAGATCCAGTGGGATCAAAGCTGTCTGTACACTAACTCTTCTTTTTCCTCAAGTATTGGTTTGCTTGGTGCAAGGAGACATTGCCCAGTTCTTCAGTTCCAGCCACTTTAAACCTTCCTCTTCCTTTACCACAATTTAATCCTGCTTGGGGTATCTTCATGGCTGCAATTTAAAGCTGAAAAGGTTGAGAAATCTGATCAGTAATCTTCCATTGCCAAGCCAAACGTAGTCCTCAGACTGGTACCTATTTACGTAAAATTATTTCTGCCATGCTTCTGGTATAACATTCAAGAAGGAAGTGATGCACCTTGCTCATGGAAAATTTTAATGATTATTTATCCCTGCCCTGCCCTGCCCTGCCCTGCCCTGCCCTGCCCTGCCCTGCCCTGCCCTGCCCTGCCCTGCCCTGCCCTGCCCTGCCCTGCCCTGCCCTGCCCTGCCCTGCCCTGGATGGACCAGACTTGCCTGATCTCATCTCAGAAACTAAGCAGGGTTTGCCATGGTCAGTATTTGGATGGGAGACCATCAATAATGTCAGGGTTGTCATTCAGAGGAAGACAATGGACAAAACATTGCCTTGAAACCCCTACTGGTTTGCTATAAGTCGACTGCAACTTGACGGCACACACAAACATTCTTACCCTACATTTTGTTGCATTACACTGATAAGTGTATTATACAATCTGGTATGTGGAAACAAGCAACTTGCATGAGGTGATCAGAATTTATATTCATTTGAACGCTTGGTTCAGTAATAGTAGTAATTTGAATTATATTTCATTTCTTAATAATGGATTGCATTTCATTTCATAGTAATTATTGGCCATCAAGTGTACTGAAACGGAATAAAAGCTAATTATATTATTTAATTTAGTACCAAAAAATATCCCAGAAAACCTAAACAAGCAGTCACAGAATGAATTACTAACCCATCCTGATAATCCATATTTAGGAAAAACAAAATGAACAGATTTTTTTGTCCTGAAACTAGCAAGCATAAAATAAATAACAAACACAAGCAATCTGGATAGTCACTGAGTTAAAAATCAATTAGCAGAATTTTATTCACAACCATGTTTTCAAAATTCATCAGCAGTCTTTGATACAGTGGACCATGCCATATTCTTGAGACATTTAAACATAGTAGTAAGGAATGTATTTTGGATTAATTTTAATCGTTTGTGGAATTGTAGGTCACCGTTGCCCCATTGGATGAAGGGCCATGAGCATTCACCTCTGCCCTGTATTGGCTTCTTCCCAGAACGGCTGTTTGGCCTCAGATTGGAGGGGGTTCTTAGCACCCTTGTCCTCCCTCTATTCATGGTCCCTCACATGCTGCCTATGAGGCTTTATAGAGACATTCCTGTTTCTGCCTTGTCTGCTTTCATCTCCCACAAACTCCATTCCTCACCTCCACAGATGCTGGTGTTCTTGGCCCTCCCTGTGCTATTTCCAGTATTCATCAAACAAGAGAATACTGCCTGAGTTTTTGCAAATTGGACCCCACAGCATCTTTCAATAAGAAAGTCCCAGGCATAAAATAGAAGTGGCATCTCTGTGTCCACTCTGGAGATGAGTCACATGTAGCTGAGCCTTTACTCTCCCTTCCATCTTCAGTATTTTGGGTGTCTTTCCTGAGGTATGGTTATTCTGAAAGTCATTTTCCCCAAATATTTTATAACTGTAGTCATTTCCACATTGTTATAAATAATAGAGAAGGACTGCATCATTATCTTCTCAGCTCTAAGGAACTATTCCTATGTTTATATGTCCCCAAATGGTTGGTGCCCTTAGGCACTGGACTTTGGAAGATATTGGAAAGCTACCAGACAACTTTCGTATGAAAGACACTTGTCAAAGAAAGGAGGAGTCCATTGCCGTTCTGCTTGAAGACTTGTTCCAGTGGTACCATCTATTGTGTTTTTACTGGAGTCCCATTTCCTTACTTCATCACTCATAATCCCTGTAATGAAATTCTATGCTCATATATTCAGACATTATCCCAGTTAATTGAGCCACATGACAAATCTATCAGATAAATTTAGATTAGATTAGATTAGATATTTAATTTATATACCGCCCTCCCCTGAAGGGCTCAGGGTGGTGCACAAAAAAGTAAATAGACAATAACATAATAATACAATAAGACTAATAATACAATAGAATTAAGGGAAGTAACAATGTCAATTGTACTAACCCCTTAATGGGTCACAGTCCAACAAATACTTAATCCAATATCAGGTTAACAACTAGTAACAAGTTAATAAACTATAACAACATCAGCAACAGCATAATATTTCATAGCAACAATACATGGCACAATAACTTCGCATTCCATAACAACAATCAGTAATACAATGGCAATATCAGACATAGCACAGTATTTAATGAAAACAATAATATAGCACAATAGCATAACGTTCCAGAACAGCATAGTATAACAATATATCCTAACAGCAAATATCACAGCAACGTAAACCCACAGTAAACACCACTTCATAATAGCTAAATCATAGCCAACCTAACTAAACAGGCTCTTATTTAACCTGATATAACATAAGAAGATGGATGGCAACTTCCTAACAATTTCATAGTCCAAAAAACAACCCAACTATAACAATCCTACGTCCTTACACTACCAAAAAATCCAATTTAGTGTATAACTTGTAATTCGATCTACGGCAACCCAATTCTCCTTATCACAATAAAAATTTATCCACTAACCTAATTCTACTTTCCAACACCTCACAATCTAATAGCCCCAAAATTAACTACAGCTTTCTTTAGATAAATAGTAGGGAATAAAATTAAACCTCATGTTCATGCAGCATATATAAGCATTCTGTTCTATGCACCCCTAGCACATTGGCAGAGCCATACTAAATGGAATACACTCTTCTATGCCATAGACTTCAGTCAGCTTAGAAGGGCGTAGTTCTGCTTAAAACGGCTCTGTGATGCATGCTATACATAACAGTAGCAACAACACTTTATCAAATTTGCAGATCTCCTTTGTAGACCTTGATTTCTTCCCCTAAAGGCACCCCTGTTGTATAGGTTACTCTGAAAGACATTGACAGGTCCAAAAATCACCCAGTGATTTTTATTGCTAAGAAGGGACTCCTTGGTACATATCAAATACTCTATACACTATTCCAAAATTGCTTTCTCACAGCATTTATTGGAAAAAATCTTTTAAGTACTCTGCAAGAAATGCACACTAACAAAATCAATTTGATATAGAAGTCATTGTATTGATTTCTGCCTAAAATACTTCTTGGAAAGAAAGAAAATTCTAGTATCCCCACTGTGGGCATATTATATAATGTTCAACTCCAGTTGGCTTATATTATTGAGATATTTATCTCTTTTGGTACACCCTGAACTTACAGCTGAATAGAAACATCAGGCTGTGGAAAGTCTACAATATGGAGTAAAGTCACTCAATTAATTTACAAACTCAGCCATGCCTCCAGAACTCCCCCACTATGCCAGCTGTGGAGAGCCACAGCAGCTGCCCACCAACAGATTTGCTCCTGCGCTGGGGTAAGTGCCCCAGAGAGGGCAAATTAACTGGTGTGGCCCTGCAGCACCTGCATAGGTGGATTTGCACCCCCTCCCCTTTGGATTGGCCTGATAATGACATGACAGGAACTGATGTCAGCATATTGCTGGCAATGCTCTAGCATTTGACCAAAATTCTGTGATCAGTATGTTGAGACTCTGATGATTCCCACCCCTATTTTCCCTCTTCTTTTTCTCCTGTCACCCAGCTGAGGAACTTGGGAGCCCTATGTGCAGGTGTTGCAAACAGATATGTTGTAATTAATATTTGGATTTGAGGATGAGCTTTTTTAGACAAGTAGGATTCTGGCAGAGGGGGCATTCCCCTCACATCATGAACACTGCAAGCTCCAGATCAATTGGAAAAGAGCTGGGCAGTGCTGAATTGTGAAAGAACCATCTTTTGGACTTTTTCTTTACAGCCTGAAATGTCTGGTTTTACAGGATAGCGTGGAGAGTTCACATGCTCCAGTGCAGTGACATAGGTATAGATTTTTTATGGGGTGGGTTCAGTGATTGAGGGCTTTCCAGCTGTTCCATTCCATGCATTGTTTCAAGCAATGGGAGGGGTTTGAACCTGACATGTACTGGGAGGGGTTTAAACCTGAGAAAAAAATCCCCCTTACCTAGGTCCCTGCTCCACTGGCTGCCATATGGTTAGGTAAGGTAATATCAGAATTCTAAATCAAAGTGACTTATGATCAGCTGTTTAAAACAATAATGTATGGTCTCAGTAAAGACAGTAAAGACAAATTTGTACAAGTGGCATGTAATTTCTTTTCATAAGATAATCATTTAGCTCTGTCTTGCTCAAAGTTCTTGAGTTTCAAGAAGCTGCTTTAAACTTTTTTGAAAACTATTTTTATATTGCTACCATAGCACATCTTGCTGATGTCATGGTTATAGGCTTAAACATTAACAAGTAAAGTATACTTGTTTCCTGAAGAGAAAACAAGAGATGAGATTATAATTGTGATCAACAATTAACATGTAAGACTGACAAGATCATTATACTTGCTGGCAGCACAGTACTTATCAGTGTAATCAAAAATATTAAATAGAAGTTGAATATACACAATCAGAAGTGTTATACACAAACTGAACATTTATGGAATCTTAATATACTGACGCCCAGAGGAATCTGCAAGATTCTTATAAATTAGTTTGGTCATAATAACCATGGAAATTAGAGCTGATTCCTATTTACAGGCAGATGCTCTATTTTTATTATATATGCTTTAAAATGGTGAATGTTTTAATGTTTAGAGAAGACTGTGCCAAAAGTGTTGACCTTATATCCTAAAGGGAAAATAGTGACAAAGAGATCATAAATACATATTTTATCTTTTTAAACAAAAAATGTACAGATCACAAAGAATTCCCCAACATTCTGATTATAATGATGCATGTTCTATTTTGTAACACATATATTTGTGTGATATGAGATGCAGACATGTATCACTATCTGCAGCCAACAAAGCTTTAACAAACATATTTCTGAAGGGAAAAGAGCACCAACAGCAGAAACCATCATCTTGGGATAAGTTTTATCTCTCCAAAAATAGCATGTAACATTTTTAATTTCCACATTTGTTTCCAGGCTAAGGCAGAATCTGGCCAGCATCCCCAATAATAACACAGACAGCTGTTCGCAAGAGAGGGTATATATTGGACTAGTCACCAAGGAAACCAACTGTCCTGCAGTTTCGTAAGAGACTGATCATCTTTGTCTGAAGGATTGAGATGTTAAATTATTTTGGAATTAATCCAGTGTAGTTTTCGTCCAGCTTCCTTGCTAGTTGTTTCTAGTGATTACCTAGCACATTCAGAATAAAAGAAGAAGATGATATTTCTAAATATGACTATATCTCAAAAATTCAAGTACCCTCAATACTTACTGGAAATGCCATATAGAATGCCTTTCAGCATACTGAGAGATCAGAGAGTAAAAAATGCAGCCTAAAGCTCAAATATGCATTATACAAAAGACCATGATTATTTCCCCATTGTCCTCTAAAATAACCTGGCCAAGCTAAAAGTGTACAAAGGTGTGCCAGAAAGGGGCTGCTGAATCCTTTCCCCTCCAGTCCTTTCCCAGTTCAAAGTCTCTCTCCTTACATTGTTCCCCTGTTCTGCTTCTAACTGAAAAGGCAGCTGATTTTGAACTAAAAAATGGACAATAAAGGATTAAGCAGGCTTTGGCTTTTTTCTTTACTTAGACAAGCATCCTGTTAAAGAAAAACAGAGGAAAAAAATCACTGTTCAGAACACACTACTAGGTACTGACTAAACTCCTTGTTTTCCCTCCTAAGAGATTAATTGAGCATATTTAACTTCCTTAGGTTTTGATAACAGAGGCACTGTTTTTAATTCTCTGTTAACAAACAGCAGATCAACAATAACTCCAGTTAAAATGGCAGGAACATTTTACTAATATGAAAATAGTGACCCAATAGGATGCATACATAAATGCACTCATGCATCACTTCAGGCTATGCCAAAGCTGGGACTTGGTCTACTAGACACATCCTAGATATGTCTTTCACATGTAATTTTGTTGTTGTTGTTGTTCTAGAGTCTTTTCCCCTGTGCTTTACAGTTCTGGATGCTAAGAACAACGGTATTGGGTAAAGCTGATTTGTCAGCCCAAAGAATTTATCCTAAAGGCTAGTTTCCTTATATAATATAAACGGAAGTCCTGGATAACCATAAATATCTGTGTTCTGACACTGGTTGTGAAGTAATTTGCCAGAATTTTTCCATTTACCTCCACAATCACTGTATTTTTTCCAAAAGCCACAGGCTGTTTCCTTTCCACATCTCTCCAACCACCATCACTGTCAAGGATACTGTAACCTCAGGCAGAAAATAGCTTTGGTTATTCATTTTGTGTTACTTCATCTTCCTGATCTGTTCATTGTTATAGGCATATTTTTCTATAGCTATCTTTAAATTCATGCTATGCCAAAGAGCGATGTACAGAGAACTGCATTCCAAGGTTGAAAAACAATTACTTTTTTGTAGCAAAGGATCAGAAAGTAGCTTCTGAAAAGGGCTAATGGACACAGCAAGATGAAGAGCTGACAATAAGCTCAGTTCTATTTACAGAAATGTATTTTTCCCACTCAACTCTTGGGAAATGTTGTCATGGGTTATTTATGTGGATTGGCAAGTTGTCAGGATGATGAGCTTTGATCCCCTCCCCCCTCAACATTGAATATAATTGCTGGGCTTTTCTAGGATAAAGCAGTAAAGATAAGCCTGGTATTGGGGTGCAGGAGCATATAAATGCACTTCCATCCAGCCCAGTTCTTCAAAATCACAATTCAGTTAAAGCCTTTATATCTGTCGGATCCCAGAGGCTGCAGCCCTCTCCTGTATTTGTCATTATTGTCTATAAGTCAGTTCAGACAAAGAACTGAAATGATAACAGAGGTCATGAAGACATAGATCAGAAGGGTGTGGTTTGCAGCCACGGTGACAGCTCATTGTTTAATGTTTTGATACAGCACTGTTTATTCAGTGTTTTACAAATTCAGGTTTATTGGGTGCAAAAAATGTTGGAAAAACCGACAAAACCCATAGCAGTATTTTTTTCAAAAATATGAAAAAAATTGCCCCCATTAAAGTTCATGAATAATTTTTTTAGGCTTGGGGAGCTGTTTTTTAAGGTAGAAGGACCAATTTTTCAGCATAGTTGCAGGTAATTCTCCTTAGAAGAACCCCCAAGTTTGGTGAAATTTCGATTGAGGTCCAATTTTATAGGCCCCCAAAGGGGATGCCCCATTTTCCATGGGAGTTTTCAATTATTTCCAATTGAAATACTCCAGTTCTCCAGAGCCCCCCTGCATTCCCCATAACTTTAATGGGCCAATGTCAAACCTGAGCATCTATGGGAAAAATGTCCCACCATTGACTTTAATGGGTAACTGTTTCAGTCCAATTGCATTCAATGGGAGAGCTTTGTGGGGCTGTGCGGGGGGTTGTTTTTCAAGTTAGAGGCTTGAAAATTTGGAAAATAAAACCAAACTTGCAGCACAATTGCTGGTGACATTCCTCATAAGAACTCCAAGTTTGGTGATGCTTGGGTTGGGGGAACCTGTTCTATGCCAGCCCTGCAGAACCATCCTGGAAGCTCAGCACAGTACCAGCCAAGTTAATTTGGGGAGGGGGTTAAAATTTAAAGCCCAATCTCCAGCCTCGTAACTGGGCTTTAAATTTTTAAAGATTTTTTAAAATTTCCTGAGCCTTTACATGAGCCATGAAAGACCTGAAAAGTCAGAAAACATAAGCAGATTTGGGGGAGGGGGGGTTGGGGTATATTCACATAGGTGACTTTTTTTTCCAGTTCAGCTTATCTGAATATACACCCCTATTTGAAACCCAAGTTCATTGTGTCATTATGTCTTAAGAAAATGTGTGAAAATTAAAAACAGGAGACAGGCCAGAGAATGGTAGAGGAACATTATATTGTGAGTCTGGGCTGCAAAATTTTTGTTGTGATGTGGCTTTCTGATAATATTTGAAAAATAAAATAAGTTTTTTCCCTTAAATCGGGGAATTGCATATATATGTAATGGAATCATAAAGATTTCAAGTCATGCATCAGTACAAGTTCTATAGCAACCACATTCAACCTTATTTTTTTTTGCTGCCAGGGCATACAAAGACATTCTGTAACAAATGTATTTATTGGAATCTGAAGTTAAGAACATAAGAACATAAGAACAAGCCAGCTGGATCAGACCAAAGTCCATCTAGTCCAGCTCTCTGCTACTCGCAGTGGCCCACCAGGTGCCTTTGGGAGCTCACATGTAGGATGTGAACGCAATGGCCTTCTGCGGCTGTTGCTCCCGATCACCTGGTCTGTTAAGGCATTTGCAATCTCAGATCAAAGAGGATCAAGATTGGTAGCCATAAATCGACTTCCCCTCCATAAATCTGTCCAAGCCCCTTTTAAAGCTATCCAGGTTAGTGGCCATCACCACCTCCTATGGCAGCATATTCCAAACACCAATCACACATTGCGTGAAGAAGTGTTTCCTTTTATTAGTCCTAATTCTTCCCCCCAGCATTTTCAATGAATGCCCCCTGGTTCTAGTATTGTGAGAAAGAGAGAAAAATGTCTCTCTGTCAACATTTTCTACCCCATGCATAATTTTGTAGACTTCAATCATATCCCCCCTCAGCCGCCTCCTCTCCAAACTAAAGAGTCCCAAACGCTGCAGCCTCTCCTCATAGGGAAGGTGCTCCAGTCCCTCAATCATCCTTGTTGCCCTTCTCTGCACTTTTTCTATCTCCTCAATATTCTTTTTGAGATGTGGCGACCAGAACTGGACACAGTACTCCAAGTGCGGTCGCACCACTGCTTTATATAAGGGCATGACAATCTTTGCAGTTTTATTATCAATTCCTTTTCTAATGATCCCCAGCATAGAGTTTGCCTTTTTCACAGCTGCCATGCATTGAGTTGACATTCCCATGGAACTATCAACTAAGACGCCTAAATCCCTTTCCTGGTCTGTGACTGATAGCACTGACCCCTGTAGCGTGTATGTGAAGTTTGGATTTTTTGCCCCTATGTGCATCACTTTACATTTTTCTACATTGAACTGCATTTGCCATTTCTGAGCCCACTCACCTAATTTATCAAGGTCCGCTTGGAGCTCTTCGCAATCCTTTGTGGTTCTCACCACCCTACATAATTTGGTATCATCTGCAAACTTGGCCACCACGCTACCCACCCCTACTTCCAGGTCATTTATGAATAGGTTAAAGAGCACTGGTCCCAAAACGGATCCTTGGGGGACACCACTCCCAACATCTCTCCATTGTGAGAACTTCCCATTTACACCCACTCTTTGTTTCCTGTTTCTCAACCAGTTTTTAATCCATAGGAGGACTTCCCCTCTTATTCCTTCATTGCTGAGTTTTCTCAACAGTCTCTGGTGAGGAACTTTGTCAAAAGCCTTTTGGAAATCCAAGTAGACAATGTCCACAATCCAAGTAGACAATGTCCAAGTTACATAGTAAACCATAGTGTTTTAGATCCTAACTACTTTGAACTGCACATTTATGGATCACTCTTTCTCTTTTCCTGTTATTTATTGAGTTAAACCATTTTTAGAAGAAGAAGAAGAAGAGTTTGGATTTATATCCCCCCTTTCTCTCCTGCAGGAGACTCAAAGGGGCTTACAATCTCCTTGCCCTTCCCCCCTCACAACAAACACCATTTGAAATAATTTATAAAATAATTTGCTAAAAACACCCAAATATACACCAAAACCAGGGAGGGGGCAAACACAAACAAAAAAAAGTATTTTTACTGCAAAGTCATAGTATTTCTTAGACTTTTTCAGGCTGGTTCATCAAGTGTCTGAAATGTAATAAATACAATTACTCTGGTTATTTTGTTCCTGAATCTTTTTTATTGTTTAGTGTGAAGAGAATTTTTGAGTGATGTTTACCACTTTTATTTTAAAATTCAATCCAAAATATACTTCTTTTCCTCCATTTCTCACTTGGGATTTCAATATATTGAAATATTTTTCAAGTGTTCATTCTGCAGTAACTGAAGAGGGTGTAAAGTATCAAGGTAGATTAACCGAGTTATTAATTATCTATACAAAACTGATCTCATCAGATTTTCTCTATCATGCCACATTTCTTCATCTTTTTTTCATTAAACCAATGGAATAGTAATTCATATTCTTTTTTGATATCTGTAATCTGACAGCTCTGTATGAACCTAAATATGTGTATAATTTGAATATTATACCAACAACATTGTTTGCTGGCGAGAATAAAAGCCAAGAGATCATTTTAATTACTGTAAGTCTATTTGTTCAGGAATCACAGCCCTATAACATAAGTTTTATTTTTACAACATCATATTAATGTATTCATTACAGCTGTTAATTCCAATATATTTTCAGCCGTATAATCAACATACGATTGCACTAAATTATGTGTGTATTCATTCAAATTAATTAGCAGAATTTACTGAATATTATTGTAAGCATGAGCTACAATCCCAGCTACATGAAAACACTTTAATAACAACTATTTCTTTATTGGGAATACTTCTATCTTTCTGCCTTTGCCTGCCATCCACAGCAAACTGCGTCACCCAGTTTAAAGAATTATAATATAGTTCTATGTAGAATTATTCCAGCCTAAATCAGTTTGTCTCAGTGGGCTTAGACAGCAATAACTCTTCATGGTATTGTTGTGTTAACAGTATTACAGTGCAATCGTAAGGAGAGTTACTCCACTCTAAGTCCATTCATATCAATGAGTTTAGACTAGAGTAACTCTCCTTAGAATTGCACTATTTGTGTTGATTTATTCAGTTAAATTTGCATTAGTTCATATTGGAGTAAAAATAGTAGGTTTGAAGCAAAATCTTACTTTCCTTGTTTTTAAATGATACATAAGAATATAAGAAAGAGCCTGCTGGATCAGACCAGAGTCCATCTAGTCCAGCACTCTGCGACTCGTAGTGGCCCACCAGGTACCTTTGGGAGCTCACATGCAGGGTGTGAAAGCAATGGCCTTCTGCTGCTACTGCTGCTTCCGAGCACCTGGTCTGCTAAGGCATTTGCAATCTCAGATCAAGGAGGATCAAGATTGGTAGCCATAGGTTGACTTCTTCTCCATAAATCTGTTCAAGCCCCCTTTAAAGCTATCCAGGTTAGTGGCCATCACCACCTCCTCTGGCAGCATATTCCGAAAACAAATCACGCGCTGCATGAAGAAATGTTTCCTTTTATTAGTCCTAATTCTTCCCCCCAGCATTTTCAATGTATGCCCCTTGGTTCTAGTATTGTGAGAAAGAGAGAAAAATTTCTCTCTATCGACATTTTCTACCCCATGCATAATTTCATAGACTTCAATTAAACCATTGCCCTTCTCTGCACTTTTTCTATCTCTTCGATATCCTTTTTGAGATGTGGCGACCAGAACTGAACAAAGTACTCCATGTGTGGTCGCACCACTGCTTTATAAAAGGGCAATCATTTGCAGTTTTATTATTAATTCCTTTCCAAATTATCCCCAGCATAGAGTTTGCCTTTTTCACCGCTGCCATGCATTGAGTTGACATTCCCATGGAACTATCAACTTAGACACCCAAATCCCTTTCCTGGTCTGTGACTGATAGCACTGACCCCTGTAGCGTGTATGTGAAGTTTGGATTTTTTGCCCCATGTGCATTACTTTACATTTTGCTACATTGAACTGCATTTGCCATTTCTTAGCCCACTCACCTAATTTATAAAGGTCGACTTGGAGCTCTTCGCAGTCCTTTGTGGTTCTCACCACTCTGCATAATTTGGTATCATTCACAAACTTGGACACCATGCTACCCACCCCTACTTCCAGGTCATTTATGAATAAGTTAAAGAGCACTGGTCCCAAAACGGATTCCTGTTTCTCAACCAGTTTTTAATCCATAGGAGGACTTCCCCTCTTATTCCTTGATTGCTGAGTTTTCTCAATAGCCTCTGGTGAGGAACTTTGTCAAAAGCCTTTTGGAAATCCAAGTAGACAATGTCCAGTGGTTCCCCCTTATGCCTGTTTACATCCTCAAAGAACTCTAGTAAGTTTGTAAGGCAGGACGTCTCTGCAAAAACCATGCTGACTCTTCCTCAGCAGGTCTTGCTTTTCTACATGTTTTATAATTTTATCTTTAACAATAGATTCTACTAATTTACCAGGAACAGATGTCAAACTGACTGGCCTGTAATTTCCTGGGTCCCCCCTGGATCCTATTTTAAAGATTGGTGTGACATTGGCCATCTTCCAGTCTTCAGAGATGGAGGCAGATTTCAGGGATAAGTTGCATATTAAAATGAGAAGATCAGCAACTTCATGTGTGTGTTATATGTGTGTTATAGCAGGTGTACTCTTAGAAAGGCCATTACTTCCTATGTGAGATAAAAGAAGCAATTCATCTCAGAGGCAGTCTATTTGATTCTGGGTCCCTAGGGAATAGTTCATGATGGGTCCCCATGATCCCTGCTACCCCTCTTCTACCCTGCTTACTGGAACAAGAGGAGGTTTTCAGTCTATGTCAGTGATGGCGAACCTTTTCGAGATCGAGTGCCCAAATTGCAACCCAAAAACCACTTGTTTATAGCAAAGTGCCAACACGCCAATTTAACCTGAATACTGAGGTTTTAGTTTAGGAAAAAACGGTTGGCTCCGAGGCATGCGTTACTCGGGAGTAAGCTTGGTGGTAGTCGGTGGCTTTGCTTTGAAGCAACTGTGCAACTCTTCCAATGGGTGAATCACGACCCTAGGAGGGCTTACTCAGAAGCAAGCCCCATTGCCAGCAACCGAGCTTACTCCCAGGTAAAGGATCACGCTTCAGTTCTTTGCGTGAAAATCAGTGGGGTTTAACAGCACTTATCAAGGTTACATACACTGCTTCCCCAAAACTGGTCTTAGGTTTAATGCTAATAATTGAGCCCAGCGGCTCAGGCCAATCTAGATGTGTGGGGGAGGGTGGGGGAGAGAGGGCTCTGAGTGCCACCTCTGGCACCCGTGCCATAGGTTCGCCACCACTGGTCTATGTGATGTGGAGAGAAGTCAGAATCCATCTGCCCAAGGCTCAGACAGGGCAGGTGCAAATGACAGTAAGAGCCTGCTGTCCTTCTTTCCCTTTTTGTGGGGTGTTTAGGCAGGGGGGCTCCCAAATGAAGGACAGCTGTCTCTGTTGCCCTTTGACTAAGATAGGACTGCCATTCTGGATGGGGAAATTCCTGGAGTTTTGAGGGTAGAGCTAGGGCAGGGTAGTTGGAGCCTCATCAGGGTATAATACCATAGAGCCACCCTCCAAAGAAGCTATTTTCTTCAGGGGAACCAATCTCTGTTGCCTGGAGATCAGTTGCAATTCCAGAAGATCTCCAGGGTACACCTGAAGATTGGCAACCCTAGGTTAAGACTGCCTCTGATTCATCTTCTAAGATAGTTGTCTTCAGTAATTTGTATTTGTGTATATATAGAAACTGCTGCTGAGTTAATAATAGGCATTTTAGGCAAATGAAAGGTTTCTAAAAATCTAACTGATTGACTGATCAAATATTTACTGACTTTCTAAGAAAACTGATTAAAACTGTGTGTGAGTACACATGTGTATATACATTATTAACATACTATACTGCATGTCAACAAAGAGTATGTTAATCTTCTTAGTTTCATATTATTGAGGAATAAGGGGCATTTGCTGTTCTTTGTGTTTTCTGGGCAATGTAACCAAATTATGGACTTTTACTCATAAAGAGTCTGGATGTCACAAGATACCAGAATCAGCTCTGCATCTAACATCTAAAGTGCAACACAGACCACACCAGGATTTTACACTATGTCCTCCTCTTCCCTCCTCCTCCTAATGTCCATCCTGAAGAAGAGTTCTTGAGAATTCAAAAGCTTGCACAGATTTATAGTTTGTTAGGTTGGTCCTAATAAAAGCTATTATGTGGATTGTATTCATATTATTTTTGTCAGTTTTCGGCATGAACCTTTGATAACAGTAGCTCCTAATGTCATATCCATCTGCAAAAAGAACACAGTTGGGTTGGGAGGGTTTGCCCATCTCATGTCGCAATTTTGGCCCTGAGCAGCGTCTCACCTTGCTCAACTTGCCTTGATCTCCCAGCAGTCTTCCCAGGGGATCTGTGTGGAATTTTCAGGATCTTTGTGGATGACACAATCTGCAGAACCAACAATACAGAATCTTTATGAACTATTTATGAACTATTTTTCTTTATGAACTATTTTTCCTGGTTAGGTCATAGGCCTCCATATTTCTGTTAAAGTGGCAAGCTGGAAGGAAGAGATTGCTTTAATTTTAAGTTAGATGTTCTAAGGTCTTCATGTAGAAATATTTTTCTACAAAAGAAACCCTTGCAACATAAAATACAATATAATTGTACTAATTCTAAGATTTGTTTTATTACTGTTATCCTTTGGAGGATCAAACCCTTTATCCTACATAACCAGACGAGCTGCAAAAACTTTCAATTCTAAAATGAAATAAGAAAACAATGATTCTGCAGAAAAGCTTAAACAAATAATGGATTTGCTTATGGCTTTTCATTTCTATAAAAATCCCTTGAACATCTTCACCTAGATGGAGGAGCATCTTGCAGCAATAAAAATAAAGTTGGAAGCCTAAAGCTGTAGTTATGTGCATATTTATTTGTAAGCTCCATCTACAGATAAATATATGTTGTTTCTTTTCTATAAAAATCCTGATAGCAAACACCAGATTGCCTTGCTATAATATAATTGCAAGTCTTTAAAATTCATCATACAACTTTTACCATTCCTTCAGTAAAAGGAAGAAACTATCAAACTCTTTCCTTCTAAGTAATGACCGTCTCAAGAATTAGGACAACTATTTCTTCAGGCAGTTCATGAAACAAAATAAGAGTCCATGAAATAGTTACTCGTAATTAATTTGATTTGAAGTAAATTCTTATGAAGAAAACTTTATACTGTTGTATTTGTTTATTTTCATTTATAGTTTGCCTTTCTCATTGAGACTCAAGACAGATTATAATAGAACTCTTCTGTCAGTCAAATATGATAACATTTGAATGACATTTGAATCTGACAAGACAGATACCTAGTAAAACAAAGCTATTCAACCAGCAAGCGGATTACCAAATATGATGACAACAATTGAGTCTAGCAGCAGTGATTCCTACTAGTAAAACAACATAATGCAGTGGGGCTGGGATTGAATAACTGCAAGAAAAAACAGAATCCTTAATAAAGGTCACCTCCTAAGCTGATTTATTACACCACTGCTTTGCTCCTTCTACAAGCGTGCCCTCCTGAACAATTCTGTTTTGCACGTGAAACAATAGAAGTGTGAAGGCCTTCCTAATATCCTTGGGCAAACTGTTCCATAATGTGGAAGCTGTCTGCCTCAGAGAATGCAGTTTCCAAATGTATCTGTTTGCAGGATAGTACCTTTAGAAGGTTTTGGTCATAGGGCAAAGCTGTCATAATTCATTGGAATTCGCTGCCTCAGAGAGTAGTGGAATCTCCTTCTTTGGAGGTTTTTAAACAGAGGCTGGATGATCATATGTCAGGAGTGCTTTGATTGTGTGTTCCTGCAGGGCAGGGGTTGAACTTGATGGACCTTGTGGTCTCTTCCAACTGTATTATTCTATGATTCTATAATGGAACATAGCAGGAAAGATGGTCTAGCAAGTACAGGGATCCTGTGTCATGACAAGCATTATAGGTGATAGTTACAAAACTGAATTGAGTGTGGTATCTAATTGGTAACTAATGGAGTGTCGCCCAATGGGAATGATATGCAGATTCTACTTAACACCTGATAATACTTGGGTTCTGTACCAAGTTGTCTTTAAAGACAGATTCATGGAGAATACATTACAGACAGAGGTGGGATCCAACCAGTTGTCACCACTTCTCTAGAAGTGGTTACTAATTTTTTTTCTGAGTGCCGAGAAGGGGTTACTAAAGCAACCTCCCTGCCCAATAGGGACTGGAGGTGCGTGTGTGCGGTGACGCCACTGTTTGGATCCCACCACTGATTACAGACATCTAACCTTGAGGTAACCATAGGGATGGATACACATTATGATTGGGCATCTGGTAAATCTAATACGAAAAAACCTCAAAAATACCTTGTAAGTATTTTTCAGGGCACCCCCCCCCCTCGAAAAAGCAGCAATGAAAGTGAGCTAAATAAACAGATCCTGAAAAATGCTGATTTTTATTTTTTTTGCATTTTTGGTTTGCTTCAACATTCCACCTTTTTTATTAAAAAAAAAACACCTTCCTTCTCTTCCCTTAGTGATGAACACTGAATCCAGCCAGGCCAAGCCCAGCACTTAACTGGTCTCAGCCTGGCTGGATGCAGCATTTAACTGGGTACCCTGCCCCCAAATTCCATGCTGAGTTCAGGAGCGGGACACACAGCTCAACATTGGGTTTCAAGCCTCCAAAGGCCACATGACTTTGGAAGTGGAGCTTCAGAGGCCAAGCCAGCAGTATAAAGCTGGACCTGGCCAGACAGAGTTCACTGTTCAACCTGGTTGGGCTCAGCATTCAACTCTGTTTGCTGAGATCCCTGTGGAGTTCAGAGACAGGCATAGTTTTCAAGTTTGTTTAATAAATTTTCTGGGGAAAAAATCAATATGGAATATCAGCTTTTTTTTTCCAGGGTTTTTGGAAATTTCCGGGTCTATTAAACCAGAACCTGAAAGATACTGGTAAGAATTGCTTTGACTACCCCTAATATACAGGCTATGTCAGCCAAGTGGAGGGAGGGGCATCTTCTGAAGAAAGTGGAATTTGTAGAACACCTTTCTTATCTTTTTTGCAGCTGTGTCACCTGGCTTCTCCAACAATAAAATTGGATCTAGAATCGCTTTGGGCTCAAAACCAAGTCAGCAAGAGAAAATTGGACCCCATTAAAAGTGATGATCCCTATGTGCTGTTTTTACAAATGGGATATAATCATTCTTTAATATCCCAAGAGCTATGCAAAATCATCATGGGGTCTGTTCAGCCCCTCTCTAGCTGTACCTTCTGTGCCCCATCAAAACCAAATCTGAGATCCATAGCTGAGTATATCCCAAACTTTGGGCAACAGTTGTAATCTTTCTAATGAACAACTAATAATGAATTTAATCCAGTTGCTTACCACCTAAGATAATATGCTGCTATACTGTCTCTTGACCCTGGTATTGCAGTACTGAATTTGTAGGTAGTACAGTTCAGAGAAAATTAGTTGTTAATGCATCCTATTGATGTAAGCTAAATCTAAACACTGAATGGAAAAGGACTTCATTTGCAAAATTTAATTCTCCTGAAAATCTTCAGGGAAACTTATTTTTCTTCTGTGGCTTCTGGTATTTTGTTGTTCCCTTCCCTTCCCCTCCCATTTTCCCTTTCATTTGGTGTTAACAACTGGCTTCCCCTTCCAAGCAATAATGCCGTAAATTACGTTTCCAGGAAGCAGAAAGCATGGAAGTTACATGTCTAGTTGAATCATGTAAGCTAGATCAGATGTGACAACTTTGAGAAAGCTGCCATTCAGACCTACAAATCAAGAAACAAAAGATCTGTCCTAGAGCTATTGACTGTCAAAACCTTGGTGTCTCCAAAAGTAGCCCTTGGAGTGGGCTCTTCATTTAATGCCAGTATCTGAAAAAATTGTAGACACAGAACAATATATTGCACTGTGCTATTTAAACAGCAACATTTAAGCTGTTTAAAAGAGGAGAGGGCAAAGCACTGGATTAATCTGCTTAGACGCCAGATGTTCCAAGGACGGTGGAAGAGTCAGAGTTAAGTCCCGTTCAAATGGCTTTCTCAGTGAAGGATTTTTTCTCCCTGGATAATGCAAATTGCTGGCATTTTAAAAAAATCTGTTAAAGATAGGCTCTGTTTTATTGGAGACTGAAGAATCACCATGGACCCCAGGAAATTCTCTCTGCCTATCCTTCCACCATGTAGACCCAACCCAACCCAACCCAATCATATTTTATTTTATTTACTTCATTCATACCCTGCCAAAACAGCTTACATAAATCTCTGCTCCCTTTGAGTTAGGTTAAGAGTGGGACTGGCACAAAGTCCCCCAGCAACTTTCCATGGCAGAGTGGGGATTCAAAACCTGATCTCTAGTCAAAAACTCTAACTGCTATACAATACTGTTATAAAAATAACTAATTTAAGTTCAAATGGTCAGGCTGTTCTTTTCCATTTCACAAGCAATGCGTAAACTGCATCTTTTCAACAACAATCTTAAATAACATGCAAACATATGCTTTAAACTTTGTTTAGATTATTTTTTAAAAAAAGCTTGTTCATGTAACTCCTAGAAACTGTTACTATAATATTAACAATGGGAAAAGGTGAGAGAGCTTGATTGTATGCAAATCCATTTGACTCATATCCTAAGCAAAGCTAAAAACTATCAAAGGCCTCAGAGCAACACAGAATAAAGAGTACTTTCTTGTTCTGTGTTCTCAGGCTCTAGGGCAAAGCAGGGCCCAGGATCCCTCATACCCTCTCTTGACTGCCCTGGTCAGAGAAAATTCATGATGCAACAAAACATTCTATACATCACAGCATGCCCCAGGAGAGACTAAAGAAATAGCCACCTAGAATAGGTATGACATGAGAGTTAGGGGCTTCCTGCTAAAGTTGGTATGTAAATATCACAGTGATTCCGGTAGCCCAAAGAAAGTGACTGACACTTTGGATTTACTGTGATGATGTCTTCTCTTCAGTAGGGTGAAGTACTGCAGGCTGGTTTGGTCACGCCTCCTTAGTTCAGCCAGGACTATACAAATTTTTGCATTGAAATCTGAAAACTTTGACCACTGTAAGCCATATGAATGCAGAATTTTATCCATAATCACGAAGGAGCTATTGAAGAAGAAGAAGAAGAAGAAGAAGAAGAAGAAGAAGAAGAAGAAGAAGAAGAAGAAGAAGAAGAATTGGATTTATATCCCCCCTTTCTCTCCTACAAGGAGACTTAAAGGGGCTGACAATCTCCTTCCACCCCACCCCGCAGCAACAAATACCCTGTGAAGTAGGAGGGGCTGAGAAAGCTCAGAAGAATTATGACTAGCCCAAGGTCACCCAACTGGTGTGTATTGGAGTACACAGGCTAATCTGAATTCCCCAGATAAGCCTCCACAATACCTGCCTGCCTAACTTCCCCTGCCTGCCAAGCCCTTCCACCGTCAGTCTCCACCACCTCCTCCCTGTCTCAAGAAATAAACAGGCAGTGGCTGCGGCCTAGGAATCAGTCACAGTCTCAGCAGCTCTCCAGAGGGGTTGGGGGTTGGGTTGGCCACCCCAATTGCAAGCAGGCCATTCACTCTGCCCATCATAGCTACCCAGGCACCACCTGCCCACCTTTCTTCCAGTATGGCTGCTCACCTTGGGCACCCCCTACCCATGGTACCTCTCTGGGGATTGCATGGGCCTATCAGTGGGCCGGGGGGCACTTGACAGGCCCTGGCAGGGAGGGAGGCCATGAGTCAGTCAGAGCCAAAGGGGTGTGGCCAGGGGATTCCCCCCATGTGACTAAATGGCCACTCCCTGGGGATATGTGACCCCACGCGCCCTGTGGGCGCTATGCCACTGATGCCTTATGACCCAGGCTGTTAGGCCCATAAGATAAAAATAAAGAATCTGACCTCCTGAATGTCTGTGTAGCCTTGATGTATCTTTTTAAGGTCCTATGAACATCCAAGGTCCTAGGAACATTCCTTTTCCCTAGAATTACTTGGATTGGGACTGAAGGATGGCAAAACTGGAGGCTGGTTCACATGGAAAGCTGTCACCATCTTAGATACGAATGATGGATTGGTTCATAATATCACAGTCTCCTTACAGATGGTGTACAGTACAGACCTTACTGACAAGGCTCCCAACTCTGACACATGCCTGAATGACATGATGGCTACAGGGAAGGCCAATTTCCATGATAGGTATTTTACGGATTCCTTTTTAAGTGGCTCAAAGGGAATTCTCATAAGAGCCTTTAGAATTTTTGTTGGGCTCCAGGTTGGATAATGATGTACCACCAGAGGACTTAACTCGGATAACCCCTTCAAAAATGTTTAACTAACTTATGTTTTGACAATTGTCCCCCAATTCTCTGGCCCAAAACAGTCAAGAAGGCTGCCACTGGTCCACTTACCCTGATGAGACTAAAGAAATAGCCACCTAGAATAGGTATGACATGAGAGTTAGGGGCTTCCTGCTAAAGTTGGTATGTAAATATCACAGTGATTCCGGTAGCCCAAAGAAAGTGACTGACACTTTGACAGCTTCAACTGTCAACCTTGAAACAAAAGTGTAATAAGCTAGCAGTGGATCCAGGAAGTTTTTCTTTACCCAGGATCGTAAAGCCACCCAGGTGCAATTGTTGATCATCTTGCTAGATAGTCTACAAGATTGCAGTATAATGTCCACAATTTCATGGGAAAAACCCAGCTCTTTCAGTGTCCATGCCTTCAGGTTTAATCAGGCTGGGGCTGCATTACACTCATGGCTAGCAGCCATGAAAAGGACCTTCCTGTCACATTTCTGGTTCCTATTGCTGCACATATCCCAAAATGCTGGCAGAAGGGTAGGGCCAAGTTGCTGGTGCTGTCAACTTTTTCTCACAATGAGGCATTTTCTCCCACTTAGACATATCCTATCATAGTCAAAATTGCTCCAGGGTCAGAATATTACTAATTCTGATTATTCTGATAGCAGTTGTGTCACCTTATGACTGAGGTGTAATGGCATAGCTCAGCAATTTTTGGCTAAAGTGAAACAAATTCTTGGAAATGGTCTGCTCTACATTTCTACCATTACAACTTAACTTCAAAAGTTCTGATACTGAAAGAAGAGGAAAGGTTGGATTTATACCCCACCTTTATCTCCTGTAATAAGTCATAAGGCAGTTTATAAACTTCTTCCCTTCGTTTGCGCCCACAACAGAAATCTTGTGAGGTAGGTAAGGAAGAAAGAATTCTGAGAAAACTATGAGTAGCCCAAGGTCACCCAGCAGGTTTCATGTGTAGGGGCAGAGAAACAAATCCATTTCATTAGATTAGAGTCCACTACTCTTAACCACTATACCACACTGGCTCTTTTGGAATATGACAGTCTATTGAATATAGAAAAAATCACGATTTCCAAAAGCCAGAAGCTTAAACAGAACAATGGGTGTAATCGTGGATGTCTGAGTAAATGTCCAAGGGAATAAAAGTTAAGCCTGTGATTACATTGTAACAGCAAAAAAAAAACCCTTTAGAAATGAACTCTGGAACTTATATATTTCACAGTGCAACTGTACTGTTCCTTTGAAGATTCTCTAAGTTTCTTTGATTTTGAACACAGTAACTGACCTTTGTGTGAATAACCTTTTTACTCAGTTTTTTCCTCTACAGCTAATTTGAACATACCTGCTCTTCAAACATCTCCTGGTTTTATAGTTAAACTTTCATGACGTTCCTAAAGAATCCTGGGCATTTTAATTTGCGAATTGTGATGATAAATCCCAGAATATGCTCGGATTTATTTTAGATTTTGCCATCTGAGATTTGAAGGATCATTTGAAGAGGTGCCCATCAGCTAATTTCTAGCCCTTCTTGGGGTAATTATAAGTTGTGGGTAGAAAATTGTGAGGAAAAAGTTGGCTGGGGCTACATTGAATGACATTTTGGTGCCCGGTCCTTAAAAAACCAACATTGGAGCTAGATAATAGTAATGAATATAAACCAGATAATAGTAGTGAATATTGGCCAATTCCAAACACCCTCTTTGTGGGTAAAGTTTGATGTTAGCTATTAAACCACAGGCACTATTGGATAATCCTGGTTAGCTGGAGATCCATTTCAATCCCTGTTTTAGCTATGGCTTGATCGTGAAACTACCTTGCTTGTTCTGATGGGTGACTTTCAGCACTTTCAACCATTATATGCTTTTACTTGGTTTGGATGTAGGAGGAACTGCATTCCAGTAGTTGTGACCTGATGGAGTGGGGAAGTGGTTATGTTTTCACACTATGACGCTTGTACCATTCTATGCCACCTGCTATTCGTTATCTAAATGAAACTGCTGGGTGAGATAATCTGGCTCTTTATTATTTTAGAATGTCTGTAGTTGAGGATATAGGGCCATGCATTTATAAAACTCATTTATTTCCTATCTGAAATCGGGCAAATGCCTTAGGCCAGATTATATTTCCCCTGGAGTTATCGCAGCCACATTAGTATAATACCCTGTCAGCCTTAAAGATCATTAATTTAATTCTAATAAAACCTATCTTCTGAGTTTTTTTAAAAAAAATGGTACCATTTTTAATACATGATTTGGAACTACATGGAGAGACATCTGTGTGAGAGTCCTGATGAAAAAAACCCCTAATTTTCTGGTATATTTTTAGACAAAGTTTGCTGATGTAGAAATCAGTTGCAGACATATTTAAATTCATTAGCTTGTCTGGAACTAAGCATCTGTTGTAGGAAACCTTTGAAACTGTAAAATAAAATGTAATGTGTACTGTTTAATTAGACATCTTGTGTATGTCTCCTCAGAAACATGTTTCCACCTGTGTCCAATGGGATAATTCCCAGTGAGGTGTACATTTAACTACAACCTTGTATGTACTCTGTGTATTCTACAACCTTGCTTTGAAACTGGTTTATATGGCTGGGGATCAAACCTGTAAGAAGTCAGCTACAATAATAAACCTAGAATAATAAGCTTTTGCGTGAATATCTGCAGGCAAAGGCAAGTTCAGGCTTTGCCAGCATCTTTACAAACAATCAAAAAAAGTTTCTTTCACCATTGTTTTATCATGAGAAATTGTAGGGTCACTTGAGAAATGGAGAGCAGAAAATGAGTAACCCTGCAGCCAGTAACATTTCATCAGGGATGAGGAATGGAAGATGTAATATAGGTCCGTTGCTGAGCTGAGAAACATGACAACTGTATGGCACAAAGCTTGGTGTGGATGTACCATAACACAACAGCATTGAACCAGAACTGTAATGAGGCCCTTGGGTCAAATCTGATCTCTGCTTCAAACTCACAAAGTGGCCTTAGGCAAGACATTCAGCCTGACACCTGTGACACAGCATAACAGTACCATAAGGATTACAATATTTCCTCCTTGCGGTTCTTTTTGGTTTTACTGGTGTTTTAAGGTTTTATTTGAGAACTGATTATTTTTTTGAAGTTTTTACCGCTAGTTTTACCAAGGGTTAGTTTTACTATATATGGAATTGAATTTTATAGTTTATTTTGGATATTTGTGTTCCACCTCTCCAAGGTAATGCACATGAGGTGGTGCAAACTCTATGCTGGGGATCATTAGAAAAGGAATTGATAATAAAACTGCAAAGATTGTCATGCCCTTATATAAAGCAGTGGTGCGACCGCACTTGGAGTACTGTGTCCAATTCTGGTCGCCGCATCTCAAAAAGGATATTGAGGAGATAGAAAAAGTGCAGAGAAGCGCAACAAGGATGATTGAGGGACTGGAGCACCTTCCCTATGAGGAGAGGCTGCAGCGTTTGGGACTCTTTAGTTTGGAGAGGAGGCGGCTGAGGGGGGATATGATTGAAGTCTACAAAATTATGCATGGGGTAGAAAATGTTGACAGAGAGACATTTTTCTCTCTTTCTCACAATACTAGAACCAGGAGACATTCATTGAAAATGCTGGGGGGAAGAATTAGGACTAATAAAAGGAAACACTTCTTCACGCAACGTGTGATTGGTGTTTGGAATATGCTGCCACAGGAGGTGGTGATGGCCACTAACCTTTATAGCTTGAAAAGGGGCTTGGACAGATTTATGGAGGAGAAGTCGATTTATGGCTACCAATCTTGATCCTCTTTGATCTGAGATTGCAAATGCCTTAACAGACCAGGTGATCGGGAGCAACAGCCGCAGAAGGCCATTGCGTTCACATCCTACATGTGAGCTCCCAAAGGCACCTGGTGGGCCACTGCGAGTAGCAGAGAGCTGGACTAGATGGACTTTGGTCTGATCCAGCTGGCTTGTTCTTATGTTCTTATGTTTAGAGTATGGTTAAAAAAAAGTCCCACCAAATCCCAGCCAAGTAAAATTAACTAGAAATATTAACCCACCTAAAATACTTAAAAAGGCAAACCAGCAACATTCAGATTTTGTGTTTCTGAATGTATTGTTTCTTTAAATCTTTAGTGGGTTGAAATCCAGATGAAATTGAAGAAATCTATTTTGATGACCTGTAAAGGCTGTATTGGGGGTTAAAGGGGTTTGCATGTACAAAAGGCAAGTGGAATAGGGGCTGTAGTAAAAATGGAAGGTCAGGATATAGGTGTAGTAAAGAACTAAGAAAATACATGTAAAGTTATGAATGCTGGAAATACTATATAAAGGTATATAAATAATAATGTTACAATGTATCTTTTCTGAGAAAATTCCCATATTTTTATTTGTATTCAAATAAGGCTTCATCATAAGCATAATCTTGGGAATGAATAGTATACTCATCTATGACTTCTTCAAAGAAAACAGTAGTTCGGTGTACAGTTGGTCAGAGAATTTCTGAAGCCAACATTCAAACTTCATTTCATCCATACTTTCACTTGGGGATTCTTAGGCAAATTTTGATTTCTTAGCCTCAGTTTCCTGAAAAAAATTTTTTTGCAAGACTGAATAAATATGCCTGGAACCTTAATATTTGGAATTATGATATAAAACTTTCATTTAACAATACCACATTTTCCATTTCTGAATTATACACATAATTATGTAATAATTATTTTGACAACTGAGCCAAAGTCAATAAATGTACACACCATAAATAGAACCTATATTCTTTGTGACTGGATACCTTCCAAACAAGATTATATATAATTTGACATTATGGCTGACAAAAGAGTTCTGACCAACAGGGACCTTGCCCCAACTTACCTTTGCCTCTGCCCATAGGGTTCACACTTCCTGCCAACCCATTAGGAAATATGTGCTTCTTCCTCCCTCCCTCCCTCCCACCTTCCCTCTTCCCTTTACCTTCCTCGTCCCTTCCATTCCTGTGATCAGAATATTCCTTCTGTATCAACATCTGCATTGTGGATATGTATATAGAAAAACATTATTAGATAAGGGCAGGAGTGATGCAATCAGTCATGGGAAGTTTTTTCGGATGAACAGAAGAAGATGGCAAAGATTCTCTTTGCTCCATTTGTGGCAGTCTGGATTCAATCCATAAAATAGGGTTGGGCAATTTAAGAAATCTGTGAAATTCAAATTTGTATCTAATGAACCTTAATGGGGGGGGGGGGATCCCAGATATTACTGAACTCCCAAATACGAAAATCCAGGATTACTGGAGGGGAAATTAAGTCCATTAGACCCAAATACAAATCCCTCATTTCTAGCCCCCATCTCCCCCCTCCCCTCATTTACCTAAATTCCAGTGGAGAGCCAAGGCTCACATGAGACTCGCTGGAGTGGTGGAGCTTTCAAGCAATTAGAAGGGAGAGAGGGGAATATTTTTTTTAAATCAGCATGTTTCAGAATCCACTTTTCTGCTCCCTTTAAATTGCCTCCTTTTCTGGGTAACCTCTTCCCCTGGAAAACAACAAAAAGGTATTTTTGAAGGGGGGGTGGTTCAGTTTTCTGACTGCACACTCTTATCATGGAAACAAAACTCTGCTTTGCAGTTACAGAGAATGTGTCAAAATCAATGTACAGAGACATGTTTGGTAATCATATTTCCCAATTTATTCCACATAGCATCAAGTGAAGTCTTATTCTCTTGACTACATTGGCATTTGGATCAGTTTTGAATACCACTACAATTCTCTAATGACTAGATGCTGACTTCCACTGGGGACAGTCCAAAGGCCAATTTTAATGTATGTTTGTTACTTTCTTCCATGTTTTTCATCCTGGCTGTTTAGTCATCTGAATAACATTTTGTTTTGTTTATTATAAAGAAACCTACAACACATTTCTGAGTTATGGCAGATGGTCAGGGTTGCTAGGTCTATATTACTTTTGTAAAAAAATATCATGGTTGCAGGGAGAAGAAAAAAAACCCTTTTTCTAGCAACATAATTGTTTTCAAATTATTTTTATCTGTCATGTAACAATAGAGTCGATGCATAATGAATCCAATGCATAATGTTATGGCACTGGCTTAAAAAAAAGTTTACCAGCTGAATATATTGTTTCACAGTGTGGCTACATTGGGTGCTAGGAAGTTCAAGGTAGCCTTTGCAAAAACCATTTCCTTTGGAAAGATGTTATCTTTGTAATGATTTGTTTACAAAGTTGTTTTCCACATGGAAGCAAACTTTTGCTGTTTCCCTGTTGTCAGTGCAGCTGACAACACAATATAGTAGCAATGGTGTTTCCACACAGTAGGTTTACTTGTTATTTTGCTACCTCAAACCAGCAGTTTGAAGGGATGTGGCCTACTACTGGTCCCCTGCACTCTTGTCTATCCTAGCTAATGAAAGGTAGCCCAAAGTGTGCTGTCCCAGTGGGTTCAGGGGGTGGTAAACACCTCTTTGATAGAGGGGCTAGTGACAGCACTTCTGAAAGAGGCGGTGGTCTGCCTCATTTTGAAGGGGTGCTCTTTGGACCCTATGGTGCTGGGCAATTATCGCCTAGTGACCAATATCCCATTTGGGGCAAGATCCTGGAAATGGTGGTGGCAGCTCAACTGCAGGCTTACTTGGAAGAAACTGATCTCTCAGTGGTTTTTGATACCATAGATCATGCTATTTTGCTGGACTGGTTTTGGGGAATAGTGTTGGTGGGTTCCAGAAGATAGTATTGGGTGATGTGCTCCAATCTTGGGAGCTCCCTTGGGGGTTCCCCAGGACTTGGTCCTGTCCCTTATGCTATTTAACATCTACATGAAGCCACTGTTTAATATCTACATGAAGCCACTGAAGTGGAGAGACTGGTCTCACCCAGCTCAATTTCTCCATTTCATCAGAATCAGGAGAAGCACCTTTGCCTGGAAGCAGTATGGGCTGGATCAGGACCATCAAACTGAGGCTGAATCCAGGCAACAATGAGGTTCTCTGTGATCTGGGCTCCAGAATCTGCAAGAACACAAGGCACTCGGTTCTGGATGGAGTTGTATTGGCCCAGAAAGACAGGGTGCAAGATCTGGGATACTTCTGGATTCATTGCTATTTTTTGAGGTTCAGATGACAGTGGTGGCCACAAGCATTTTCCAGAAGGTCTGGCTGGTTCACCAGCTCCACCTGTTTTTGGACAAAGGGAACATGGCTATAGCATGACATGCTCTCAACTGGATAACTATAATGTGCTCTATGTGGGGGCTCCCATGAAGACAGTTGGGAAACTGGAGGTGGTGCAGCATGCAGCAGCCAGTCCTTAAGGAATTTCACTGGCTTCCAATTCATGCCCTGGCCCAATTCAAGGTGTTGACATTGTCATATGAAGCCCTAAATAGCTTGCACCCTGACTCCCTGAAGGAGCTCCTGTGCCTGTATGTACCTACCTGAGCACTGAGGTGACAAGGGAGGCGCTCCTGGTGGTGCCTCCCTCCACTGAGGTGCAGGGGTAAGTGCACGCAGGAGGGCTTTCTCTATGATTGCTCCGAGGCTATAAAATAGCTTCCTTCAGAGATTTGTCATGTGCCTACCCTTTAGGAGTTTAGGTTCATGGCAAAGACCTTTCTCTTCACCCAAGCATTTGGCTGGTCTCCCTTAACTCCCCCATTACAGCTGCTGGTCTGGGGGAGTGGGTTTTTATTATTTCTTTTAAGTGTCATAGTTTACAATGTTTTACTGTGATATTTATTGTTTTGTGATCTTTTATTGTGTAAGCCACAGTACTGCCTCCTGTATGTTTCTGTGTGTCAACAATGGTCTCTATTGCCTGCCTGGTGGCTGTTTGCACGCTTTGAGTGGTGTTCATGGTATTCAAGAGAGCCAGGGTCTTTTCTGTTGGGGCTGCCCACTCTGTGGAATGGACTCCTTTCAGAGGTATGAGGTAACCCCTTCATAAGAGATCTTTAGGGTAGGGTTGACAGTCACCCCTGGCAACAAGGGAGATATCTCTTTGGCTCTACTTGCCCAAGAGGGAACCCCCTCCCCACCACCACTGATTGGCTGAGGTTGAGCAGTCAGAAAAGAAAGAAGTAGTCAGGAAAAGGAGAAGAAGACAAGCTATGCGTAGGTGGAGACTGGGAGAAGATGAATGAGGGAAAGACCAGTCAGTCACAGAAGGATTAGTGCTGGGGGAAAAAAACAGCAAGGGGAAGGAGAAAACAAACAAGAGGGAGACTGTTGTTGGAAATTCATGGGCAGGATGGGAATTCCATTATCTGAGCTGTCTTATGAGGCAATCAATTTCCATGTGAAAGACCTTCCCAGGTCAGACAGGGTTGCCCAGGGGATATCACAGACTCTCAGCAACAACACAAGCCTTTATTGGCATATAAAACGGGACAAAGTTTTAAAACAAAACAAGGTTAAGAAATACAGTTAAAATTGCTAAAATTACTAATTTCCAGTATAAAATTTGCAACAGTTTCACAAAAGAGCACATCAGAGCTGTTCAGGAGATTGGGTATCTTATAACACTCATGCCACTGAGAACATTTCAAGAAAATGGAATTCATGTATATTTCATGCGTATCTTATTGTATTTAGGGCATAGAAACAAAGAATGGTCAAGTGTTTCAACCGGTGAGGTCCTATCACATGAACAAACTCTCTTTAGAACGTTCCATATTCTTAAATCCTTTCCCTCTCCAGCAGAGCTGATGGCAGCACATTACATCTTGCAGTAGCCAAGGCTCTCCTCTGGGTGGGATTTATCAGCAGACGAAGATATGCTGCCATAATTCCACGCTCACATGGGATTAATAATGTAGTCGGAGAACAGGTTGTCTTGGCAGCACGAGTCAAATTATGAAAATCAAGATCCAAGAGCCTATTCTTAACTAGTCTGAAGGCTTCCACCTTTGTGAGCATAAGGAGTGATTCCAAGGGGAAACCAATAGCTTCAACCTTTCTAAAGATCAAAGTATACCATCTCTGGAAATAAAGTGATCTGATAACAGAGAGGGAATATAGCTATTGGATCCCACTAGAAAATGTATATGCAGCCAATATTTTATGGCCCTTATCCATGCCAAGGTTTCTAGAGTTGTTTGGCCCATCTCAATGCACAACGCAGCATAAGGCACACATCTAGGGAGTCCCATTAGTTTCCGAAGGAATTTGGAATGTAATAAATTAAATGATTTATTTATTGCCGAAATCCAATGGGAGCACAGACTCTCAGATGATGTACAATCACTGAATCTTCTCATTGGAGTTTTAGTAATCATTTTAGCCACTGAGAAGCATGTTAAAGTTCATTTTTTTAGGTTTATGGGTAACTCAGTCATCTTTCGCATGTCTCAGCAATATGTGTTGCCCTGGATACTGCTTTGTCAGTATTGACATTTGATTTGTGCATCTCTTCTAAGCTTACTGGATTTCATGGGAGGAAGGAGAGATTTAAGGCTGCTGGGTTTCAGTATTTATCTAATTTAAGTAATGCTGGACATATTACAAAACTGCACATTGACTTCCATCTGTCTGCCCTTTCTAATGATCTGTTTCCTAAAAGGAACATAGAGATTTATTACACTGGAAATTGTGAAGCATAGGAGAGATTCAGTGTCAAGCAGGGTAAATCTTTTTAAATATCAAGTGACAAAATGTAAGTTTGAGCCTAGAGTGAATCACTTATTTTTGATCTCGAAAGATTTCTGTATTGGTAAGAAATATAAAATGACAATTTTGGCCACATCTACTTTCACAAATCTGTCTTTGATACATCTTCCAATAGGTCTTTTAAACTCTGACCCTCCTGGTGTTTCTAAAGCAAACTGTGAATCTTATTACAATGATTTAACTAACACTTGGTAGTATATAACAAGAGCTCATTGGTCTACTAGTGAAATACCATGAACTAAAAGGATTTTGCCAATATTGTAGACAAATATACCAGTGTAAATATTTTGTAACCAGGGAAAGAGTGGTAGACCTGCCATTATCCTGTTTTTGATTAATTCTTAGTTTTCTATGGTGGCTATTACTACAGGAAGAGTATACACTGAGTACATTAATTATCCCAATCCTTCAGTTTCCTTTTCCAGGTTGGAATCTTACTCCTTTCTAACAAACATAATGGGTTGGATTGAGCCAGCTTTCTCACTCAGTCTGTCTCAATACCACTTGTTATCATAGCCCTTCATGGCTGTTGTACATGCAGGTCCCACATTCCCCATTATAGGTGGTGACTTCTTTACAGTCCAGTCCAGAGCCCAGGGGTGGCTAGGGACAGCACCACAGAAGTATTGCTCCACCGCCTCCAGAGGACTTTTCAGCAGCTGCCTGCCAGCATATTTGCCCTCCACCAGGGTAAGTGTCCCGGGGCAGACATTTCCACTGGCATAGGGCCCCACCACATCCACAACTCTTTTCAGCTCCCCCCCCCCCGGATTGAGCTGTTAGCCATGGCAGCCAAAACAGTCCAATTTTAACTGGGAGCTGCGCAGGTTTGAGTTGGCCATGGTCAGTACTTCGATGGGAGACCACCAAGGAAGACTAGGGTTGCTATGTGAAGGAGGGCAGTAGCAAACCATCTCTTCTCATATCTTCCTTGGACATCCCATGGTTGGGTTTGCCATGAATTGGTTGAAACTCAACTGCACATCATTCTTCTGCTGCTGCTGCTGCTGCTATCACTAGCTGAAAAGTTGGTTGAATCCCATCAAACTTACAAAATTATGTAAAAGTACATTGTACATAACTTTGAAATCTTTAAAATGCAGCTTATCTTACTGTATAACTGAGCAGCGTGTGCCTAATAATGAACCAGAAAAAGTGAAGAACTTTGGGAGATGTAGCCCATTGTATTTTTTTGTATATCAGGTTTTATTGCTTGTATGTTTCATGACTGATAAAAATACATAACATGTTGACTGTTAAAGTTAATCCAATTATCCATTGGCATCCATATTGAGAATTTCAGAAAGGCATAAATGGGCACTCATCTCATTCTAATTTTACCAACGTTGCAAAGTAAGTTTTTGAGATTTTTTAAATATTTGCAGATCCACTTGTTATTAAAAAAATAGAAGATATAAAAAAAGAAAAACATAAAATGAAAACAAAAGAAAGACTAATGAGAAGAAAGTTAAAGTTAAGAAGGGAGGCTGTTTCCAGGAGCTCAACAACTCACTCTTACTGCTGATTCTGGATTTTTCCAGAACTAGTGGATCTAATGGATCTGGATTTTTTCAGAACTAATAGATCCAGATGCTTACCATCCACCTGTCAAATTTAAGGTCCCCAAGAGCTAAGAAAAATTTGCTTTACAGCCAACAAAAATAACTCCTATCAGCAATGTGTAGCCTGGGAACACTTAGAGTCAGAGACGTAGCTCCAAGGGGACAGGGGGTGCGCGCCCCTGTGGGGGTGTGGCGAGGGCATTCTGGGGGTGTGGTGGGGATGTTCTGGGGATGTTCCAGGGTGGGATAGGGCGGAGGATGCACCAGTGCACTGGGTGCTTTTCCCCCTTGCTACGCCTCTGCTTAGAGTCTCAACCAAAGTGAAACACCATTCCACCAAAAGCCAGCAACTATTTTTTTTGTTTGAGAAATGTTGATAGGCCTGCTCCCACGAAGTGAGCTCTGAAGTCCAACAATGTACCTGGGTCTCCCTGGATCATGTCCAACACTATCCTCTTCACCAGCTGGCCTCTAATTGTTAGATCAGAAGAAAAATGGTTGATCATCTACTTTTGTTTCCACCTACTTTCCATTATCAAAATTATAATGCCAACCTTTTCATGTTTCTTTGCTTGTTTGAAATTAATCATATTAATTCATTTATATTGCTGTGGTTGAAAGACCCAATATGTAACATTTTCAAAACACGTACTAAGACTTCTGAAGCTTCATTAAACTGGGCATAAAGCTGTCATGCTATTCACAATTCTATAATTTATAAAGTATGCCTGGTTTAATTTTCATGTTTCTTAATTGCATATGAAGAGTATGGATTAGTTCTATCAATCCTCTTTGTTATGTTAACTATTAAGATTATGTCATTACCAAATTGCTTCTATTATGGAATACAAATCATGTCCCCGTATCTGATGGTTAAAACTTAAATGTTTAATTCTATTTACCAATATGGTCTATTTACCAATTTTTTCTAATATAGTCACATTTTAGAAAATGCTTTAGGATACATAATATTGTTACCAATAATCGGTATTTCACTTACTGTTAATATGTGATGGTACTTTCTTGACATATTTTGTAATGACTCAGAACAGAAGCAGCTTCCAAGAGAGTAAATGTGGCAGTATGTATATTAACTTGATAATTATAAAATCTATAATATTTATAACATATAGTAGAAATGAATAGCTTTCCTGTTCTATCAAGGATCCACAAGTATGAATTATTTCTGTGAACTTGGGAGGTAAGATTTGCAGGAGAAAGTTAAAAAATACACACACATATATAAACTAATCTGAGACATGCATACGTACTGTGGAACTCACCTGTGCCTGGCCACCACCTGCTGGGTATGCTGTCCCTCCTTCCCTTTTCCCACGTGGTAGTCAGCTCGGTCCTGGCTCCCAATGGTCAGGGAGCAGTGTTTCACAAAGTTGGGATCCTACAGCTTGAGTCCCTCTGACAGATTAGCCCCATGTGCCACCCTCAGCCCCTGGCACTAAGGAAGGAGACCAGCCTCAAGGGGTCACCTCTCTCCTTCTCCCTATCCCTAGCTGAGCTTTTCTGTGTTGTGGATCTCCCTGCTTTCCATCTCTCTCCCTAACTTCCTTTCCAACTCTGTCTCTCTTCACACTCCCTCCTTTCTCCTCCACCCTGTCCTCAGCTACTTTCCCCCTTTTATCCCTGCCCCCTCCCACTCTTCTGGCCTCACTCCCAACTGGAGTTCCCCCATTGGTCCATGGGCCATTCGGCAGGCCCATTCAGGCCCTGGGTTGGTTCCCCAACCAGCAGACCTGCCTCCCTTATTAACCCAGGGAAGAGAGGGACTGGCATCCACATCCTTTGGCTGCTCCTCCACTGTTGGCATTCAGCTGCTAGTGGCTCCAAGCCCTGGCAGTGGAGGGGTGGTTGAAGTTCCTCCCCTGGCCCCAAGCCAGGTAAGCCTAAGCCTGGCAGGCAGACTCATCCTGTTGATCCTTGGGGACTCGGGAGGTGTTCCAGCTGTTTCTGGGCCTGCCCTGCCCATTTGCCTTCTATCCCATACTTCTTTGACCTCCCCTCAGCCCTCTAGTCCAGGCTGGGATGGCCGACATCTTTATGTGAGTCCAGCAGGGGGGTGAGGAGACTTGCAGTGGCAGGGGCCTTGGGTGAGGAGGCAAAGTCCAGCACAACAGCAATCATCCCCAGACATGTACAAATACTGCATTTTTAACAAGTTCTGAAAAAATGTAGAACAATAAAAACTAGGGATTAGAGAAGGGAAAAGAGACCAGTTGATCTGGAGGGAGAGGAGAATGGGCAAATGGGAGGGTTCAGCAGGAGGAAAGCGGAGCAAACCAGGCAATTCGACAGAGCAAAGGCGGAGAGAACAAGGATCATAAGGAACTGGCTTCTTCTCCCTGACCAGATTTTACGGATCCTTCTTGAAAGAATGTGTTGTATGACTGGACAAACAGGAACAGATTTGTTTAATTGGGTCCATTTAAAATAGGAGAGTTCAACACAAACTTTAAGTTTAGTGCATATTTAAATCTCTCTCATTGAAAGTGATTAGACTTAAGACTGGGTTGTGTATGCATTAACCAGAAGCACACATATACATATACACATAGGCACATCCACATAATTAAGTGCAAAAGCAGGAGCTTCCAAGGTGAAAATACTTGAATATCATATTTCCAAATGTATGTTAAATATGATGTATATGTCTGAAAGAGAGATTTTATTCCTTTTAAGACTTTGGTTAACAATTATATGCTAGGCATTTATTCCACAGAAAAAAACATTGTTATATTAACTTCAGTTCATACATTGCTCTGGGGATTAAGCCATTTATAATTCCAAAAGTGAAACACACTCACTACAATAATTAGCTTTTCTGAGAACATCACACACACTTTTGTAGAGCTGCATAATTAGAACATTGGAAATAAGTCCATTCCTAGTCATGGCTGTTTCATTCTAGAGTAATGATTTTTATCTAAACGTTCTCTGTGCCAAGGTATTCTAATTAGCTCAGTGTGTTTACATCCATTTCAAGATAACTAAAATGAACCTTGTTCCCCAGTAAATATGCAGAGCTTCAGGCTGTAGCTTTACAATGCAGTCCTAAGAACACTGTCCTTGGAGTAAGCACCAGTGAATACACCTGAGTAGAATTCTGAGGAGACCTCCTCAAGATTACTTTCTTCGTACTATATGTATGATATATATGTATGATCACTGTATGATATTTTCTCAAATAATTCGTGAATATTACAAATATTATGTATTTGTGCGTCAAAAATAAATGAAAGGTGACTTTGATGGTCAATGGGACCATCTTCTAAGTAAATATGCCTCAGAACTTCAGACAACTGTATAGAAATGATCAATTAACATACATCAGCAGTGGTGTAGGAGGTTAAGAACTTGTGTATCTAATCTGGAGGAAATCGGAGCTTGATTCAGCTTCACTCCTGAGTTGTGGGAGTTATCTGGGGAATTCAGACAGTTGGCCTGTAACACTCACATTGATAGATCTAGTTGGAATGGCCTTGTTAGAACAGCTTCGAGTCTCTCAGCCTTCACCTGCTCATTAGAAGTACAGGAAGGGGTGATTGTTGTGAGTCTTTGAGTCTTCCTTCTGTAGGTAGAAGTAGTAGCTATTCAAATTTCTCTTCATCAGTAATCTCAGCTCAGGCCTCCTGAAATCAATCCTGGAGGTGAATAAGAATTTCTTATTCACCTCCAGGATACAGTTCAGAATTCTGGGCTAGTTACTGATGAAGAAGAGTTTGGATTTATATCCCCCCTTTCTCTCCTACAGGAGACTCAAAGGGGCTTACAATCTCCTTGCCCTTTCCCCCTCACAACAAACACCCTGTGAGGCAGGTGGGGCTGAGAGAGCTCCGAGAAGCTGTGACTAGCCCAAGGTCACCCAGCTGGCATGTGTGGGAGTGTACAGGCTAATCTGAATTCCCCAGATAAGCCTCCACAGCTCAGGTGGCAGAGCTGGGAATCAAACCCGGTTTTACATGCCTACATCAGCATGCAAGGATTTTACATCATTGTTATATTTTGTGTCATTTATTGGGATCACAGTCATTTTCAATTATACCTCTTTTTAAATTATTTTTTAAAACATTCCATTAAAATTAACATTAATCATTTTAGTTATTGAGAAACTTAATTACAGTTTTAAAACATCTTATATTTCAATCATATTTTTAAAACTCAAGAAGTTTTAAAATTCAGACTCAATATTTATCCTTTTCTGTATACCTTTTTTCGTTTCTAATTATTCAAGTCATTAGTTTAGACAGTAAAAAAAGCTCTTTCAACAGTGCAAGCTTTGCCATTGTTGAATATTTTGTTAATTGTTCATCCATTCCAGGAGGTCTGCATGGTGGTCTGTTTTTCGTCTTGTTGCAAATACAATTTTAGCTGCTTGATCCTCCTTGATCTGAGATTGCAAATGCCTTAGCAGACCAGGTGCTTGGGAGCAGCAGCAGCAGACCACCATTGCTTTCACCTCCTGCCTGTGAGCTCCCAAAGGCATCTGGTGGGCCACTGCGAGTAGCAGAGTGCTGGACTAGATGGACTCTGGTCTGATCCAGCAGGCTCTTTCTTATGTTCTTAATCCTTGCATGCTGATGTAGGCATACAGGAAGAGGAGGAGGGCAAGGAGGGGGCTAGTGACATGGGGCTAAGGAAAAAGGCAGGAGGGGTTGCCCCCCCTCAGTGGGCATAGTTTTCTAGAGCCTAGTATATTTGTACAACAAACATTGCTGCTAGGCCTATTACACAAAAGTTTAGTTGTGGTTGCTATGGCTCACCTCCAGCCAGATATAATGGGGACATCTGGGGACAAATGCCCTGGGTGCCCCCCAGTGACTCAGAAAATTGCCCCACACCCTCCCCTTCTCCCCTTGCCCTGCCCTGCAGAAGTTTTTCAGCTGGCTGCTCTTTGCAGCCGGCTGAACTAAGGTAAGTGGACGGGGGGCCGCCACACCCCTTCCTTCTCACCCCACCCCATCGGGCCTGGCAGAAGCTTTTCAGCCAGCTGCAAAGAGCAGCCAGCTGAACTGTAGTAAGTGGGTGGGGAGTGGGGGGCAGGAGACCATATGGGGTGTGGCCTGGGCACCATGTTGTCCCGAGCACCATTTCACCCTCTACACCTTTGCCTCCAGCCAATCTCCAGGCATGACTAACATCTAGCCAATTTCCACACAACACAGCTTGGCTGTGGGGCTTACACAGAATGGGTAAAGAACAACGCAAACAGTGGAATGTGGTGGTTACTCACTCTCTCATGTGCTCGCCCTTATTCCCCACTGCTGAATAAATATAGTCACTGTACTGTCTGCAGCCACCTGAGGAGGAATAGGCACAGGTGTTGGCCACTCTCCATGGGCCACAACTGTGCTGTTGATGGTGGCCACAACTGTACCATTAACTGTTGTGTGGCAGTACACGTATCTGGGAAAAGGAGCTGAAGTCTGGGAACAGGAGCAGGAGAAGGGATCTGGTGACTTAGGACCAAGAAAGGAGGAAAGGCTAGAGGAATAACCCCTTTCAGGGGGTGTCATTATCCCTTGCACGCTAATGCATGCATTCAGGAGAAGGACAAGAATGAGGAAATAGTAGTTTCTCCTCTTTGTATCCCCTCTTTTCTCTTTCTTTTCTCCCTCTTTTTAAGGCTTTCTTCCTCTCCTGTTTCTCTCATGTAGCTAATCTAATATGCTTAGATCTTCTGCACCTCTCTTTTTCTCTCCCCTCTGTAACTCTTCTTTCATCTTGCATTGTTGTAAATTTCATTATAGAACTTGTTTGTTACATCTGATTATTACTTTTTAAAGCAATACATTTTTTAAAAAGAATGAAGAAAGAACTGGTGATGCTTCCCATGGGAGGATCGCGACTGCTGGCAGCTGCAACTGTGCCATTAACTGCTGCATTCAGGGAAGAGGAAAGGCAGGAGTGGTTGACCTCCTCAGTGGGCACCATTAACCCACAGTTTATAGAGCCCATTGTATTTGCTCATACAACAGGCTTTACTGTGGGTACAGAATAGTGGGTTTTGAGGAGCTGAGGGTGAGGGGGTGGACACAGTTCCTCTTCCTCTGGACCTCTTTTCCCCTCAGTGTCCATCTTTCCAGTGGCAGAGAGAGAGCAGAGGCACCATTCTTCATTTTTCCTGCTTCTCCCCCGACCCCCAAGGTCGCCTCCTGCCTTCTCCTTGAAGAAGCAGTGGAAGAAGGCATCTGGGACCCTGCCAAGCAATGTCATCCTCAGCAGTCCGTCCCCCCCTTGCATGCAAAGTATTGGTCCTACTTCTTTTCCTCTGCCTTGTGGCTGCTTTAGAATTAGGAAACAGGTAAGCAGGTTTAAGTCACAAGACCTACTCCCTGCCTACTTCCTGGGGCGTTTATGAGGAAATGACTGAGATGTAAACAGAGACCCTGTTCTGTGAAGATCAGGTCTGTCCAATGCTTCTTAATGGGAGGTAGACCAGTCCTCCAAGCAATTGTAATTCTGTTATCTGTGTCCTCATAGCTATAAATACAGAACAAAAAAAGAGGAAAAAATTACATATGCATGGAATTGCCAGGGAAAACAAACTTTATTTATGAATGAAATTATTGTTGTAGTGCACCTTATTGAAGCACAAACCATTGCTTTTTAAGAAGAATATGAAAAAGCACTTGCTAGTAATAGTAGTAAGGGAGAAGTAATTTTGGCAACAAGTTAGGTATGTAAAGAATTGTTCAAAAAGCAATTAGCTGCTCAGCTCGTTATTACTACGATCCACTGATTGCAGAACATATAATCATTTCATCATTCAAAATGACCTTGGATGCCTTTAGCAGTCCACAAATTTATGACCTAGAGTGCTTTTTGAAAGCAATAATTATATCTGGTCATTTTTTGGAAAACATGATATTCCATATGCTAGCTCTTTGTGACTTACCATAGTCTAGCCAATAGACGAATGGTACAAAGAAAACACATAAAATATTGGGTGTGAGAATTATAAACACATCAGGCTCCTGTTCTAATCAATGGAAAATATTCCCTCTGTTTTCTGCTTACAATATGTAAAAAAATTGAAATGTTATTTACCAGTGACAGACAGATATGGAGGACGTGGGGGGAAGAGTTGATAGGCAGAAGGGCGCAATACATTTAAGGTAACTGTAATAAGTTTTCTGTATACAGAAGGGCTGTACATCTGCTCTTAGCATTTTATTCTTTGGACCAAGTGACAAGCTACCTGATGTACTTTCTAGTGCACTAGAACAAAAATAAATGTTTATGCCTTCATTTGATTATCATGTAGTATGGTGTGCATCAGATTTTAGGCCATCTATGGTGATTTCCTCACTGGCAATGAATCCCAGGATAGTCACTCGAAATATCGAGGTTTTGTCGCATTCTCCCCACTGCCGAACCTTGGAACGCAGATAAATCCCGGCTCTGTCGCTCCCCCCCCCCCCATCCTGTGTCTCTCCTGTACCTGGTTGCTTGTGCAACTTTTTGGCAAAACATGTTACCAATCCCCATCGGTGGGGAGGTTCGGGGGCCTGATATAGTTCAATTTCCAGCCGTTCACAGTGGCGCAAATGCTGCTAGCCAATCAAAGTGTGGCGGCCCGTGCACAATGTGCACGCAGTTGGTTATTTTCATCGTGTTTGGTTTCATATCACTCAGCTTCTTCTGTCTCGGTCTAATGTTTAACCTCTCTAACGAGAGAACGAGAGCAAGGGGATACTCGGTATAACGTTTAAATTCAGAGGAGATGCCTTGCTCATGGTCTCACGTCTTCATCGGCTGACATGATGACATGAAGAAAAGTTCCCGCCCCAACAAAGCACGACAGCCAATCAGGAGAGACCCGCCAAGACCTGCCAAGTTGATCGCACAACAGTGGGGATTTTGCATTTCTAGAATCCGATGCAGGCCTACAAGTCTTCCCTGGAAAAATGGTGCAGTGAGGATGTTGAATCCGCAATGAAATGTTGTGGTTCATTTTGAAACTTGGATTAATCTACTTTTAATTTTCAGTGGGAAATCACCCCAAGAAAGCACCAATGTGGATGTAAATAAAGTCTGACCATTTCTAAATAGTTGATGTACGTGTGTTCATATATTTCTATTATTATCCAACACAAATAAGAAACAATGGAATAAAAATGATATGTATTGATAGTTATTTTGAGAACTATTTTTTAAGAGAGCCAGTGTGATATAATGGTTAAGAGGGTCAGACTAGTATCTGAAAGACCCAGTTCAATTACCTACTCATACCATGAAAGTTTGCTAAGTGACCTTGGGCCAGTTATGCTCTGTCAGCCTAACCTATCTCACAGGGTTGCTGTGGGGATAAAATGGAGGAGAAGAAAATAATGTAAGCTGTTTTACATGTCTACTGGGGTGAAAGGGGGTCTGGGTATAAATTAATCAAATAAATAAATAATGAGGACTGATTTTAATTTGCCCAGACCTCGGTTACATTTTTGCTACCTCAGGTATAACATTAAGGAAACTTCTGGTTACCATTTGCATATTACTTGAGGTTTTTATTAATAGGAAAGCTGACTGAACATTTAATAAAAACTCATAGCATCCCGTAAAGGCCAACTGTTTTGGAGGTTTTTTTATCAATCAGTCCATGATTTAGACACAGGACAAATATGGATGTTTGGCACATTTTTGTACGACACAACAAATTTTATGAAAGACTTCATTGCCAGCATTAAACTGTGCCATAAGACTTCTGTTTATTTTTGCTGCCACAGACTATCATAGCTACTTATCCGAATGAAGCCTGCAGTAGAGTACCTCAGCTAGCTTTTGGAATGAAGAATAAATAGTGTAAAAATGTCAATTTATCAATGAATGTATTTCATTTATAATTGAGCTAGCTGTCTTCGTTAGTTATCCCATTAGGAGACTATTCAGTCTTGATTCTGTAAATGAACAGCAAAACTTGCTTCTTCTGGGGATTAGTGAAGAAAGCAAAGTACAGGTGCTATTAAAATCAAAGGAAATATTTCCCAGGAAATTACATTCTCAAACAAAATTGGATAACATCAGTAAGTAGTAAACAAAAAATGTGGCTTAGCATGCTGTGTGACAAAATGTTGACTTCGTTCCAGCTACAGTAATAACTCAACAGCAACAGAAGTTGAACTCACGTAATCTGTAACTGTTTTTCAGTTGCAAAGGTATCAGCTAAGATACCAGACTATTCCTTTGGGCAATAGTTCTTTGCACGGCCCAAGTGGTGGGTGGGGTGGCTGAGTGTTATGCTTCAGCCTGGTCTGGCTGGCGACCCCTGGGAGGAAGACTCAGATGGAGAGGAGGGGCAGTTTTGGTTCTAGATTCCCAGGCACTTTCTGTAAACACAGAGTCTGAGCAGTCAGTAGTTCCTGCAGGACCAGGTCCAGAGGCTCAGGCAGAGCATTCAGGCTGGGATCCACAGCCAGGTCCAAGCTCTGAGATTCCCCAGCCAGGGTCTAGCTCTGAAACTATTCAGCCTCTTGATGCTAAGCCATAGGGGACCATACCACTCTGTTACCTCTCTTGTCTCCTGATCCCCAGGAGGAGACTGCATGCTAGTTTACAGCAAAGGAGATGCAGCAGCAGGTTAGCAGTGATGGAGTGAGCTGAATTGGATGCAAAGTTTTTGCAGGAGCCAGACTAAAGTCACCGAGCTGCAAGAGGTTATTGCACTAGTGAATGGGAGTCTAGCTATAAAAGGGAGGTTACAGCTGAGATAGCTTGTGGCAGAAACGTTTACCTAAAGTAAAATAATAAAAATACAGTCCTAATAGTCCACATTAATACTATTGCTGGAACACTAAATATTAGTATAGTACATGAAAAAATTCTCATTCCCTCTAGAAACTTCTGGTCCTTTTCTGCTAGCTAATATTTCCTTAATCCGAATTTCAGGTACCCATGTTGGCTATGGGCAGAAACAAAGCTATTGTAGCATAATACAGTTATTAAGACTAACAGCGCCACCCAGAGGAGGCTATCGGGTGGGGACAGCGCTTCTCCAGCATCGTCCCACCTTCTCCAAAGGGATTTCCCATTGCACGGGAAGCCCAAAAAAGTGAATGACAAAAAACACCCCCAAGAATCCCCCATAGGGGATTATGGAGGTATACCACAAAAAAAGTGGCATTTCTTCATCGCTGACTCTGTTGGTGCATGGGTGCTAGGTGGCAGTGGAAGCCAACTAAAGTCGGCTCCATCACCTGGCCTGCCCCCAGAAAGTCCCCACCCATGCCAGCACAGCCTTCTGCACCAGCAGGCCTGGGGACAAGTGGTAGTTTCCCAGTTAATTAACCAACCCTTGCCCCTTGTGGTGATGGAATGGGCATTAATGCCACTGCAGGGATGCACCAGCTCCAGAGGGGGATTCTCCTCTGAAAATGGGGCTGTATAAAGTGTGTATTTCACAGGAAATAGAATGCAGTGCTGTTTATATGCAGAGATCATTAGGCACTGAAGCAGAGGCAATCTACTAGCTATGAAGAAGAAAATGTCAGCCTAAGACCAAACGTTTCCATGCTGTATACAGATCCAGAGCTGGTGTAAATCATCACAGCATGACCAGTTTGAAGAAAGCTGATTTACTCTAGCAATCGATCTGTACAATAGAAAGTCTAGCCTATATTTCCTCTTCATGGCACATTAAAATTATATGTCAGAGGCCTTCCTTTCAAAAATGCCAAATGCTTATTCCCAAACAACATTCATTAACATCTGTGATTTCATTTGTATCTGGAAACCATGATGGAGCAGATTTGTAGTAGCTTCACTGCACAGTGAAATAGGATTCATGGTGTAGGTTTGGCATCATGAGATGCTCCAATTTGCAGCTAGCCTTAGGAACCTCAAGGAAGACAAATGAAGGCTATATGGACGAGCCCTGCTCTAAAATCCCTCCATGAATTTATGGAATAACTATAATATTTTCTGGCTTCAGATCCATTGTGGTCTCTCCATCTCCCTGGCTGACTGTTTGTAGATTAAGTGCATTTGGTAATAAATGCTCTCATGTGCAGTTAAAATATAACAGCAGCTCCAGATGCTTGAATTTGCCTTTTGACATGTGACTGGGGGTTGGGGGGAGAAACTGAGTGGATAATACAATGTAAGTATCAGCTTTTAGTTGTCATGGTGATTTGTTTTCTTTGCTTTACAACTGAAGCCTGCAAGTTATTCTTTATTCTACCTATTTTTGCTACTCTCATACTGAACACTGCTGGAAACCTTTTGCCCCCCTTTTGTTCCCTAGCCAGGTTTTTTTTTCATTCTAGCATTGTGAGCCCTCTATGTGTCTCTGCCTGTTTATTCATGGTCCTTTGTTTTCTCTCTCCTGAAGATATTCTGCAGTGCTTCTGATTGTCTCTGGCTTTCAATTAGCTGCTTTATTTTTCTCTCCTCTAATACAAAGATTGACATTCTACAAATTTCTATTTCATTTTTACAAACAAAATCTGACCCAGACACTTTATTTTGTGGATCATGGGAAAACTGCAGTTTTGCCGTTTGTTTGTTTGTTTGTTTGTTTGTTTGTTTGTTTGTTTGGTTGGTTGGTTGGTTGGTTGGTTGGTTGGTTGGTTGGTTGGTTGGTTGGTTGGTTGGTTGGTTGGTTGGTTGGTTGGTTTTTTGTTTGTTTGTTTGTTTGTTTATTATTGGACTTTTTAACCGCCCTCCCCCTAGGGGCTCAGTTGATAGCAAACCATCTTCAAAGTCAACTGAGAGGTCTGAAAAGATATTACATTGATTACCTTTATTTTTGAGGAGTTTTGTTAAGAACATGTAATACATCAGTGATACGTAGCTAAGATGCGAAGTTAGCAATGTACAATAATTCATCTTTTACAGTGTTCTAATCTAGTACATCTACTGCTAAGACACCAAATGATAAATTCACTCAGTGCTATCATTTGGGATGTTTAGAGATAGCTAAAAGCTAAGTATGGACCTTGTTAGAGGATTTCTTGGATACTGAAAAATTTCTTTTAAGAATAGGGGCAATATATAATTTTAAAATGTTTTGGGGTCCACCACTCATTACATTTCTAGGAGTAAACAGAGTAAACATTTGAATACAATCATTGTCTCTGTCTATCTTCCAGGGACCCTTGTCAAGGAGTCAGGTTAGGTTGGGAATTCCTGTTCACTGCAAACCCAGGTTTGCAACCATGTAATCTATATATATAAAAAGCTAACAGTGTTTTTGTTGATGATAGTATAACTCAGTAACTGCTGGGCCAATTCCTCTGAAAATTCCCAGCCACTATAGTCAGCCAGGTGAGAGTGTTTTTAGATGTTCACATACCTGAAATTTCACACCTGGCCCAGGTAAAACGCCTTTTTCCTGGCACTCCATGGTGAAGGACATGCAGCTGCCTGTGTGTAACTGTCATCCTTAGAATGTTCGTGCTGCTTAGAATATTCACTCAGATGGCCAGATATGAGCAGTGAAAACAGTATATAGGCAGTAACTCAAGTGGAAGTGAAACACATACACATACATACACACGAGGAAGAGAGAAGGGAGGGAGAGGGAGGGGTGGCATGCAAGGGAAGAGCGGAAGGGAGAGGAAAGGGACAGAGGGGGAGGCATGCAAGGGAAGAAAAGTGAGAGAGGGGAGACAGTGAGGGGTGGCATGCAAGGGAGGGAGGGAGGGGGGCCAGCATCTTGATATGACCCACCCACACTAGCGGAGGAAAAGGGAAGGGAAGGAGGGGGAGGGGTGGCATGCAAGGGAAGAGAAGTGAGGGAGGGAAGAGAGTGAGGGGCGACATGCAAGGGATGGGAGGAAGGGGCCAGGCACCCTAGATTCCCTGAATACTGTGGTTAAGAAAACCAGGCACGCATTACTCAGGAGTAAGCTCGGTACAGCAACCGAGACATATTTGAATGGCTGCATCGTGCCCCTCAGAGGGTTTCCTCAGAAGCGACACCCATTGCCACCAACCAAACTTACTCTCAGGTAAAGGATCATGACCAGCCAGCCTAGATGTGTGGGAGGGGTGCCTTTCCATTCCCCCCCCCCAAAGGAATGCGGGCACACACATCAATGACATCGCACAGTATCAGGCTACGTATTTGCATGAGCACGTACTGCTGGCCTCTGCAATTGATTTGCTGCTACTGTTCCTTTCCCATTTCACCACAATAAGCCACAGCAACGCGTGGCCAGGCCCTGCTAGTGTGTGAATAAGTTAAATGGGGGGTGGGGTTAAGTACTTCCAGGGAATGGCTATCACAATGAAGATAGAGAAAAAGAAGTTGTGAAAGCAGTCTAAACTTACTCTAGATATTTCCCATTCACTGGAGTTTCAAACTATGATTTTTAAAAACTGAGCTTATCCTAAAGTGTTCTTGGTATTTATAACTTTTATAACTCTGCTGTTCCAAAAGGTACTGTGTAATTGGGATGCTAGGTGGTAGCAAATCCACCAGTAGCAAATACAAGCAGAAACACTGTAGCAAGGATACTAATGGCAGGCACTAATTACAGACTGGGTTACAGGTAGAGACCAACATCTAGGAGATAGAGCTGAGGAAAAAAGTTGTATTGACAGAACCAGCAAGCACCAGTAGTTGTTGAGAGAAAAAGACTTAAGGAGAGATATTGGTTTGTGTGGAAAGCAGATAGGCTTGGAGATATAAGGAGGAGCTTTGAGGGAAAAATTTATACTCCAAACTAGGGCCCACTCCACATGAGCCAACAACACTGGTGCAAGCCTGGTAGAAACACTGGTTAGAGGGAGAACTTCACGCAGTGCGTGCGGCCCATGCGGAGTGGCCATAGGGAACAATTTAAGAAAAATAATTTACATCTAGGGTTGCCTCCGGCAACTGGCAGGGAGTATGGGGCTTATTGGCAGGAAAAACAGTCTAGCCCTGTGTAAAAACACTGGTTAGAGGGATGCAGGGATACTGTTGTATTTGGGCAAAAACTTTATGGTAGAAGCCATTTTTACCAAAGAGTTTTATCCCAAATACCAGAGCAACATGATGATGTCACTTTTGGTGCACTCCAGAAGTGACATTGCCATATTGCCAACAATATAGGCAAAGGCCTAATATTTCTACCAATAAGTCCTCTATCAGTCAGCTGATGAGAACCATGAGGAAAGGCCCCCAGAGTGGGGGATGACTCACCCCCATCAGGGGCCTAGCAACCATATTATTATCCTGGATTAGACATGTCAAGAATCTGGAGACTTTAAAAAACTGCTATGATGGCTTTTTGAAATAAAGGATAGTCCAGTGTATTTTAGATTTCAGATGTTAATTTCATTTTTTCTTAGTTTTTTCTTACGCTGTTGCTATTGTTACACATGTCTTTATTATCACTTCATAAATTAAGTGAGGTTAAATAAAGTGGGAACAATGTTTAGTTGGGGTTGGGTGGGTTTTAGTGATGCCTTTCCATTCCTGCACTAAAATCAATTTCTACCATGTCAGGATGTGACAAACAGTATATTTTGGTTACTAAGCTTTAATAAAAGGTCATAAAACATTTTCAAATGTCTGCAGTAAGATTTGAAAATCAGAGAAACAGCTCTAGAAGTGACATCATCACTCCAGTGATGCTTCAGTATTCATCTAAAAATCTGTGGTTGAATCACAGGTTTTTGGGCAATGATGGCATCTCATCTGGGTCTTGCTGAAAGTGTTATCATTACACCTAAAACACTGCTCACACACACACACACCTGTACATCCCTGTTTCCCCCATCCCCTGCCAGGCCATGCTAGGAAACTCTCTATAAAAGGCATATAATATTTCATAGTGGAGCAACAACAAATACCCACTTTCCTTAACTTAACGGTTGTGTTGTTAATACTGAAACTCCAAGTCAGATAATTTTGCTTTAAAAAAAGGAAACAACTAACTAAAAGCTGCTTTCTGTCCACTGGGCCCATGATTGCTCTAGCCTGCTTTGTGTAGGCCCAATTTGTGTTGGTCCAGTACTGCTGCAAGTTACAAGCAGGGAAGTGAAACTGTCTTTACTACTTTCTTGCTTGTGTTGGGACCTAGTGCACAACACATGTTTTATCCCTGTTGCTTTTGTGTATGTTCAGGTTCACAACCAGAACCTGAACTTAATGGAGCATATATTCCATGTCTGAAATGGAGTATGTATGCAAAATTGTACATGGGAAAAGCCCTCCTATCTGTCTTTAGACCCAGGAAACACAAGTCAAGGAGCAAGAGGCACATCATGTGATTAATAAGCTGAAGATCAAAGACATGGAGGAATTCACTTCAACATTAAGTGGCCTCACCTTGCTGCCATTAGCTTGCATGCAGGAGGCACCCATTCTTTTTAGCAAGCATGTCCTTTGGAAAGATACTTTTTTAAAGAAAGCAACGTAGTAATATAGGACCCACTAAAGGATCTTAAACCATGGACTGTAGACTACTGCTTGTCAAGAAAGAATTTTCCAGTTAGTTCTAGTTAAATTTACTGTTCTCTGATTCTCTGTGGGTGTTAGCCAACACCATCCCATAGTGGTGGTTACTCATCAAGATCATCTGGTTAAGTCTGTTAATTAATTTATACAGTACAGCTGTGAATCTGGTATGGAAGGGAGAACTTACCCCAAAATATTCCATGGACACTGTCCAGTGATTGGTTGAGGAGGTCAGGAGGTTGTGGGTGGCTTTTTCTATAAGTGTAGTTGGAGACAAGAATCCTTATCCTTTGTCTTTTTACCCCTACACCTCCTTGCTGCCAAGAAGATTTTATGCTTTAAAAACCAATTGTGCTTAGGACCCAAATAAATAAGACAGCTGATCAGTTTTGTTATTTTTGTGCATTTATAGTGATACTGAACTGTATGCCTTGTTTTTAATGGCATGTGTCATTCTAAGCAGTAGTTTTCTTGTTGATCTTCTACATGTTCCCATAGTTAATTAAAGGATTGTCTTCATTCAGATCCTTTAAGCAACTATTCAACTGATCTTCTATATTTTTAATCCCTACTCCGATTTCTTGTTGTTGTTAAAAGTTTTGTATTGTAAGAAAATCAGTTGCAGACATTCTATTTCAAGGCAGTATCACAGTTTCACACCCAGTTCCATAGATTTAAATAGATTTGTATTGATGCTCACCAGCAGCTGATCCTTCCAAACAACTGTGTGTCATAACCATTAAAAGATAGTGAGCCACAGGTGGAGAGGACTCTGAAAACCAACATGATTCACCTTAGTAAAATTTAACATTCCCTCCATACATACTATACATGAATACTGTTAATACTATTGTTGCAAGCAGCATATGATACAGCTTAAGAACTATCCCTTTTTAACCTTCTCAATCTGTTCATTTATAGTTTTTTTTTCAGTTGAAGGCCCATTGAATATTATTGCCATTGGCTAACTGATGTCCTCCATTTCAGGCACATGATTTCATTATTACCAAAATAAAAATGCCATTTACGTGTGATGATATTTGCACAAAAAGGACGGCAAGAGGTTATATTAACTGAACATAAAAAGAGCCCTGCTGGTTGAGATCAGTTGCCCATCTAGTCTAGCATCCTGTTTCCTACAGTGGCCCACTGGATCTACAACAGGTATGCAAAAGCAAATATTTTATTGCTTTCTAGCAACTGGCAATCAGAGGAATACTGCCCCTGAATGTGGAGTTGTGGTGCCCAATATTTCTTCACCAAATATCAAGCCAACAGAAGAAAGTTTTAAGTAGCTTTATTTGCCAGAAAAGGGGGAGACACCCTCCCTGGTTAGACTCCACCAAAACAGTATATCCACAGCATGTTTATTCCCTTCCTCTGAATTCACCACACCCTCTCTGTTCTCCCATTGGCTAAGGATACTTGGAGTCACAACTTTCCAATCCATCTATTTACATGTTGCTCCCAAATATGTACCCCCTCCCATATTCTTTCTGTATGTTCATTATAATATAGTTTGTTGTCAGAGTAGGGGGAGAAATTAATATGCATTAGCTCATTAAGCATGCTCAATGCATACGATCTGATGCAAGCCTTGCCCTTTAGCTAGATACTCAGTTCAACTGTTCTCAGCCAGTCTTATCTTATTCTACCAACTGCTACATCCTCTTATCTCATTTATTTGTTCTGGTAGAAAATACATTTCACATTTATTTCAGAGTCTCTATTTAGCTGTTATGGTTCACAGGCACTGATGGGTATTTTTTGTGAATCTGTCTGGTCTATCTAGCCTGCTGGCCATCATTGCAGCAAAGAATTACATAAGAAAGGCCTGTTCCACACAAGCCAGTAAACACAGGTGCAGTATGGTTAAAAAACCATTTTGTGGAGGAACTTTTCACAGATCCTGCCCATAAAACAAGTCTGCCCCATGTTATTTTCCCAAAATAGGTTTTTTGAGAATCACACTATTAGCGATTTTTGAAAATCCCAGGTTGTAGCCGCTTTTGAGCAAAGAGCTGGACCAGAGGTGCTTTATTTGCCTCTGTTTTTCTGTTTTTATTTCATGGCTTACATCTGCGTAGCTATGCAGGTCATAAGACATCAGCATGGCTGTGGGGATTCATTTGTGCATGCCTGTGTAGTTAGGCATGGGTGGGAAGTAAATAAAAAAAGAAACACATCTCTGTGCGAAGGCGCAACAGCAACCCGAATTGTTTCCACAAGCTCCAATTGCTGCCTGTGAGGATGCATGTGAATGTGAAAACAGGAAAATGGGTTACTTTATCTCAACTGCAACCCGTTTTGCATTTGCTGTGCAGAAGGGGCCTAAAGTTGCTTTTGGATAGAGCTCTTTTCTCTGCATTCCTTTTGTCATTGTTATTTTGACATATTTTATTTATTGTAATATGTAAACATCATCTTTGCTCTAGGCTTTAGGCAGAATCATACAATAGTTCCAAAACTGATTTATTTGTTTAAATCTTTGTGGTACTGGTAAGAGGAAGGCTTTTGAAAATGTATCTCATTTTTAGCTAAAGGCTAATAAGCAAAAAATGTGAGCAATTTATCAAGCCCCAAAATGTATAAATGAAACGATTAAAAAAATCAACAGAAGTACTGACCCATATGTTGAAAATAAGTGGAACAGAATAAAACTGGTGATACATTTACGTGAGAAGAGAAGCTGCTGCCTCATTTGAAATTATGAATTAATTCATCAGACTTTTGAGCTGTACTTATGTGTAGAAGGAAGAATAGCTCTTAGGCGCTCAAATAATGCTAACATTTTGTCTGCCATGTGTTTAACTTCATTTTCATGTTTGTCTCACACTAATGACACCATGGCCATCATAATTAACTGCCAAGTGCAAAGATAAAAGTCCACTTGTAGAGGGATATCAAAATCCAATTGAAACCTTCTTATACATGAAAGCAATTTGTAAACCATGTTTTCGTCTGGGGTACTGTTTTGTACATAGAGAATGAGTTGACCACCTCAGCTTGCAAATGGGAGTTCTGTGTTTTCATATTGTGCCACATAAAAATTAGCATGTAAATATTACTCCTCTTGCTGTTTTAATTTCCTTTCTTAACCTTGAAACTGCTTGAAAATATAATAGCCATTGTATTTTCTTGTCTTTGGGGACGGATAAGGTAGGCCTTAACTAGTTACTGGTTGGTTTTCTTTATGGAAGTTAACCTTCTAACTGTCCTGTTCAGCCGTAATGATATATAAACTCCAAATTTGGAAAAGCAAGTCAAACAAGTATAACTTGGTTCTGGCACCAGACAATGCCTGCAGCGACTTTGTGTTTGCATATGTGGGCTGACTTCCATATTGAGGCTACTTTAAAGCACTGTACATGGCAGCTATCTATATAAATTATGATCAGTGTGTCTGTTCATCCTATCTTTCCTCTGTGATTCTCCCTCATCCATTTCCAGCAACTCATCACACAAAGAGCCAATTTTTCTCCATAAATATTCCACCATAAATATTTCACCACCAGGAGTAGTGATTATCTGCAGGATAAACCACTGACACAGTTCAATGTGTCACAGTTTAGAACTGCCACTCTATAGCAGCTTTTATGTGCAAACTAGACTTGGATCCTATAATAAGAATTTTGACTGTAGCAGAATTTTGTGATTTTACTGACACTGCTGAATGGGACCAGTGTGTAGGTCAAAATCCACACAAGCAACCCTACAAACAGGTCTGGGTTCACTGGGGTGTTGTGGGGTTTCCGGGCTGCATGGCCGTGTTCTAGTAGCATTTTCTCCTGATGTTTTGCCGGCATCTGTGGCTGGCATCTTCAGAGGATCACTGAAGATGCCAGCCACAGGTGCAGGTGAAACATCAGGAGAAAATGCTACTAGAACAAGGCCATATAGCCCGGAAACCCCACAACACCCCAGTAATTCCGGCCATGAAAGCCTTCAACAGGTCTGGTTTCTCTGCATACTTCGCAGACTCTCTAGGTCTGCAGGAAAAAAGACTGTATTTGCAAATCAGCCTGCACAGGGTTCTGAAAACTCAGAGAGCGAGAGACTTGGAGAGATGAGATGCATTTCCAAATGGTCCCTTTCCTGCCACAGCTCCCAGCTTGTCACAAATCAAATGAGGCCATGAGATGTCACTGTTTTCTGTGCATATGAAGTATATAAGGAAGGGGATATAAACATTCCCCATGCCCAATTAGGGTTGCCATTCTCCAGGTGGGGAAATGCAGATTCCCCAGAATTACAACTGACTCCAGACCACATAGATGGCTTTTCATTCATTAATTCATAGCATTTATTCCACTTTTCCTGGAGAAAATGGCTGCTTTGGAAGGTACCTTTTCTACCCAAGTACCCCTTCCCTTCCTAAACCTCCCTTTCCCATGCTCCTTCCTAAATTCTCCAGGTATTTCTGAACCTAGAGTTGGCAACCCTATGCCATATGCTTGGCTGCCTTAGTCCCTGTTGAGCAAACACTTTGGAATCACAGCAGAAGGGAATGTGCAAAGATAGGCCGTGCAGAGCTGGACCATTTAGCACTCCTGCTAGAAATCTTCTTTGCTATTGCAAACAGACCCTTCCATTGCCAGCTGCATATGCAGGTCAGGAAGATTCATGTTTAATCAGAGGGGTCAACCCAGTGTGGCCTTTAGAAATGAAAGAAATTGCTAAACATGCTGTGTATTAATCATATTTTCTACTTCAGTTCATTGTATATTTCCTTCATCTATTAATTACAGTGCTTCAGAGTGACTAAGAATTTTAAAACATTACTTTAGAAGATTTCCTGTTTTATCCTCTTGTCATCATCTGACTATATACATAATGAACTGCAAAGTTTAATTAACAGAGCACTTAGTATATAGTAGTCAGCTTTGTGTAACCTCTGGCAACAAGACTTCAACAAACACTATCTCAAGGTCCTTGTCAGAATGATTACAAACTTTTCTGATAAGCTAATTCTGATTCTGGCAGTTAACACTAACAGTTTACAGTTAACACTAAAAGTGAAGTCATATCTTTAGAGAAGTCAGCCTGAAAGAACAATAAGGGAATAACAAAAAGGATTTTCATGACTCATTTTGTTATGCTTGGTCATTAGAAGGTTTGTTTGTTTTTATCCGATAATTTTATTTTCAAGGCTCCTGTTTAATTGATGTAGTTAATTAAGGCTTACACTGAATTGTACTGGATTGTGATATAGAATCTCCTAGATCACAAAATTGTCCTTTCTTAGTTGTTCATGCTTTTGAAATTGGCAGGTGCAAGGGGTTGACTCCTACAAACGAAGGATGAAGTTCATTCTCCCCTTCCCTTTCACTCTCCTGTGCTCTTTGAAAGGTTGTTCCTGAAGACTGAGAATCTATTGAGAACCAAGTAGGATACAGTACCAGGAGAAATCAACCCCTGTCCTGAGTCCTCTCTTCTTCACTGAAGCAAGCAATTGCACATCAGGAGTGCAATTTCTGCCAATTCCCTTTCTTATTGTGCTGCCCTCCTTCCATGTGCCACATCCCATTGTGTTTCAGTGGTTCTCAGTCCTTCAGAAATACCTTTGGGGAGTGCAGGAAGCTCTAGTGGGGGAAGACCATTCTGTGAATTTCTTCCATTAGACCATGTCTCAAGGATTGCTGTTGTAAACACTGACTAAAGATGGGATTTAGTCCCTAAATTCATTTATGATGGGACTAAATAAATCTTGATGCTTATTTAGGATGGGACTGCAATATTGATGTTCTCCTTATTAGTACTTATTATTCTCTGCATGGTAAATGCAATCTAGTGTGATATAGTGGGCCTGTGAGTTTAAGCCAAGGTCTAACACCTGTAATGTTAGAGTAATGAATGGAGGATCTTTTCTTAAGGCTAGGAAATCACACAGGTGAGCAGAATGAATTTGTTTAGATTACTGCTTCTTTCTCTCTCTCAAGCCTTTCCTCTACCAGATCTTCTCCCAATAAAATTCATTCCAAGTACCATATATACTCGTGTATAAGTCAACCCACATATAAGACGAGGAACCTAATTTTACCACAAAAAACTGGGAAAACTTATTGACTAGTGTATAAGTTGAGGGTGGGAAATGCAGCAGCTACTGGTAAATTTCAAAAATAAAAATAGATACCAATAAAATTACATTAATTGAGGCATCAGTAGGTTAAATGTTTTTGAATATTTATTTCAAAGAAAAACAGTAAACTAGCTATGTAAACCCTGATTCTCTCTTTAAATCCACTCAGAAGGGGGGGGGTGATTTACAGGGAGAACCTGGGGAAAATTTGAGGGTGCCTGTCAGGGAAGGAATGTTTATGTTAACAGTACCAACATTTCAGAGTATCTTTAGGAGGCCCTCCTGATGATACCACCCAGTTTTGGTGAAGTTTGGTTCAGAGGGTCCAAACTTATGGACCCTCAAAAGGGTAGCCCCATCTACTATTAGCTTCTATTGGAAACAGTGGGGGATGGGAGCACCCACTTTGGGGATCCATAACTTTGGATCCCCTGAACCAAACATCACCAAACCAGGCGATATCAGCAAGAGATTATCCTGATGATACCACCCATGTTTAGTGAAGTTTGGTTCAAGGGGTTCAAAGTTATGGACCCTCAAAATGCAGCCCCATCTACTACTAGCTCCCATTGGAAACAATGGGGGATGGGGCACCCCCTTTGGGGGTCCATAACTTTGGACCTCCTGAACCAAACTTCACCAAACCTGGTTGGTGTCATCAGGAGTGTCACCTGATGATACCCTGAAATTTTGGTGCTGGTAGCCTAAAAACTGCACCCCGTGGCGGCTGACAAAATTAAAACCCTAAAATGTTTTTAAAAATACACCTCACTTGTGTATAAGTTCAGGGGGGCTTTTTCAGCACAAAAAATGTGCTGAAAAATTTGACTTATATGCGAGTATATAGGGTGTATGAACTTGGTCAGTAGTCAAGACATCTGCTGCAGGCTCCACTCATGCACTGCTTTTGCTGTAGCGATAAGGTCCTCAAGCATGGTTTTGTATGTGGTTGGGATAGACCAAGATTTCAACCATCAAATATTGTTTCATCTGATAACATTTGAGCCACAGTGGAAGTTGTAAAACAACTTCATGTAAACACAGATGACAGCAAGAATAAGCAATTGGGGACTTGCAAGAAACTTGCAGGAAGGAATATTCCCTGGCCTTTGCTTCCTTACTTTTCCCTCCTCCTTATTCAAAGTTTCCCCCTTTCTATTTCTGATCCTTATCTTTCCCTTTTCTCTTACCCACCTTGTCCTTTCACCCCATCTAAGTCAGTCTTACCCCTGTCTAGACCCACTTCTCTAGCAATCCTGTCTTACCCCCTTGACCCCTCATCTCTTTAATATCACCCCTTTTATGTCAGTATACACTACTCTGAGCTCCTGGAAAGAAAGCAAGAATAAAAATGTTTTAATTAGATAAATAGTGGTAGCAGCTGTGATGCTACACAAAGCACAGAAGTAACAGGGTGTGACCTCTCTCCCATGAGCAATAAGGGGAAGGAGGGAAAAGGTTTATATTCAGTAATGGTACAAATGAGATAAAAACAGGCTACTGATACAGTGGATCTTGGGGAAGGGTTGAGAATAAATTACTGCAAGATGAAGATTCTAGGAATAAAGAACTTGGAAAAAGAGAGAAAAGGCATCAGAGAAAATGTAATCCAGATTTTATAAAAACACACCTGAAATTTAAAAATAAGGTGTGACTGTTTGAAGGAATCAGTAAAAGTGAAAGTGGGTTGTTGTCATAGTGATAGAGGAATAAATGACCATAGGCACATTTTGGACATTGTAATGCTACAACTGCATATCTTCCATTGGATCAATGTACAGCAAAGACCACGGTCAAGTATGGTGTGGTAGGCACATTGCCAAACACATGTTTGCCTTCAAATAATAGACATATGTAACATGTTTCATGCACATATGTTAAATATAGTGGTCCTTAAATGAGGCATTTTGAATTGACTTGGAGAGGGGAGATATAGAAAAGAAGGAAGCCAGTAAAGACTAAGTCAACAGTGAGGAAAACTCAGACAAGGATTTTTCCACCATGAAGGAAAAAAATAGATTCTGGTATTGTTGAAAAAGAATAAGTTGTCTGGCATAGTCTTCTCATAATAAATTACAAAGAAGGCAAAAAAGGTGGATATGTATCAGTGTTCATATATTTTGCCTAGCAACAGAAGTGATATGTTACAAACAAGAATATGCTTGTCTTGATTGTTTGAACAGGGAATACTACTTTTGCTGAGCATGCATTAAATATATATTCACTGATGCAGTTTTGTCATTATAAGGAGACCATAACTGGGTTTGTGACTACCTGAATGGTAAAACAGAGACATCTACTGGCTAAAATGTAGAAGCTTCCTTGATACTAGTTCTGAATAAATTCTGTCTAGGAGCTCATTTTCAGTCTTGTAAAATAATTAAAGAAGAGTTTAGATTTATACCCCACCTTTCTCTCCTGTAAAAAGCTCAAAGGGGCTTACAAACTCCTTTCCCTTTCTCTTCCCACATTGGACACTTTGTGAGGTATAGGGGGTTGAGAGTGTTCTGAACAAATTGTGACTAGCCCAAGGTCACCCAGCTGGAATGTAGGAGTGGGGAAACAAATCTGGTTCACCTGATGTGGAGGAATGAAGAATTAAACCCAGTTCTCCAGGTTAGAGACCACCTGCTCTTAACCACTACATCATGCTGGCTCTCATTGCTATTGCTGACAGGTACAAAATAACACAAGTGCATTTAAATCACATCTATAATGCACAGTCTTGTTCAGCTGAAACAACAATAATGTAATTGTTTTCATTAGGTCTTGACTTTAAAATTAGAAGTGTGTAGATGTAATATTAAAAGTTTGCACAAAGACTGTCAGCCTGGAGCATTTTGTTTTATTTATTCAACTGGGAAAATGACTTTCCAAATATTTGCAAGGTGCTTTATTTGTGCACGTGGTTGAATAACATGCTACCAGCACTGGGTGCAAAATATGTTTATGGAAAACAAAAATCTAGGCCATAAAGTGCCAAATATATAAAATAACAGCTCAGTAGAGAAATGGAAAAGAAGAAAGGTGAGTTTTTTAGGACATAGGGGAGGTTGCCATAAAAGCTATCATGTCTGTGCTTTTGCACAAGCAAGATTGAAAAATGGAGAAGAAGCTGGAATGGGGGAAGCAGCAGCAAGAGAGTTTCTCTGACCCACTTGCTGTTGCTGACTTTGTAGGCAGAGGCACTTTGTCACATCTCCATGTTAGATGTACCTATGATGTCAGGCCCGGGATAAGGGTTCTATCCTCACCTTCCCCCAACATGCCTATTTTCTAGGAAATTTTCCTACAAGGGATAATTCTGAGGTCTTGCAAGAGCTCTCAGTTACAATAAGGAAGTAATCCAAATCTTCCTTATGTTGATGTTAGGTGTGACTATGAGAGACAGAAAATTGAAAGACTGTGGTTCTTTCTTGATATTTCAAGTGTCCTCTGTTTTGACTTCCATGACATTGCAGAGGTTAGTGGATGTTTCTTTGCCAAAAGTCCCACATGTATTTTTAAAACACAACCAAGGAAATTCAGTAGGGGCCACATCCTTAGTTATTGCAACCTTTCTTATTATATTTCTTATTGCCCTTTTAAAAATGTTTCTCTGCAAAATACAATGATATTTATGGTGCGATATAATAATAACTTGTAAATAATTATCTCATGGGGTTTTTTTAGAGTTGCATAGCCAGATAATTGTAAAAAGCTGCCACCATACCTCAGCAATAATTGCAGTTTTGGATTATTATTCATCAGACCTCAGGATGCAGATGTTTGAAAGTTGGAACAGTCCTATGGAGAAGAGAATTTGAAGCAGCCTATTGTCAGACTGATAAAGCAGAAGATTAGCAAAATGTATGCCAGAAAAATAAATTTCTAGCTATCATACCAAAAATGTATTTGAAAAAAAATCAGCTTGCCAGATACTGAGCTACAATCATTTGAATGTTATGCTAGCATATTACTTCAAATTTAACAATAAGTAGGGACAACAGAAATAAACAGTGATTTATGATGATTTAAAACTAAAGTTCCATTCAGTTCTTACAATTTAAAAAAAATAACCTGATTCCAGCAACAGTCTAATAATTGTTTCTAGATTGGAATTGGAATTTTATTTAAATTAAATGTGGAGATCCCAAATTTAAATCCTTGCTGAGCTGGGGAAATGGCTAGATAATTTCTGGGCCAGTTGCTCCTTGGAAGAAGGTCAGGGTACAAATAAAGTAATGAATAAGAGAGGATCACCTTCAAGGAATATAAATTATTGTACCTTTTTGCCATTTCATCAAATGATTATTGATCATTAATTTACTTATACATTCAAAAGTTGAGCATATAAAATGTTATATTTATATTATTTTGGTAATAAACTATATTGCAACTTACATATAAACAAACTGCCTTCCTTGTATTGTCAAAGGCTTTCACGGCCGGATTCAACTGATTCTGGTGGATTTTCCACGCTGTGTGGCCGTGGTCTAGTGGATTTTGTTCCTAACATTTCGCCTGCATCTGTGGCTGGCATCTTCAGAGGTGTATCACAGAGAAAAGTCTGTTTCACACTGTGTCTAAGTGAGAAGGGAAAGTTTAGTGTGGTATATTGTCCATGTCCCAGGGTGGGGAACCAATCATTAAGTGTTTGGGTGGAACTTGTTATGCCAGCCACAGATGCAGGTGAAATGTTAGGAACAAAATCCACCAGACCACGGCCACACAGCCCAGAAAACCCACCAGAACCAAACTGCCTTCCTCTTGGAATTAATTTACTTATTCTGGTATTTTAAACAATGTAACAGATAGTACTGAAAGATTCAACATTTTCCAGTCTTCTTTTCTTATTTTTTTTAAACAAGTTGACTTGGTTTAAGATATAAATGATTAAAAGTCTGCAATGACTAGGAGATTCCATTATCCGTGTTCTTGGGTAGAATGATCAGCACCACATTTGTGGACAGCTCAACAAACTGAGCTTATTATGAATGAAAATGTAGATTAAATATCAGCATCCTTTAAAACCACATAAAATAACATGATTACTTTGGGCCTGTGTGCATCCTTTTTGGGCAGAAGTTTCTATAGTCGCAATGAAGGCCACAAAACAGCAGTGAACTTTGGCTGTAGTGAGTTTTCCAGGCTGTGAGTCCATAGTCTGGTAGTTTTTGCTCCCAACATTTCACCGTCATCTATGGCTGGAATCTTCGGAGGTGTGTCAAGGTAAGATGCATTTCTCTCTGTGCCCATGAAATACAGCAGTGAACTTTGCTTAACTTGGCAAACCATTGCAACAAGCCACATAAATCAGTAACTTTATTAGCATTTTCTCATAGTTTGAAGTTAGGCAGGCTCCAGAGGAAATCTGCCAATTAAAATGGCATCCCAGCTCATACAGTAAGCATAATTCTTCTTCTTAATTGCTTAGATTCAGGTTCTTCCAGTTCAGGGCTGCCTCTCTATTTGCCCTCCCTTCCAGCATAAGAGCTAATTCAAGAGCCAATTCCCACCCACCCAGGAGGGGCTGCCCATCTTTTTCTTTTCTTAGTCATAGGCCCTTTCCGCACGAAGGCGGAAGGGCTTGGGTCGGTGTTTCCGACGCCGACCCGACGACGCTGGGAACGTCCCATGGGGACCGACGCATGGATGGTCCCAGAAAGAACCGGGACGACGGCGCCGCTGGACGCCATCGCCCAGTGGACTTACCTGCTCTCCAGCCCTCCGGCGCATCGCCGGGGCCTGGGGACACGCCTCCCCTGCCCTGCGAGCCTGCTTCCGCATCGCAGAGCAGGGGGGCGTGTCCCCAGGCCCCGGCGACGCGCCGGAGGGCCGGAGAGTAGGTAAGTGAAGGGAGGGAGTGGGGGGGAAGTGCCGGGAAGCCGCTGCCATTCGCACAGCAGAGACTTCCAGCCGGCGTTTTCAGAAAAGTGCGCTTCCCAGCGCACTCTGGAAACTTGACTCGGCACTGGAAGCAGAAGCGACGCGAAGGTGAATGTGACTCGCGAAGCAGCTGCGCCCCCTGTGCGAATGGCGGCCTGGGGACGGCGTTTTTGCCATCCCCAGGCCGCCATATTCCGCCCGTGCGGCCCAACCCAGATGGGCTGTGGGAGCAGTGCAGGTATGTAACAACGCATTTGCCAACACTACCAGCATAAGTGGCACCTACACCAGCAGGGAGGGCAAACAGGGTGGTGATGCTCTGCAACATCTGATCCAGAAGAGGCTTTCGCATCCAGAGCTGCATCAGCATAAAGGGAAGCACCAGCATGGCTGGGGTTGGACTAGGGGCATTCCTGGGGGTAGAGCCAACAGTAGTCAACTTCTACTAGGCTTTCAGTCTGGGAATACTCCGGTGAAGGCCTGAACTTATGCCCCAAAAAATGTGGCATAAATCATTTTTTTCAATGGAGTTTTCCAGGCAACAGGGTTTTGTTCCCTCAATGGCTTGCTGCCCTGCCCGGAGTTCCATTGTAGGCAGCATGGTACTTCATCCCCTGGGCCATATCCAGCCTCTGCAGAGCTCCCTTCCTCTCATCTGGATTGGGCTACTATTCTGCAACAAAATTATTTAAGGCATTTTTTATTTATAGTACCATCCAGAAGGCAGGTGTGCTGTTGCCAGGGATGGCACAGCCACAGAACAGCTGCACCACCTCCTGAGAGGCTTGAAGTACTGTGGTCATCAACCCAACAATGACATTCCTCTTATCTCCATGAAAGCACTTTAAGCAGCACAATGAGCTGCACCACCAATTTTTCTGGTGAAAGTTAATACCAGCAAATGGGGGGCATTCCTGGGCCAAAAGGGCTCAGAAAGCCAACATGCTGGCCCTGCCCCCAGGAATGCTCCCTTGGGTGCCAGCAAAAACTCCTTCAGTGGAGGAGTGCTGCCACTGCAACTGTTGCTGTTCAGCTACCTGGCTGTGGCAGAGATAATTTTAGTCATTCATACTTACAAATAATCTTTCAATGCGGCATTCAAGAAGAGATGAACATGGATTTGCCATCATGAAAATTATGATAAAGTGTGGAGGCTGTACAGGGCATCTTTGGATTTTACACTCCTTGGGACAGAGACCTGTCTTTTTTATGCTATCCAAATGAAGTTTTTTTTTTCTTTTGGATGAAAAAGGACTTCCCCAAAAGGAACTCTGAAAGGCAAATCTTACTTCAACAAACAAAGTATTCCTCATTTAGGAGAAAGGGAACTGTGACAACCCCTTTCTTCAAACCAAGGGAACCCACACTGCCTCTCTGACAAAGTTGGTTGGTTTTGTGATATAAAGTTTTCCTTCAGTTTCAAGATGTTCTTCAGGTAGCAAGTGTTCCAGCTTTGTGTTGTGCTATGTGGTAAGTTTTGTGTTGAGCCTGAATGGTACAGAAGTGTCTGAAGCAGGAAACTTAAAACAACAAAGAATATTGATTTATATTTAAATTATGTGAATTCCCTTTAAAGCTTGTAGTTACCAGGTCTGCTGATTACCCAGAGACAGACCTCACAACTCTATTCTGTCCCAAAGGTAAAGTTAGTCATTCTATCACATTACCAAAGTATAATGTGTAGTTTACCAGAGTAGACCATTTGGTCTACTCACTAGCTCATAAGTGTCCCTGTCCTGTCTGTACTCTACTTCTGGCAGCCCTCAGTCCCTTTCTGGAAGGAGACTGAAAGCTGGAGCAGCAGTCCTATAAGCTGTCAAAACAGCTGAATGGCGGTTTTGCCTCTAAGGACAGGACAGTCTCCACTCCTTTAGCTCAGGTCATGCCATGTTTTAGGGCCACCAAGGCAGCTAACAGATTAGAAACTTACATAGCAAAAACTCATCTTGAAACTATAAAAACCAAATACATTATTAAAATAATGAAAACCAAGCTAAAACACACACACATAACATAAAAACAATGATATCCATTAAATATGTTTTGATATTAAATACAGAATCCAGAATGTAGGCGTTATTCTTAAGTATTCATTAATTTCTCACACGTTGAAATTTTTTTCTTATAAAAGAAAACTTTTTGGATTAAAAATTGTTAGTGGCTACATTTTGCATTGAAGGTCTAATACAAACTATAGTCAATTCTTGTTCTGAGTTCTGGGAAAAGTCCATTTTTGAATTTGAATCCAAATCACATTTTAGGGACTGTGAAATGAGGGGCCCTATTTAGGTAGAGTTGGTGACTTGTTTGAGATTGTACATCGTTATTATTCAGAAGTACCTTTGTCTCTGGTAATGAGACTTTTTAGAAGTGAAGCATAACAACATTCTTAACAGATGAGATGGCCCTCCTGTTCTGAAGGTTGGCATCTTTTGAAAAAAGAACTCTGGAGTGAGGGGTAGTATGCAACACCACAGAAGCTACACCACTACCTTTAAAGTACAGAAGACAGAGAATTCCCATTCTCAAATGCAAACTTTCCATCAAAGAATGAAATATGTCATATTTATATCTGATTTTACCATCGCTGCCTCATTGTGTGTTGGGGTAAGGGAAAATACTGAGTGAAGCAGAAGTGTATTTATAAGCATGATCATAAATTGTTTGTGAATATTTCTAAAAAGAACCTGTAGCTTTTTATTGGTATTGATTCAAACTAAGTCAACTTGTCTGGGAGCCTTTTTTTACACTGTGATTTTCAAAAACTGAGACATAATTTTTAATTATTCTTGTGCACTCTGCGTTTGTGTGCATGTGTGCGTGTGAGACTGGACTTTTCAGCACTTCAACATCTTTGAAAGAGCATGACCACAAGAAAATGCTTTTAAATGAATCATTTCTCAGAAATACAAACCAATGATTTTTCCCTTTTTGCTTGACTGAGCCTAAATTGAACTTCAAATCAGAGAACAATTCACTTTAGTCTTTTTAATGGAAAACAGATATTATGAAAGCCCTTTTTGAGGGGGGAAATGCATTTCCAAATGCTGGTAAATTCGTTTAGCATAGCTGTTGCATTTTCTCATTTTCTCAAATTATCTTAAGGCTGTCAATTTTCTTTTAATATAAATGAACTAAGTGCTAAACCATACAATGCTAGCGTATATTGAGTTTCATTCCTATGACTCTCATAACTAGAAACTAAGATGCTCTTCCATAAGAAGGACCTTTGATTTCACAGAAGGTGTCTTTCCTTAAGTAGAAGGACACCTTTAGGTCCAGTTCTGTATCAGTGTCACATGACAGATATCTCAGAACAGCTCTCTCAGTGGTCATTGTTCAAGATGATGGAACTTTGTAGAATAGAACATTATGACTATAGTAGCACCCATTTATGAAACCCTTGTATGATGCAGCTGTCTCTCCTATATCCAGCAGCTAATGTAACACAAGTTATTGCATCATGGACCATTTAGATCTCTACGAAAGCTATGTCATAAAACTTCTTGGTCCATTTTTATTACAATTTTTCATTTTTAAATTATGAGCTATTTATTTATATGTCTGACATAGCTGTAGAGTCTGCTCTCCACCCAACCAACTTAAGTGCTTAGGGCACCATAATGAGCAGTGGGCGTGGACTCATCATACAGGATCAGTTCTCTCCCAATCACCAGTTGTACAGGAAGAAGTAAAAAAGCATGACTTGTGCTTGAAGCTGCCTTCTACACAAGTGCTACTGCTAGCCAGTTTCAAGGCAAATCCCAGCAGAATTGCTAATATAAGCCGAGGGGGGGGGGGACCCTAGAGTTTTAAGCCAAGGAAAAAACCTAAGGCCCTGAGTTCTGCTTGACAGCCAAAACAATATGCATTTGGGAAAGCTCAACAGACAGATTCTGTGGAATGCTTTGCTCCCAGGGAAAGCAAAGCATTTTTTACCTTGCTGATCGGTAAAAAAGTTTTCTGGGTGTATGCAAGGTTCCAGGGAAGGAAATTGGGATGCTTCTCTTACACAAGTGAACACTACTGCACATCTGTAGAATCCAACCGATAATAAAGTACTTTATTGTGCACTAACGCACATCCATAGCATGGTTATCAATTGCTCTCAAAACAGAATGGTTGTATTCTAATACTTAGATGTGCAAGCTAGAGTTCTAGTGAATGTTCAGAGAGAGACAGATTTTAAATATAGGATAACTAAACAGGAGTCCAGTGACACCTTAAAGACTACCAATGTTTATTCCATTGTGAGCTGCTGTGAGTCATAGCTAACAGTGATATGTAGAATAGTGCCAAAATATGTCTTTCTGTCTTTGTGTCAGATATTCCGTATCATGAAAATATTAAGGATCCTTAAACTTGCCAGACATCCTGTCAAAACTGGTATATTTAGAGGCTATTTATATCAATTATAGTAAAATTCTAGAATCATAGTAAGCAGGACATGGTTGCTTAGAGAGCCCAAGTCAAGCACCATGCACCAGAACTTCAAAAGGTCTGGTATGATCTACTTGGGATCTACTACTGACTATACAGCCTTAATGTAATGAGACTGTCTAATGATATGAAACTCTAATAATGTGCTTTTTCTCTGGTTGAATTTCAAGCATCCATTGTGATTTGCTAACCACAGTTTTGCTTGTTTTTGTTTTACAGATTTTGGCCATTGTATCCATTTTGTTCATTGTACTGTCAACAATTGCGTTGTCACTCAACACTCTACCTGACCTTCAAGTAACTGATGAATTTGGACAGCTGAATGACAACCCTCAGCTAGCACATGTAGAAGCTGTGTGTATAGCCTGGTTTACTATGGAGTACCTTTTGCGTTTTCTATCATCTCCAAACAAGTGGAAGTTCTTCAAAGGTCCACTAAATGTGATTGATTTGCTGGCCATTTTGCCCTATTATGTCACTATTTTCCTCACAGAATCCAACAAAAGTGTGCTGCAGTTCCAAAATGTCCGCCGCGTGGTTCAGATATTCCGTATCATGAGAATATTAAGGATCCTTAAACTTGCCAGACATTCTACAGGCCTTCAATCATTAGGATTTACTCTGAGGAGGAGTTACAATGAACTGGGTTTGTTGATATTATTTTTAGCAATGGGAATTATGATATTTTCCAGTCTTGTATTTTTTGCTGAGAAAGATGAAGATGCTACAAAGTTTACAAGTATTCCTGCATCATTTTGGTGGGCCACCATCACTATGACAACAGTAGGTTATGGTGACATTTATCCTAAAACTTTACTTGGTAAAATAGTTGGAGGATTATGCTGTATTGCTGGAGTGCTAGTAATAGCCCTGCCCATTCCTATCATAGTAAACAATTTCTCAGAGTTCTACAAAGAACAAAAACGGCAGGAGAAAGCCATTAAAAGAAGAGAGGCACTTGAGAGAGCAAAAAGAAATGGAAGCATTGTCTCAATGAATCTAAAGGATGCCTTTGCTCGCAGCATGGAACTGATAGATGTAGCTGTAGATTCCAGCAAGACTGAGGAAGCAGTCAACCCAAAGCAAACCCCTGATGACAATCACCTGTCTCCAAGCCGGTGGAAATGGGCCAGGACCACAATTTCTGAAGCAAGTTCTAATAAGTCCTTGGAGAACAAATACCAAGAAGTGAGCCAGAAAGATTCCCATGAAAAGCTAAACAATACTGCAGTATCCTCCAGTCCTCAAACCTTGTGTGCTCAGAAACTTGAAATGTTATACAACGAAATTACTAAAACTCAATCTCAGCCTAATCTTAATGCCAGTTACCAAAATCCATCAGCAAAACCTTCACTCTGTGATGAGGAAATAGAAATGGAAGAGGTCACTGGACAAGAAGAACAACTGGTAACAGGACCCAGACATGTAGTAACTGACATGAGAAGCATTTCTAGCATTGACAGCTTTGCCAGCTGTGCAACTGATTTTACTGAGACGGACCGTTCCCCATTCCCTCCATACTCTGGTTCTAATCTGCAGCTCCGGTTCTCCCTCCCAACTGAGTCTATCCATTTAGAAGAGCAAAGAGCAAAGAGTTCTCAGCTTTTATCACTCTCCGGAGATAAAATATTTGCTCCCAGGGACATGACTTTTGAATACCCCATTGATACTGCCATGAACACTGACAACACTGGTTCCCAACCTTTGCTCCTGGGTAATTTTCCCTTTGACAGTGCTCTAGACAGTCCAAAAAGTTCTCTGAAAGGAAGCAATCCCTTAAAATCAAGATCCCTTAAGGTTAATTTTAAAGAAAACAGAGGTGGGGCTCCACAAACACCACCTAGCACTGCAAGGCCATTGCCAGTGACAGCAGCAACAAGCCTCATACAATCTACTCCTCAGCATATCAGCACCATTCTTTTAGAAGAAAATTCACCTCAAGGAGAGAGACCCTTGCTTGGTGCTGATATGCCTGTTCTTTGCCAGGGAACATCCAAGACATCATCCCCTCTGTTTCACAAACAAAAGCTTTTTACTTTTCCTTCCAAGGAGAGGAGAAGCTTCACTGAAATAGATACTGGCGAAGATGATGACTTCATGGAGATTCCTGGCATAAGACATGACAAGCAGGAGGGTATAAAGACAAACTGCTTTGGGGACAAACACAAAGATGACAATCATTTAACAAAAGAGCCTCTGATCAGCTCTTCGTCACCCAAAAGCTTGGCTCACAATTGTACTCAAGACATTTACCATGGTGGGGGGGAAGTTAAAGCAGACAGTAGCCAAGAAGGACACAAAATGGAGAACCATTTGTTTTCCCCAGAAGCGCATACAAATCCTGGAGAAACTGGTTACTGTCCCACACGAGAAACCAGCATGTGACTAGTTATGAGAGCAATAATCACAAAAAACTTATTTCTTATAACTGCAATTAGTAATGCCTATGAAATCAAATATGGCAAGCCTCAAAAAGACATAAAATGTTATTTTTGCATGGCATGAAGAATTGTTTAGTTTAAGTACTGTTTCATTTATAAGTGGAAATCTACTTTTTGTAACAAAAAGAAGGGTCAGTAAAAGTATGGCAGAAGAACCTTGAGTAAAATAAAGAGCTCTATTAGGAGCTTCTCTTCTGAAATGTCTGACATTTCTGATCCTTTTGCTTAAGACTGTAGAATGCTTTTTTAAAAATTCTCTTAACTTTTTTTCCTCTTAGTTACAATGAACTTTGGAATTTGTACACAAAAGGATGAAATGTTGATGCATGTGTTTACAAGGGTGTGAAATAAGGTGCTTTGAGCCTGAAAAAAATGCATATATTTGTAAATAATTTGGATTGTGGGGGAGAGCTACAGCTATTGAGGGTCTGCGGACAACATGTTTCCTGGAACACAAGTATTTCCTTCACAGTCTGCTGCCTGGAGGATATGTACAGACTTATGTTGCAAACTTGCAACTTCTTAAAGCATCTCATCCTATCTTGCTTTCTGTTTAAAAGCTCATAAAGTATAAGCTACAGAGTTTTACACTTTATTGTGAGCAAAATCATAGCTCCAGATATTTTTATTAACATAGTCTTCACTGATGTAGGTCTGGATAAACTCCTGTTACGACTGTGCAAGATTTAATGACCAGATATTTAAAGTTTGCCAAAGTCAAAACAAAAACAAGGCATTATAGGTTATACAATATAATTACTTTGTGGCAATAAAATGTGCCAAATGGTCATGAAAAGTTTTAAATTCAACCTGTTTATGATCAGTTCAACAGTCATGATCATTTTATTAATTATTGCTAAAATATTATTTTATTTATTTATTTATTTGTACATTTCTATCCTGCCCTATATCCGAAGGGTGATTACATAAGATATAAAAATCACCTAAAAACAATCAGAAGGACTAATTGATGTATATTTGCTTCTGATATTACGTTACAAATGTTATGTCATTTGCCACCTGCTTTCCCACTAGTAGGCATCCCAGATACAGGTATCTCTTATTTTAAAACATCAATGTGAACACTTCCCCATGAATTAACAGACAAGGATGAGCTACTAAGCCAGGAAAATACTTAGCCAAATGTGACTGATCTTTTCCATTTATCCAAGCTTTCTGTCAGCTTTGAAAGAAACATGGTGAATTGGTTCTCTACTTTGGATGGGCCCCCTTTATCCCACTGTTCATGTAATTTTGCAATTCACACACAGCGAACCAGACCATTTGAATGTTCCGCTATGACTTCTTCCTTCATGTCACCTCTTCCTTCATGCCCATGAAGATCTCATTATTAGTAGGGAACTTTACCTGCAATTAGATGAGAACTGAACTTCTCAAACATATCTTCTTTGTCAAGTGTGCACTACTATTACATTTTCTTGTAAAAAGATGCATGCTGAAGCTTGCATTCTTCGTCAACACAAAATCGATGCTAATTGTGATTTTGCACAGTGCAGAAAACAATCCCTCCATAATTCAGTTTACTTCAATAAAACGATTTCTAATATCACAGAGTGCAGGTCCCAATACCTTTAGCACCAGCTTTCCAGATGGCTCAGTACATTGCTGGGGGAAGCAGGAACAATCCACATCCATTTTATAAACTCCCTTTGATGGATCCAGTCCAGTGTTTTATTTTTGCAGTTCAAACATCTTTAAATATTTGCCTTTTTTTTTTAAGATACTATGAGTTGAAATCTTAAGTAAAATGTCCGGTCATTAAGTCTCAAAGTACAAATTTGTTTTTGGTTGTCCAGGAAATTTAACTCTATTTCTGCATGTGATTTAATTTAATGATGTGGCATTCCGCTTTACACTTTAGAATGACATGTTCCTTTTCATGAACCTACTTTATTTGTTTAGACTTACTGATAGATATTCTTGTTGACTAAATGCTAGCCAGCTTTTTTGAGACATTTATCTGCATTTTCTGTACAGTTTTTTGACATTATATATTTCTATTTGCTTTGCCTTTAATACAATAACTATATAAAGACCAAAAAAAGCACCACATCAGACTTTGGCCTTAGGTTGAACATTCGTATTCAAGCCATGGGTAGCTTGGTTAGTGATTTCAATGAAGTCATGAATTCACACATAATCCTTACCCAGGGAAATCTTTAGCTGACTGGCACGACTGTTCTTGAGCTATAGATATAAGTCTCTGTTGCTTGTTATGCTCTTTTCATAAGGAATCATGGAATCCTTCAGTGTTCAGAGCCCTGCTGGTGTTTCACATCAAGTAGAATGTTCATGTCCCCATTTTACATAAGAAGAACTAAAGATGTCACATGATTACTTGCTTCCGTTCTCCACTGAGCTAAAACTTCCACTTCACATCTTCCAAACACCAGTTTATCATGAAATGTTGGGTGTCCTTGGCTACTAATTAATACAGAAGAAAGAAATTATAACACTTGGGCCGTTTCCGCACGGGCAAAATATGACGTCGTCGCAACGGAAAAAGAAGCGTCAGAGCGAGAGCCGGGCTTCCGCGGACGCCGCGAAGCATGGCAGAGGTGCGCGAGTCGGCGCTACTACGTCGCTTGAAATCGCCAGCTAAACCGGCGGGAAGACGGTGTATTCAGAAAAGCGTTGAAAACCACTCTTTTTTCCCTATATGACGTGATCGGCGCCGCACTTTTCGTCGCGAGGAACAGCCGCATACGGAGCTGTCGTCACAAATAAAGCGTCGGGCCTGTACGGCTTACATAAGTCGCGCAGAAGCTTAACGCTTCTGGCGAGCGCCTTCCAGATAGCGCTTCCGTTCCGTTTGAACAAACCGGCATTTCTGCGGGGCTGCGGGCCTTAGCCCTCCGCCTGTCTGTGTAAAGAGCGCTTTTTTTTTGGGATGCGTAAGCTATTTCGTTACGGCGTCATGGCAATCGCTGCGGCGTCGCGGAAGCTTACGGCCTTGGTAAAGTGATCCTGTCCACACATATGTGGGGAATGAAAGTGCTGTCAAGTTGCAGTTGATTTACAGTGACTCCATAGGGTTTTCAAGGCAAGACGCTGTCAGAGGGAGTTTGCCATTGCCTGTATAACAACCCTGGATTTCCCTTGTGAACTCCCATTCAAGTAGTAACCAGGAATTGACCTTACTTAGCTTACAAGAATTAACAAGATTGGGTAACCTTCTCAGCAGCCCTCATCATATGATCAGCACCCTCACATATCAGCGCCCTCACATATGTAGATAGCAATAAATCTGTTGGTGTCACTAAAAAAATAGATCACCAGTTCTAGGGAATTATTTTGAAGCAAAACAGGACATGGTTGTGTTTGATAGGTAAGAAGGCTGTTCCAGCAACCCTCCTTTGTACAGGTGAGGGGGAGGGGCATGGTTTGCCACAGTTAGTAGGCAGAATAGACCACCTTTGTGCTGCCTTCCTGTACATGGGTTGATTTGGATAGATGTACCCCTCTCTGCTTCCTACTCTTCCCCGCACTTATTCTTCCTTGCAATGTACTCAGCTTGTCATTGTGCTTCCCTTAGCAACTGTTTGGGACAGGGGAAGGCACAAGGAGCAACCGAGCACATTGCAAGGAAGAATAAGTATCCACCTGCTCACCTTGATAGAGCCACATTTATCTACCTTATGCCAGATTCTCCTGGAACCTCACACATTCTTAGGATTCTAGCCACTTTCTCAAGGGGTTTCTCACTTCTGGAGGGCTCCAATCACGCCAGTCTCTCCTAGAAGCACTTTCTAAAAAGGGTCCAAGCATGCAGCACAGGACTGTGATAACTGAGAGGTCCCTCGTTGGCTGCCACACCAATCCCAGTCTGATCCACAAACATCTGGTTCTGGTGGGTTTTCTGGGCTGTGTGGTCGTCTGGTGGATTTTGTTCCTAACGTTTCCCCTGCATCTGTGGCTGGCATCTTCAGAGGTGTATCACAGAGAAAAGTCTGTTTCACACTGTGTCACAAGCCTGAGGGAAGAAGTTTAGTGTGGTCCATATTGTCCATGTCTAGGGTGAGGAACCCATTCGTTGTTTGGGTGGAACTTGCTGTGCAAAGGTGTGTGGTTAGTGCGCATGGGGAATTCCACTCCAAACTTACTGTGGAATATCGGTTCCTCACCCTGGGATATGGTTAATATCCTCACACTCAAGCTTTCCTTCTACTGCAGGTGTTAGTGGCTTTCTGTGATAAATTCCCAAAGAGTGCTCAGAATACCACAGATGCATGGTAAAGTTCAGTTAGGGAATGAAAATCCTGCTCACCTCTGCGGACTCACTTTTCACAGCCCGGAAAACCCACCAGAACCAGTTGAATCTGGCCGTGAAAGCCTTCAACAATACCACAAACATCTCTTTGTATATTAACATGGATCTCTATAGTTACCATGTAATGCACTTTGCCCTGTACCTACAGTTATAACTAAAGCCTTATTAAAGAGGCATGCCACCCTCAAATATGCCATCAGAATTAATAGCACAGTACGCACATAGCAATATGCTGTACATATAGCTTGTTTCATTCTATCAATATATTCACTGGCTTGTTAGGGAACAATAACATCTAACTACATATTATTTCTCCCTGTTCCTTGAAACTGAAAACAGTCAGCATTATGTCTTTCACAACCTGTTGATATGTATACGGGTATTTCTGCTGCATCACAGTTACATCTTGTTTTTGCTCCAAAAGTAAATTAAAGTTAGGATTAGCATTAAATATTTCATTCTTTTTTTCTTTTTCTAAACGCTGAAATTTCTCTTACAGGTAGCACTTACAATATAGTAGGTTTTATTGGATTTTTTTCTCATTAATGCATAAATGGGAAAACATTTACCCATATTTTAAAGACAGAAAATGGAATAGAACTAGTCTGATGATCCAGCAACAAATGCAGCTGCTGACAAAGAAAGAAAAGCAAAGTACCTATCAGGAACAAGGTATGCTTAAAGACAAAGTACACCTGTATTTATTCTGTGGTGCTTGTATCACAAATTAATTATTGCTACAAATGCCAACACCAAGGCTTTTGTTTCTATTCTTCTACACTGTTTTCACATGAATGGCTGTCTCTCAAAACCCTCTTTTCTTGGAGTGATTGTGGGGTGCTTCTTGAGACTACAATACTCCTGCCAAGCTCATATATCAAAGAGGCACAATCAAGCATGAGTTAGCTGAAATAAATATTCCCTCCACAGCCATTTTCTGCTGATCTCCCGCTTCCACTGCAGGGCCACACACTGCACTGGGTACTGGGACTTTCCAGAATCCAGGGGCCAACATATTAGGAAGCATTGTGGCCTCCAGTGGGAGGGTGTGACAGGAAAATTCTCTTCCCTGAGCTCTTCTTGCAATATGTTGAGGACACCTGTACGTTTTTGTTTTGTTTTGTTTTTTAAAAAAGGTCAAGGATGCTTGTCTAGCTTATATGAAATGTTAAGATGTCCATGTTTTCCCCTAGCAGTCTAGCACTTTCTATTCCATAGTGAAAACCTATGAAAATAAATTTGATATGACAGGAAATACCAACCAAAAAGGCATCAATGATATGGATAGAAAAGTGAGTCAAAACACTGTTTGAAGGCTTTTTAACCATAACGCATGTTTCAGCCTGGCCTAAAGCTACAAAATGTGAGTAGAATCAAGTATCCCACAAAAATATTGTGGCATGCTACATGCCACCGAAGCACCAACATATTTAAATTCAGTAATTTGACAAGAGCTTTCAATGAGTTCTGGTATTATAGATCAGAGCATCTCAATCAAGTAACAGCAGAGGAAAATTAAGCTTCTTCAATAAGAAAATTATTCATAGGAACAGTAAAATAACATCTTCAATATGCTTGATGTGAACATTAGTTCCTTTCCCTCCCTTACAGTTTCTTTCTCAAATCTTTTCACCTGTGTTGAATAAGCTAAAGCATCTACAAAGGTATTTGAAAACAAACATTTTTGCCTATACATTCAATCCTTAGACAAAGACCCTAAAAAAAAAAACCCCAGGGAACATTCATAATAGTATAATCCCAATAAAGGATCAGTTCATCTATTAATGTTTGAGGCACATGTGGGTTTTCTGTCTACCTTTCACAGTACAGACAATTTGGGGGGGGGGGGTTTGGGGGGGGGATCTCAAATCTCCAGGCATTGTTCAAAAATTTGTAGCTCTGGAAATCCTCAGCAAAGTTATGCAGAACTTTACCCCCACCCCCACCCCCATTATATGCAAGTCAGTGACAAATCAAATGAAACATTTCGGGATTTGTTTTCAGTAAAGAAACCACAGCACTTAGCCTGTTGCATTGTGATAATTGTAAATAACCAATACATATAACCATTTCATGGTTATAAGTTATGTTACCTCCTGTATATGTTTCTTCAGTACAGTAGCATGAAATCAGTTTCATTAACTATGTTTTCTTCTATGAATGCTACAAATGCTGCAAGGGAAAAAAGCACAACGGTATTTTTTTTAATTGACCTTGGTGGGATAGCAGTGTGTTCACTTTTACTGTTTTTAAGGAATGATAGCATTTCATTGCAAACTGTTATACTAACAGCAGCATATCCTTAATTCTTAAAATCAACAGGAGACAAATGCATAGATATAAGTCTTGTTTAACCTCAAACACCTGCCTTTTCAAAATGCCCCATCTAATATGGGAAAGTATGCTGCTTTTGTTACATATATACTGTTTGTCTTTTGGGTGGGGGGGGCTGGAAACTACAGTGTTCTTATAGGGCATTTTGCAATGGTAACAGCATCAGCCATGCTTTGTCGCATTGTTGTACTTACCAGAAATTTTTCAGTTTCACTTCTTTTCTGTATAGTACACCACTTTAACTTTCCCCTCTGCTGTCCATCTTCCACTGTTAATAGAATTTTACATATCAATAATATTTGTATCAACATTTCCATATCAGCTGCATTTTAATGTCATGAAAAGGAAACGTTTTTTGTTACTAGATTTTGCTGATCAACTAAATACTTCTGCATCAATCAGCATATAAATATGCATGTGGTAGTCTGTATTGTACAGTTGTTCAACATCAAAATATTTTGTTCATTTCCTGTCAAATGTCTGTAAAATGAATGGCACTGTTCTCCATTTCAGTCTGCTAGAACAAGCAGGGTAGCAAATAAATGTGTAAATGAATCATCAGTGTCTCATTTCAGTTCTCTGCATGAAACCACTTTGCATTAAACATTACATACATACCAAGCTCCTAATCCATAGATACTTTAGGTATCTTTAAAAAAAAGACTATTAGAAGAAATAATTAGATGGAAAGTGGATGTTTGACATCAGTGACATATCTGCTCGGGACATGGGGTAACCCATGTCTCCAAGAGCACGCCATCTGGTCACGTGGGGGGTGCAAAATCAGCCCCCCGCATGACTAGAGAGTCAGCCTCCCCAAGGGAGGCACAGAGCCGAGTTTAGCCTGAGCAGGTTGGTGCCTTGGACTATATTTTCAAGTCTCCTCTGGGTGCCCCCCCCCCAGGGAGCCCAGGAGGGCAGAACATACTTGCCACACCGACCTGCAGAGCGTGCAGAGTTAGGCTTCCCTCAGCCCCACCCCAGTCTGCCTGGAGATCAAGGATGTGGCCCTGTCCCCCCACTTTTAGCAGGCCCAGTCCTGCCTTGAACTATCTTCTCAAGTTATGGTGAGTATTTCAACAATAACTTGAAAAGATAGTCCAAGGCAGGACTGGGTCTGCTAAAAGCAGGGCAACAGAGCCACGTTCCTGATCTCCAGGGTCAGTGCCTTGGACTATATTCTCAAGTTATTGTGATCATTTCAACAACATACCCATGAGCCTTTGCTAAATATGCAAGTTAGTAATTTTTAATCTCCAGGCAGGCCAGGGAGCAGGGCTGAGGGAGGCTCAACTCCACCCCTCTGTAGGTGGGTGGTGCTGAGGCGTTCCGGGCTCCCTGCAGCAGGGACGGGTGGAGCTCCTTGGGAGGTGCCCAGAGGAGACTTTTGCTCTGGGCGCTATTTGGACCCTGCACACCTCTGTTTGACATTTATTCTGCACGAAGGGGTAGCCATGTTAATCTGCTGCAAAATAAAACAAAATCCAGTGGCACTGAAAAGACTAACATTTATTTCAATATGAACTTCTTAAGTCACAGATCACTTCCTCAGATATGAGAGGGGAAATCATATTTGGAATCTAGGTTAAGGGGAAGATTACAAATGGTGGCTGGGGCGGAGGAGCAATTAAGGCAGAAGGTGTAAGACACCATCTTTCTAGTGCAGATTTTGTGAGACAGAAAGATTAAGTATGACTCTCATCTCAAAACTTCAAAGTGTGAATTCTGCATCTGCAACAGAATCAGCAGTTAGAAATAATGGATGATGGGAGTTCTGTTCAATGGCTTGGACAGATAAGCAAAGTGATAGGTTTGAGTGAAATTAGCTGGTGCAAGATTTCTGCTAAGACATCTTAAGTACAGCCAGTTGACATTTTTATAAAACTCTATTTATTGTGCCTTATTTTCCCCAGACATCTTTTCATGCAACAGGAACAGAAAATAAGAAAGTGAAATGTTTTAGACAATTCTCTCTTATATGGTTTCACATTCCTTTCATTTTGAGTTATTTGTTCCATGATGTCCTTATAATTCTCTTCAGGTTTCTCCTTTTCCCACACTGTTTTGAAAGGTTAGGATTTATTTAACCAGTAACTTTAGGACTGGAGACTATTTTGCTTGCTGTTGCAGTAGTCGCTTCTATATCAGATCTTTGGCTCTGAAGATGACCTGTTGAATGTCCCACTGTATTCATTCTGAGATATTACAAACATGAATACAAATGCAGAAATACAACAGCAGAAATACAAATGACTCATTTCTATGTAGACTAGTCAGGTCTCCTGCAGGACATCTCCAAGTAAACCTGTGCTTTGCCTGCTGTCACCTGAAATGTCAACAGGAGGAAATGGAGGGAGAATTGGGAACTTTCACTGGAATCTCACAGGCCAAGTTCCAACTATAGGCAGAGATCAACACCACAAAGTGTGTGAATTCCCACTTTGCATATTATACAGAAAACATTTATCCCTTGCATGTCCACTAAGGTTGCAAAGCCACAATGTGTAACCCCCTGGAAAATTTAAAGGGGTGGGGACTGGTGCACTGGTATCGTGCCAGGGTGCTGATGTCATAAGATGCTGTAGGATTTGCAAAATGTTTACAGTAAAGGTTTAGCAAATCTTAGAGTGTCCCTTGATGTCACACCGAGTTTTCACCAAAAGTGACATCTGCACACCAGCCCTAGACTGGTGCACGCCCCCCCCCCCCCATTTCCAGTCTCTGTGTATTAAAATCCCCTTCAGGGATTTTAAAATGTCTTAAGCAAGGGATGCTACCTTTTAATTAGCCTTCTCTTTTCTGACACTTATTGCACTTTATTCTTAGTACTTTATTCTTTGCTACTTTGTTCTTAGTGAGGAAGCACATGTTGTAACGTTTTTGTAAATGTTAAACTAATTGAATTTAATAAAACCAGTTGGTAGATAAAATATGTAGTTAAATAGAAATACCTAAGAGAGCATAGAAATTATGACCTTCCCTTGAACCTGCTTCCTACCCCTTGGTCGCCTCTGAAAGTAATTACCCTTTAGTTACCTTTGCTAATAATGTTTCGTATTTATGTCAGCAAAAGTTAGGGCTAAACATGATGAGTTATCTACAGGTATAACCCACATATAATGTCACAATGTGTCACTACTGCACATTTTACTTCACAAATATTTTTCTCACAGTGAAATAAACACTTTTTCTGTCAGGGCATTTCTCAAACCACGAGCCATCTGTGAGTTATTGTTACCAGACACTTCCTAAAATATTCATATGCCCACTGGATAAAGTTTGATGCATCTGCTGTTTTGTCTGAGGTTTTAGTGATATTACTTTTTCATGAGTTTTCATTCGTATCTTCTTGTTACTCTATGTTTTAACAACTTACAGTTTCTAAGAAAAAGAAGGACAACATGGAGCACTGGAATGCTTCATATAAAATAGACAAAGAGATGAAATCTACCTATTAAATTTTTATTTATCCTGCCTCCAAGGAACTTAGAGTGGGTACATGGTTCTCCTCTCCTCTATTTTATCTTCAAATCAATCTTGTGAGGTAGACTAGTCTGTGAGATAGTTACTGGCCCAAGTTCACCCAATGTGGGCCATGGTTAAGTGAAGATGAAAATGGAAATGTTGGTCTGAAATCAAGCCACTACAACCACACTGGCTGGTCAAAGAAATCAGGTCAAAGAAAAAAATAAAACTCAACACACGCTTCAAGCAGGAACTCCACAATATGCAAAAACTATTAGAAAATAATGCCAGTCAGAGTTAATAGGTAAAGAGCTAATCTGGAAAGTAAGAATAGCAGTCTAATCCTCCTGGAATACAGATAATTGGAGGCCAGAACATCTGGTATTTACACATCACAACAGCCCCAAAAAATAGTCCCAGCAACTAAGTGTGCTGGAATTTTTCTGTGAGCATCAAGTGGAGCCTGAAGCAATCTAGTAAGAAGCACTACAAACATACACCTATGAAAGTGTCATAGAATCAAAGAGTTGAAAGGCATCACAAGGACCATCGAGTCCAACCCCCTGCCATTCAGGAATACACAATCAAAACACCAGACACGATCAAACTGTGAACATGCAAGGAACCCATAATTTCCATTGTGGACATGATATCCAAGTAGAAATTCACTCTGTGTGTATGGCCCAAGGGCTGAAAACAAATGTAATATGCATGCTAGCAAAGCAAATATTTCACCCAGAATTAGATGAGTATACTGAAATTGGTTTACATAACAAATACATTGATCACAATTAAAAGCCCCCTCCTTTACCACTTCGCACAGCAAACCCACCCTCCACACGTGCAGATATCTAGGTAACAACTGTAAAACCCTGAAAAAGAATGAAATGTCCCTTTGGGTTTCATTTTTATTTCAGCACTCCTCAGTGAGCTGCAGCATCCCACCTGTCAATCCAGAAGTCCTTACAGAGCCATTTGGGCCATGCTGCTGGTGTGGATGAGAAAAGAATCGGGACCAGCACTCCTCCTGCCTCCCTTGGCACACGCTATGAGAGGAGCACAAAGGATTAGACAGCAAGGCAAGGTCACTCAGTAGTGAGGCAGATTTCTCTGGGGCTCTAACCATTTGCTTTTTCCTCATTACAGCATGGCATCCAGGTTATGTTTTCTGTCCCCAGTTGTTTTAGTCTGCTGCACAAAGTCTTGGCCTTAATACTGGTCAGGTCATAACTCTATCTCCTCCTGCTCTGTCAGGTGACTGCGGTCCCCTATCTTCTGCTACAGACTTGCAGCACGGTGGGTCCCATGCTTTCATCTGGCATGCTTAAAGTGGATCCTGGAAAGGTTGAAGATCTATAGCAAGCTGATACATTCAGGCTGTTCAAAATAACAGCTTAATCATCATACATATGTAAACTTTCCTGAGAACAATTCACAGACTCATACCACAAAAGAAACAATAAATATTTGCAGTCAACACCCAATTGATGCTCAAGGTGTGACAATGTCCTCCAGTCACTCTGCATTCTTCCGCAGATGTGTTAATCTGCTCTTTACAGCCCTAATGATTACATGTTTTCCATAGGACTGAAAGTCTGTGGTGAAAAACACAGGATTGCTAATTTTCAGGTGGCATCTGGAGTTCTCCTAGATTAGAATCACAATTGATTTTCACACTACAGTGCTAAGTTTTCTGCAGGCAAAGGTAGCTTGGGATATGGACTCTATGGCATTATATCCTCACAGAGATCACTTTTTTCATCAAACTCCTTCCCAGGCACTGGCCTTAAATCTCCAGGAATGTCCCAACCCAGAGCTGTAAAAGTCACCAGCCCTGATCTTGACAACCCCAGGCTAGCCTGATCTCTTCAGATCACAGAAGCTAAGCAGGTTAGTGTTTGGATGGAAAACCTCCAAGGAATACCAGGGTCTTGATGCACAATCAAACAGTAGCAAACCACCTCTGAATGTCTCTTGCCTTGAAACCCCTATAGGGTCACCAAAGGTCAGCTGTGACTTCTTCAAAGTAAGATGTCACCAACCCGCTGCTAAACCTATAAAGCTTTTTTTAATTTTGAAGAGTAATAATGAGTGTGGCCAAATAATAGCCATCATTCGGGCAAAAATAAGGCTGCCAGACTGCTACCAGCAACCTCTAGGGAATTTTAAGAAGGGACTGGTATGCTGGAATCACGCTGGTGTGCTGACACAACTTCTGGTGAAAAACCAGATATTGAGTCACAGTACACTCTGGGATAAGTAAAACTACTATTTTACTATAGAATTTTTATAACTGATAAAAAGTTCCATGATTACATTGCTTCTATTTTTCATTGGAAGTGATGTCAGCACATTGGCACTAGTCCTGATTTCTACTCATTTCTTTCTTCCAGCACTTCAGGCACCAGAAGTCAAAATACTGGGTTGCCAGGTGGTGTCCTGCCATAGTGAAAGACCTAACAACCTTAGGGGAAACCAATCACAGAATATAGGGATATTCCAAGTCAGGTGCAGCTCCTTCCAAATAGACCTTCCAGGACTTTACTTTGAAAAAGAGATGCTGGTTTCAGTTTTCAAATAAATGTTAACTACCTACAGGGAGAAGTTTTCAAGCCCAAGACAGAATAAATGACCAAGCAGAGGGCACACTCCTGTGATGTGCTGCCAGGGGTCAACACTTTCCTATTCAGTGACACTCAACTAGCAGTGGGGTAACCCATGTCCCCAGGCGCAACTAATCTGGTCACGTGGGGAGCGCAAAGTCAACCCCCCACGTGATCAGAGAGTTGGGCCGAGGGAGGTGGAAGTCTAAGGAGGCTCTGTGCTGGCAAGAACCCTGGTGGGAGTCACTGGCAAATAGTGAAAAATAAAAATAGATATTGCCCTATTTCTGTCTCAGTCTAAAAACTACTTTAAGGCTAAAATCATATGACAACATAACTCTAGAATTTACTTCTAGTACATATGTCTCGGTTCTGACTATTATTTATTTCAGCATATGTCCATTTATTTCAGCATTTGTCCATTTGCAAGCAAGATGCAATTAAACTGAATTATTTTTTAGTTATGAAAATTTCAGACAAGTGTTTTCGATTGGTTTTTTACTTGAAAATTTGGCAATGCAACAGATGAGGTGGAAGAAAGAGAGCATAGCCTGGGACTATCCCATAGTTGTGGTTCAGTCAGCAAAAAGTGGGGGAGGGGTGCAAAATGGATCCAACAAAAGTTTAGGAAACATTATACATGTGAACAATAGTCATTTGAGAGGTAAAAAGTACAGGCTCAAAAAAACATTCAGAAGACTGAGAATAAACGGAAGCATTCTGGGGCAAAATGCACTCCAATCCAATTACACTGTGTAGTCAATGTGATCCTGGGTCATTCAGGGGTTGTGCTCCCTTGGGCTAGGGAGCAGCTATAGGTTCTTGTGGACTGCTTATGGATAGAGCAGCTCTTTCCCATAGGACTGTACTCTACATACATCAATGTATAATCAACTCTGTGTGCCATAAGTACCAGTGATGTTTTTAGGACTGAGAAAACAAAGACTTGATAGTGAGGCTGGCTCTGTGGGTGTGGTATTATTAAAACTCCAGATTATCTAGGTCTCTGTTGTGGATCTCGAAGTTTTGAATTTGATTTCATTGTACTGTATTTTAAAACTATTTTAATATATTTTAAAAGTTCCATTTTTTTGCATGCAGACAAAAAAAGGAACTCAGGTTTGCATACAAGTCACTCTGAGAAACTGGACTGAAATCCTGTTGTTACCTCTGGTGGACTTGGGCTGGAAAAACCAAGAGAAGTCATCAAGTCGGCAGGCCATGCATAGACAGTTCCAAGGGAGAATCTATATTTGCATTGACACACACATAATTTCTTTGCCTCTATCCTTTCTTAAAGCTTTAAGCCATGTATTTTGGAACCACAAATAGGAAGAATTTCTGAAAGTGACCTGCCTATGTCAATTGAGCATTTTTTGTTAAATACCATAAGCCACTTATGGCTAAAAAGATAAATGGACAATTAATTAAATAAGTGCAGCCATTCAAAGGATTGCACCCATGGATTACTTAGCTACTGCAGGAGCAGACAGCAAAGTATCAGAAGACAACATTTGATTTATTAAAGATTAAAGGCTGGGGAAACAAAGAACTTGCTCCCTCATTTAGCGGTCGGGTACACGTTGGATTTAGCTTGATGTGGATGGCCCAGGCAAGCCTGATCTCATAAGGCAAGTCTGATCCCAACATAAATTGGCTAGGGCATTTTACCCACACTCACCTACAGAAGTTGGCTACAGATTATTTTAGATGTAGTCATGAATTCAGGTCATTTGTACACTGAGACAGACAACCCAAAACCACTGTTCTATCACACCTCAAATCCTCGTGCATGGACTAAAGGCATGGAGATCCCAGCGCTTCATAGTGCTCCCCATTGTGGAAAATTCCATCAGCTAGATCCAAATGATTTCTGACTATATGGACTACATGAAAATCCACTGTAGAAAATCAAAAATCTTATCAGAGTCCTTTTTGCTAGCGTGGAGTACGTCTGTGATTTGTTGGAACGGAGGGGGGAGGCTATGTTAATAAATGTAGTGGCTCCACGCAAATCCATTCTCCCATTACGAAAACAAATTCAGAGCGGCCGCCTCCTCTAAATTCATTAAAGGGGCGTTCTTCGTCGTAGTCGTCCCCCCCCCCCCCAAATTAGAATTATAGGAAATATCTAAATCTCTGCTCAATTATATGAATTACAGGATCAATTATAGGAAATCTCTAAACCTCTGCTCCTTCTGAATTGAATTTTGACCACCACTTTTTCTAATTGCCGCCACGTAAAGCAAGGTAGGATGTGCCATTTCTATATACAATTAGCAGCGTCCTTCCCTTTTCGCTCTGTGAAAGCCTTTCTCTCCTTTGCGCCTCTATACAAGCAACTGGAAACATTCATTGGTTGATAAGGACGGGCGTGGCTACCATGACATCCAATGAGGTGAAAGGACGCTCTAGGAGTTTCAGAGACGGCGCGCGAGCGGTTTGAAAATGGCGACACAGGGGGGTGTAACGGATTCTGGCTTGTCCCGTCCGGCGTCGTGTATCCCGCCTGGGTGCGACGAGTACCCTACGAGCTCTCCGGTCCCCTTCTCTGAGGTGGAGATGGTGGCCGCTGGATGGATGTTGGACTTCGCCTGCCGCTGTTTGTGCCGCCATTTCTGCGAGGGCAATCGCGAGGACTTCGAGAGGAGCCGCGACCTGACATTGGGTGCGAGAGTCCCCATTCTCGCGGTAGTTGTAGCTATCAAACCTTTTAGTGACCACAATAGGAACAATTGGAATTATGAAGCTTTTTAGTATACTGAGGGCTAGGTTAACTGCCAACTGACTAGCAGTTGTGGCAGCATTTTGAAACTGAACAGGCTTTATTTTGCTGTATTCGCTTGCCTATCCGTGAGAGTGTCCCTTTGTGGAAGCTATATCTAAAAAAACACACACACACTATTTCTGCATGTTCTTTTGTAACTGCCACCAGAAATAAAAATAACCCCAGCTTCAGTTGTGGATCTTATGCTGGGAATTGCATCCATCACTTCACCTCCTTTCAGATTCTATTGTATAGTTCGGTATCCTAAATAATTGGATGTCCCCTGATCATAGCTTCCATTCAACCTGAAAGCACTCTGAAATTCAGTAACATACCTGAGACTGAGCTGAAAATCTCCTGAGCTTTGGCTCCCTCTCTGGTTTACAATAACCATCAAACAACAAAGCACTTCCCTTTTAAAAATAAGTGCGTATACATATGATACATTTTATTTGACAAGTCATGCATATTTCAGTTAACCTGGTATAAGCCATCAGTTGTTCCTGAATGTCCAAATCTTACAAATGGTTACTTGGAAGATAATTGTACTGTTTTCAGTAAAACGTCATTCTAAATCACTTTACTAGGAATTACAACTCAAGGTTACTGATGTTACCACCTACACAGTGGCACTGTCAGAGTACAATTCATATAATGGTATCTGCTTTTTTTCAGCTATTATCAAAGGATTACCTAGAACAGAAGCTCGACAAGTAAAAACAATATGCATTTGCCAGCTATTGGTGGGTGTAGCAGAAGGAAAATCACTTGGTAAACATTCTGTTATTATTTTTAAATTTTCCATTGACACTTCTACATTAGAGAGCGAGCAAGGTGCAGTGGTTAAGAGCTGATTACTCTAATATGGAGAACCAGGTTCGATTCTCCCTTCTTCCGCATGAAGTCTACTGGGTGACCTTGGGGCAGTCACAGTTCTCTCAGAACTCCCTCAGCCTCACTTACCTCATAAGGTGCCTATGTGGGGAGAGAAAGGGAATGTGATTGTAAGCTGCTTTTCGATTCCTTAAGGTAGAGAGAAGTGGGGTATAAAAACCTACTCTTGTGGTATACAGCTTAATCAAATCGAACTGTTACATGTTTGCCATTATAAGCTATTTTAAGTTTCTTTGCCAAGAGTGAACCAGAGCAAGAGGTTAAAAAGATACATGTTGGCCAACCTTAATAGCCAGCCATTACTTGTCATTCTTTGACGGGCCTTTGAATTAAAAACAGTTTTGTATCCTGTTAGTCCATTCTGCCAAGTCTGAAGCAGTTCCCTGGCTGAAGGAGGCTTCCTTCAATAGCTTAACCTTTCTGCCAAAGGAAGAACTACATTTGTCAGAGGAAGGAAGGCTTTTAGGCTTGGGAAAAACGTCGAACTTGATTAAGCAGACAAGTAGGATACAAGCCAGTATCTTGAAAAAAATTAGAAATGCTAGCCTCTTATTATCCACTGTGCTATTTTTAGACTACTTGGTGCTGCCAACAGTGCAATTAGATTTTTTGAGTATTAGATTTCGAGAATCAAAGCTCCCTTCTTATAGGATTGTATTCTGCTTTGTATTGAAACTGGTTTGTAGGATTGTAGCAGGATTTGCAATTTCTTCTTTCCCTATGTGTCTCCAAGCCATGACTTTTGAATCTGAATCCCAAATGCATATTTGCTGAGCTTATCTTCTAACTCAGCAACAGAAGCAATTCTCCAAAAAATAGAATAGGTAGTCTTTACTTGATTTTCAGTGACAATTATGTTCATGTCTGAACACACTAATTTGTATGCCCATCTCTGCAAAGGTATAGGAACCCAACTAGAAAGACTAAACAGGTGACTAGGGTACTGACTATAAGAAAAAGATATCCAGTTAGTATTCTGTTGACATTCAAGATAACTATATGTCTTCTCTCCTGTTGTATTCTACATTACTCTTGGATTCTACAATACAGCTTTAGCAGTTAACAGAACTACAGTAATCCATTCCAAAAATTTAACGTTTTTATGTGTCTCAATTTTTTTTATTTGGCGAGCTGTTTTTTCAAACAATTGTTTCAACAATTGCAAAGGAATGAGTTCACTTATCAAGTGTGTGCAGTGAGTTGCTGTGTAGCAATTATTTTTCCCCTTACTCTAGGAAATGCTGTTAGCCCTTCTACATTTATTTATTTTTAAGATTATCGTTTTGGGAGTGATCAAACAATTTCACCTCTGGAAAATGCTCTGGCAGCTTGGACTTCACTTCAGAAAATGCAAAGTAAACAAGATAAACTACATGAAGACATCAAATGCTTAATTCAGACTCAGGTTGGTTTGTGGCTCTGGTCATTTTATTGAAAATGTGATGAGAGAAATAGTCAAAGGTGCTGGAAATAAGAAGTTACACGTTGTTGTGCTTTAGTTTCTGCATGGTTATCACTTGATCAGTTAAATCATGGCCTTATACCATAGGGTGAAATCTTGGGAAACTTTCTGTAAATATTGGACTTCACATACAGTTGGTGAGGTAGCTTTTGCATCCATATTTTCTAAATATTACAAATATTCAATTTTTTCCTCATAACACCACTGAAGGCAATACTTTTTATGAACCCAGAGATCACTGGTAAGAATGACAGACAGATTTGTTTTTCTTTCTTCTTTTTAGGCTGTAGCAGTGTACATGGGAAAGGGGTATTTTAAAGAAGCAGCAGAAGTCCTAGAAAGGCTGTTTCCAGAATCTGTTTCAAACGAGGTAATACTGAATTGTGTTAAGTGCTGATGATTACAAAAGTTTAGTAAAACCCAATAAATTCTAAAGTTAATGAGTCTTCTAAAGGTTAGATGTATCAAATCCTGAATGAGCAAGTATTGTCACTATATGAGCTTCAAAGATCTTTATAGTATGCCTGACTGCTTCCCTGATGTGCAGGCCCTGAGTGCAGACCCACATTTGCAGCAGACAACTGAATGAAAGTAAACATTTCATTCTGTTTCATTAACTTCATGTATTGTTTGGTAGCTCATATTTGAAAAGCTTATTCCACTGCATCTGATCAAATTGTTGTTCTAGAACTTAAATATATCCTCTTGCTGAAATACATCTTTTCGTCATGATACCAATTGTTCTTTTCTCCCTTTAATATATGATGTAAAATAAACATTTACATAATTGAAAGTTTTTAAATGATGAGATGGCCAACTTGGTAGCGCTTTGGATCACACGCAAGGAAGGATTGGTAGGATGTTAGCTGTGTCTTGCAAATAGTCATGTCAGAAGGGTGAACTCTCTCCATCGTTCCTCCAGTGTGGAGGGAAGTCTCCCAGTTTTGTTTTGTTTTTAGGCGTCATGGCTTGGCTCACACTGCCCCTGGGCAGTTCAGCTCAGAAACCAGGAATATAAACATTTCAAAATGAAGACTGGAGACTGAAGCTCTGCATCTGCTTCAGCTGGCAAGCTGAACTGTTGTCCTTCCCATTAGGCAATAGGAAGTTGGCATTCTGCCTCAGTCTCCACTCCTCAATGACCGAGTGAACAGGAGCACCTTGGTCATGTTTTCAGGTGTCTGGTGTCATTTCTCTATGCTTTAGGAACAGCTGGCTGATTTGAAAAAAAGTACACAGGACACTATCTCTCACTCAGCCAAAGAGTACCCTGCCTATTAGTAATGGAAGAGTCCCTTGCATGAGCTGAGTGGAACAGGGGGACCGGTGTAATCTAGTTCTTAGTTGACTTGTACCTGCTGAATGCCTCTGGCTGCATCTGTTCCAGGAAGCTTGGTAAGGATTGCACAGTGATCTGAAGGATTCTCTAGCGAAAAGCAGGGTGGGGTTTCCTCAACAGTTCCAAAGTATTTCTGTGAGAATAGGGGTGAAGGCTCAAAGGTGTCTCTCCCCACCCAAACAAAGCATCCTAGAGTAAGAAAGGCACCCTGTCCTTTCTCGCTCCCTGGTGTTACCAGACTGACCCATGATGCAAGGGGAGCCTCTGTTCTATGAATGGTGCCTCAACTCATTCTGCCAACTCTTGGAGTGACTAGCAGTGCAGTGCCAAAATGGGGACCCCTTTCTGTGCATTGGCTTGTGTACACCCTAACTCAGCTCACCTGGCTCTGCGCTTCTGGCTCAGACGCCCCAATTTTGAAACAGCAGTCAAGGAGTGTTTCCTTCCCCCAGTCCAACAATGCCAGTGGCCTACAATGCGAAGAGGTTCATTGGCAAAAGCTCACCTGCAGGGATTTGTCTGCTAGTTCTGTGACGGATCTTCCTTTTACGATGCGGGCATCCCCAAACCTGGATATGGAGCAATCCATGTCTGAGACTCCAGCATCTTAAAAGGCCTTGCTCAACCCCGTTCAAAACAGGCAGCAGCGGCTATAAACCAGTATCCTGGAACGTAGCCATCTGCACAGACTCCGATTGAACTGCCAAGGTTCTTCATATGGATAGCAAACAACTGGAAAGCCTCAGATGGGAAACCGGTCACACATCAGGACAAGTGGGTCAGAATAGCCAAAAGCATCCAAGAAAGAATTGGCAGCACCTGGATCTCCCATGAAAAGGGCCATCAGAAAAAACTCCTCTGCAGATGGCATCTGTAATCACAGAGTAGATTCCTTAGCCTGAGAATCAGCCTTGGAAGACATGAGGAAAATAAATAGGCAACAAAGATCGCAAGCTTGCCCGACCTTTTGCTAAGCCAATAGTCTGCTCTCACTAATTCCCCCACTCTTAAAGGGACAGACTCCCACTATTTCAGCTAACACTGACTCCATTCATAAGCAGGAAAACTGAGCTTAGGGCCAAGCCCTGGCCAAACAGTTGGCATGTTGTCCTCTGAAGACAGATGCCTCTAGTCCCTAAGGGATTGGCAGCAGAAAAACTATCCCCTAAATCTGACAGAATTGACCATCGCTGTCTTAATGTGCTATATATACTTCCTTCACTTATTTCCAGAAGTTATATGCATCAACTCTTAATATCTAGAGAATTGTAGTAGTTCTGAAATATTCAAGGCATACAGAGAAGTTGCCAAAGACTTGTGTTGGTAATATCACTCGACCTGGCCAAAGTATGTGTCAAGTTTGTAATGGCATATGCCAGGCAGTTTAAGTTTTGTCCACTGTATATTGACTATGTATTATGAATTTTCTTTTTAGCCTTTAAGAATGAAGCTGGCTGAAATAATAAAGCGAAAGGATCCATATCACCAATTTCTCCAGTATTTTAGTTTCAATCTTATGACTGAGAAAATCAAATCTTACGTTACTGTGTTCTTGAATGAAGAGTCTAACAATTTCCTTATTAAGGTGGGTTAAAAGGAAGAAAAGACAATTGGTCACAAGAATACCCCTTTTGTACAAGGCGTAACAAATATTTAAAAAATACAACAGAACTTATACTAACTGAAAGATGTAACAAATATTGAAGACTCTAAGCTGAATCCAAATTTATTTTTTTGCTGCCACTTTATAAGATTGTGTTTCTGTTTTTTGTTACCCACTACCTCTTACTACAGACCTGCCCTTCCCTCTCCCATGTTGTTCCTGAATGTTTTCTGTCCCTTGGGATCAGTGTTTTGGTGAGTGTTTGGCTGCAGTTGGTGGGTTCTGATCCATTCATAGAGATCCACTGACCGCATTTTTCATCTAGCCAATGGATCATAAACATTCCAATTGTTTGTGTGTAGTTTAAGTTGTAAATGAATTGATTTGTTTCTTGTAAAAATATATACACCAGAACTGTAGTGCAAAACTAATATTTTAAAAATTGTTGTTACAGGAAGCTACAAAAGAGGCAGAAACTAAAATATCAGAAAAAACAGTCACAGAAGTTCAATGTGAGAGTGAAAACGAAGCAAATGGGGAAAAACTCCCAGAAAGCATGCAGAGGTCTGCAGCATGTTAAAGGTTTTAACACTCTGAAGTGTGGTCCTTATACACTTCTGTGGTAACAGGATAGTGTAGGACCTGGAGGAACTTTAATGAATTAATTCTTGAATTCTTGAAGCATGAATTAATTTATTGAAAAGGTACTCAGCTTTTAGTAAAATGCAGTGGCTGAAAATCAGTTTTGAAGACAACAGTTACTGAATTGTTAAATGAAACATGGTATCTTGTATAGTTCTGAACCTAGTATTGATGAATCACTTAAGTTTTTTACCCTTTCTGAATGAAAATAAGCTGTCTCCAGCTATGCTTAACATGTTAAGCACAATATACTGATTGCAGGGAGCCTTGAGATGCATTGATAGTGATAAAAAACCCAATATGCAAATTTATCATAGTATCATTTTTTCCATAAATAGAGCACTGTAGTAAGATAGAAAAGGACACAGAAATTATCCTAGCATTTCTGGCCCTTACTCCACACCCGTCCTCAGAAGAAATTTACGCTAAGCTTTTCTATTATTTTAGCATATTGTAGTAGTTAAATCCACTGAACAACTAAAAATAGCTGGTCTAGTGTTCTGGGACTCAGAATCTAGTACAGTTTGTCTTTATCCATTTCTTTGATTCATTTTTATTACAGATCACATAAACTATCTTATTCCTTAACTGGCCAAGAATTTTGGAATCTGGAACAGATACAGCGTCCCCGTAGAACAATAATTAAAAAACGGAAAACTTTCCAAAGTAAGTGTTAAGTTATTTGAATATTAAAATTGATTTACTATAGATGGATAAATCATGAAAATGCTGAAATTTAGTATCATATGAAACTACTTGCAACTGTCTTACAAATGCATATATGAATCACAGATTTAAGAAATGCAGCTTAATATATACTGATGGTAAAGATTAGTACAGCACATATGGCTATATAAAACTGAACCAATTTACACTTTAATGAAAATATCTGTGTTAACTACTCAAGTCTTTATTTTGTGACACAGAAGTGGTAGAAACTTTAATTTCTGAATACTGTATGAGTAGACAACCTATTCACTCTAACTTGTGCAAATTAGTGGACCTTGAGTATGTTTAAAACTCAGATTCTAAACAGTTGAACTATTGAGTTCAACTGTATTTGTGGCATACCTTGTACTGTAGTAATGTACAGGTGCTGCATTTGACAAAGCTTAATGTTTTTGATAGGTAGGAGTTTGTGGAAAGTCTTGCTGTATATGGCTGCATACTGCTGTATACTAAAACTTAGTTTTGCTTGGAAAGGGCTATGATGCCTCTATACCCAATCTTGCTACTGCAAAATTAAAAGTGACATATCCTACTTTGTGGAATAGCTCCCTCCACATACATGCACTTGTTTGGTACCTGGAGCTTTTGACAGACAGCTATTAAAAACAGTTACACAATCTTTTGTTGTTGTTGTTTTGCATAAATGGGTAGAGGCATCCATTAGGGAAGAAACAGTATGCTGGCTATTCTGAGCCATGCAGCTGACAAAAATTCAAATAAGTATGAATTAACTATCAAAATGGTTTATACTGGACATATATGGGTGTTACTTGGGGTTTCAGTTTCCCTGTCATTTTGTCTCTAAAAAATTTGTAGTGGTACTGGAGCCCCTCTTAAGTGTTGTCTACCCAGATTTCCAGAAGCTGGCTGTTGCAATTCAGCTGGTTAAACTGATCTGGCACTGATCTGTAATAAAGCAGCGCTTAAGACCACGGTGTCATTAATATTCCGGTATCAATGTCCAGCTTCAAAATATTTGTTTGTATTTTTGAATTAGGTAAGAAAATCTTGCAGAATATTGAAAACATTCTGAAAGGTGATAGGTGTCAGCCTTCTGATCAGAAGAGGCAGGTATGTATAAGTGTAAAATAGTGTGAGTGACGTGAAAGGAATAACACTGTTATGGATGCCTGAGATCATTATTTCTGAGCTGCCTTTCATATTTTTAAAGAAATGTTTATGCTGCTTTTTCCCCCTAAAGTGACTTTTAAAAACAGAAAAGTATAATCTTTCCAATGTGGGGAGGGGGAAGGGCAAAATAATTCTTTGAAAGGCACGAAAGGGACTTTAGTGACAGACATCAGAAAATTCAGACCAAAATCAATTAGATCATCAGCCACAAGAAGAAGAAATTACTGGACTGGATGACAAGGATTGTTAGTACTCTGGACCGAACTATGGATTACAAATGTCTACGGTAGAATACAAGTGAGGCAAATGCACCACAAAATAGCAGAAAAATATTTCATCATCTGAAAAAGTAAAACAAGGTATAATTTTTTTCACAAAAAAATCCTCATTAGGAAAAAAGGGTGAATTTATTTCAGCTAGTATTAAAAATAATTAAAAGTGCAGTATTAAAAATGCAGTTACATAAAGTTAAGAAGAGCTGGATTTATATCCCCCCCCCCCTTTCCTATAGGAGACTCGGACTTACAAACTCCTTTCCCTTCCCCCCTCTCAACAAACACCCTGTGAGGTAGGTGGGGCTGAGAGATCTCAGAAGAACTGTGACTAGCCCAAGGTCACCCAGCTGGCGTATGTGGGAGTGCACAGGCTAATCTGAATTCCCCAGATAAACCTCCACAGCTCAGGCGGCAGAGCGGGGAAATCAAACCCGGTTCCTCCAGATTAGAGTACACTTGCTCTTAACTACTACGCCACTACTGCTCCTTGCAAAAAGATCTGTCAAGGTGCAATAAACTCCAGTTATTGTTGCTGGAGATAATTTCTATGATTAAGATTAATGTATTACCAAGAAAGTTACTTTTATTTCAAACAGTACAATTTCATGCAAATGATATTTCATTTAAACAATGGCAGAATGATATATCAAACTTTGACAAACAACCATTATGTTAAATATAAAATATTGGAAATGAAAAGGAAAGAGGAGGAATAAGTTTACCTGAGCTCATGTTATATTTTGCTGCTTGTTGTCTGCTTTGGTTGAAATAATGGGTTATGTTGAGAAATAGGAGATTGCTTGGAGGACATGATTTGAGATATGGATGGCATGCCTATTTATGCTATGATAAAGTAAAATAAGGATTTTAATAATCATTACATTAGGCATGCCACTCTGGCAATATGAGATAAACTCAAGGGGAATGTTAAATGATATCAAGAGAACAATTAATAGCAAATGGTTTTTTGCATAAAATTATTGGAGAAATTGGCAAAGATATATAAAAATATTTTGAATGTGTGCTGGAAATTATAAAACGGTGAACAGAGCAAGCCCTAGGTCAGTGGTGGTGAGCCTTTGGCACTCCAGATGTTTTGGACCACAATTCCCATCAGCCCCTTGAAGGGGCTGATGGGAATTGTAGTCCATAATATCTGGAGTGCCAAAGGTTTGCCACCACGGCCCTAGGTGCTCCCCCCCCCCCGAACCGTGGCCCATTCCCAAATCTCTGGGCAGTTCAAGGTAGAGTGCAGTTGAGCGCAGGGCTCACCCCATCCCCAGCCTCCACATGGATGTCAGGAGTGGGGCCAGCCAGTTCGCTCACCCCACATGGAGGTTGGGAGCAGCAGGGACTGTTTGAGCCTGGCCTCAGCAAGGCTTGGGTCCAGCTTTAAGCCTCTAGCTTTGCAGCCAGCAGTATAAGCTGGAGACAATGGCCACTGCACCTCACTTTGAACCTGCCCTCAGCCAGGTTTGGATTGAGCTCCAAGCTGCAGACTAGATGCCTGCAGTTTAAAGCTGGACCCAAGCCTCATTGAAGCCAGGCTCCAATGGGCCCTTGCTGCTCCTGACCTCCACGTGGAGACTGGGAGTGGAGCAAGCCATACTCACCAGCATTCAACTGCTCCCTGCCCTGCAAGGGGGTACAGCCCTGTGGGGCTCCAGCCTCCCCAGCCCCCAGCTACACCACTGGGCAGAAAACAGCACATTCTCCTTATTGCTGATCGGTGCCTACAGAAAATTGCACATGAAAAAATACTGTAAATCACTTGCAACAGTTCTCTAAGTGGTTTTTCTGTTTGCTGTTGCTATTAATTCTTCATAGTTCATTCCTGCTTACAATATGTAGCTAACAAATATGTGTGGATTTTCATCTTTCAGATTTTTGGCTCAAATGTTATTCTGACACCCACTGGCCCCTTCTGCACATGCAATCCACTTTCAGTTCACTTTGCAGTTGAATTTTACAGTGCAGAATAGCAAAATCCACTTGCAAACATCTGTGAAAGTGGATTGAAAGTGCATTATTGCATGTGTGGAAGAGGTCTCTGAATTGCTAAGTGAATTTTATGTCCTGTTTGATTTCACCTTCTGTGTTGTATTACTTAAAAGATTTTTAGCTTTTCTTATTGCCAAAGGCAGCTGACATAAGTATGTCAATAATAATAATATGATTATCATTGGAAATAATGGGGCATTGTTGCCTTTAAAATGCTGTTGTTTGGAAAAACAGTTGTGCTATAATGTGCAGGTGGCTATTTGATCAGCATGAAGTCCACTTTGTACTAGCAACAGAATTAAAAGTCACACCCAAACATTTATTTTGTTTTAGTTTTTTTTTATCCTGCCCTTCAAGTAATTTAGGATGGCATAAATAGTTCTCCTCTACTTCATTCTCTCTACAAGGCTGAAAGTTTGTGCTTTATGACAGAGTAGGAATATGAT